>NC_045771.1:59558397-59859000 GCF_008692025.1 Phocoena sinus
AGTAGTTCTAATATGTTAATCACAAACACTGCTCCCTGTGACTACTAACGAATTTGATTTTGTAACATATCAGTGGGTTGCAACCCATGTTTAAAAAGGCTGTGTGTATTACATGCCAGCGATAAATGATCTAGTCTTGTACTTGGTTGAATCCTTGGTAATTCCTTGCTGCCTACAGAGAAGTTCAGACCTCTTTAAAGTATGGCATAGCAGGTCTTTGGCTGTAGGGTGACCAGCTTGTCCAGGTTTGCCTGGGGCTTTCCTGGTTGAAGTGCTGAAAGTCCTGCATCCAGGGAACTCCTTTATCTCTGTGCAGACTGGGACAGTTGGTCACTCAGCCTTTGGGATCTCATCTCTGAGAGATGAGATCCACATCCATCCTCATCTTCCTCCATCTTCTTTTGCGCTGAGTGTCCCATTTATATCCAGTTACTTGTCCCACAGACTGGCCATTCTCTTTCCTATCTCCCTGCTTTTGTCCATGCTTCCCTCTGCCTGGGATGCACCCCTCACCTTCTGCTGTCTGCAGGTCTGGTTTTCCTCTGGGATGGTTTGTTAAGTCACCAACTCTATGGAGCCTTCTTACTGCCTTCTTGTGAGCACAGTAGTGCTACAGACTATGTTGACTTATAAGATCTTTAGTAGTCCTTTGTTTTTCTCAGCTGTCTTATTCTGTATCACCTGTAGAACAAACATGAGAAGGGAAACTGCTGACATAAAGTGGGTGACAACGGCAGAGAAAGAATACAAGGGAAATAGAATAAACCAGTACAGATGTTAAAGCCAATAATAGCGTGGGGTGACGGAAGATGAGAAAAACATAAAGACGTGGGCATATGCAGTAGTTAAGAGCCACTGGATTAGCTCGGTGCTTTGTGACAGCCTGGAGGGGTGGGATAGGGAGAGTGGGAAGGAGGGAGACGCAAGAGGGAAGACATATGGGAACATATGTATATGTATAACTGATTCACTTTGTTATAAAGCAGAAACTAACACACCATTGTAAAGCAATTATACCCCAATAAAGATGTTTAAAAAAAAAAAAAGAGCCACTGGAGACTTTGGTTTGAATCTTGGCTTTTCACGTGTCAAGTTGTTTGCTTTGGTGGGAGGGTAGAGTGTTACTTAGCAGGTCCCTCTCTATGTGAGTTTCTCCACTCATCATAACTTCAACCAAGATCAGTCGTCCTTAAAATTAGGTAGGCTTAATTACAAATTTGTATTTTGTAGTTAATTTGGGAGGGTATTGAATGAAGTGGTTGAAAATGTAGAGATATCTTTTTTTTTTTTTTTTTTTTTTTTTTGGTACGCGGGCCTCTCACTGTTGACTGTTGTGGCCTCTCCCGTTGCGGAGCACAGGCTCCGGACGCGCAGGGTCAGCGGCCATGGCTCACGGGCCCAGCCGCTCCGCGGCATGTGGGATCTTCCCGGACCGGGGCACGAACCCACGTCCCCTGCATCGGCAGGCGGACTCTCAACCACTGCGCCACCAGGGAAGCCCTAGAGATATCTTAATAACTTATATTTTTAGAAGATTAAAAACAAATTGACTTTGTGAACATATATATTGAGAAAAATCTATTTTGGCTTTATTATTTAAGCATTAAAATTTTCCTTCCCTTATTTTTATCAATGTGTCTTTATTTTATTTCCTTTAGTGTGATAGTTTAAATTCGTTCTCATTTGTGAGTTGCAAGAACCTCTAGGCAGCTTGAATTTGCCTGTATCCTCTATCAGGATAGAGTACCCTCAATAGGCAGCCCTGTTGGCCAGGGCTGTCTTTTTTTTTTTTAAAACAAATATGAATTTTATGAATTTACTACATCCATGAATATTTGAAAAATGATAATATATGTATCTGAAACAAATAGATGTCATTTCATTTTAACAGGTAAAGATATGAGTGCACAATCTTTAGAGACAACAACATGCGTGGTGATGAAATTCACAGTGACCTTTTAGTATGTAGGACAAGTGATACCTAAAGTAGTGACCTTTACATATAGACTAATGGGTTTTTTTTCTATTTATATAACATTTTTAAAACATCTTTATTGGAGTATAATTGCTTTACAATGGTGTGTTAGTTTCTGCTTTATAACAAAGTGAATCGACTGTACATATACATATATCCTCATATCTCCTCCCTCTTGCATCTCCCTCCCACCCTCCCTCTCCCACCCCTCTAGGTGGTCACAAAGCACCGAGCTGATCTCCCTGTGCTATGCGGCTGCTTCCCACTAGCTAACTATGTTACATTTGGCAGTGTATATAAGTCCATGCCACTCTCTCACTTCGTCCCAGCTTACCTGTCCCTCTCCCCGTGTCCTCAAGTCCATTCTCTACGTCTGCATCTTTATTCCTGTCCTGTCCCTAGGTTCATCAGAACCATTTTTTTTTTTTTTTTAGATTCCATATATATGTGTTAGCATACGGTATTTGTTTTTCTCTTTCTGACTTACTTCACTCTCTGTATGACAGATTCTAGGTCCATCCACCTCACTACAAATAACTCAATTTTGTTTCTTTTTATGGCTGAGTAATATTCCATTGTATATATGTGCCACATCTTCTTTATCCATTCATCTGTCAATGGACACTTAGGTTGCTTCCATGTCCTGGCTATTGTAAATAGAGCTGCAATGAACATTGTGGTACATGACTCTTTTTGAATTATGGTTTTCTCAGGGTATATGCCCAGTAGTGGGATTGCTGGGTCATATGGTAGTTCTATTTGTAGTTTTTTAAGGAACCTCCATACTGTTCTCCATAGTGGCTGTATCAATTTACATTCCCACCAACAGTGCAAGAGTGTTCCCTTTTCTCCACACCCTCTCCAGCATTTGAGGGTGGTTTTGTAGATTTTTTGATGATGCCCATTCTAACTGGTGTGAGGTGATACCTCATTGTAGTTTTGATTTGCATTTCTCTAATGATTAGTGGTGTTGAGCATTCTTTCATGTGTTTGTTGGAAATCTGTATATCTCTTCGGAGAACTGTCTATTTAGGTCTTCTGCAGCCAGGGCTGTCTTGATTTAACTTTGCTGTGCAGAACATCTGGCCCCTTTATAGGGATGGTAGGCAAGGACTCGGAGTCAAAGCTAAAGTTAGTCATGTCTGAAGATTTGCTTGTTATCAGTTATTCGAAAGATCAGCCCCACAGGTTACCCGGGAGTCGTTTATTTTTAGACACGTTCATTTATCATCTTGGCAACTCAGAGAAAACAGCTTCAAGTGCAATGGATGGCTCTGTTCTAAAGCACTGATATTTTTACATCACTTTTAAGGAGAAAGCCCAACTATCAGCATGATGATTTATCCTCGAGGCATTTTGGGCTTCTAGATTGCTGAGTTTTTGGCTGAGATAATGGAGGGTGTCAATTATAAATTGAATGGATTTTGCTAAATAATCCTTTTAGAGTCAAAAAACAGAGATTAAAAATGTAAGCCAGGCAGGAGAACATTATATCAATGGGTATATGATGTACTGATTTAGGAAAAGATGGTACAATAGATGAGGCAATGCTAGGATTGTGGGTTTGATGCACGTGTCCTAATGGATGAAAAAAATCAATTCCCACCCCCACGCCCATGGAAATAAAGATTTGTTGCAGAATAAGGAAGAACTTTTCTGAGTTGGATCATTGAAAACCTTAGTGCGCTCACCCATCGTACTGATGATTAGAAAAATCCCAATAGTGAAATTGTGGAAAATTTCACACTTCTGTCTAATGGTAATTTAGCAGTTCAAGGAATATTCTTGAGCACTTACTGCTGGGCACTAGAAGTACAGAGATAAATTAGATGTGGCCCCTCCTTTAGAGGAGCTGTTGGTGTAACAGGAGGAGAGCATCATACGAACAGAACAGAGGCATGCCTAGGTGGAACATGTGGTTCATGTCTCAGCAGGCCAGCCTCAGGTGCTCTAGGGCCGCCAGGGAGAGTGCTCGGCCCAGTCTTGAGACCGTAGGAGGTCTTTCTGGAGGGGATGTGATTGAGCCACGAGAGAAAGATGAATAGGCATCATCGCGTAATGAATGGTGAGAAGAGCATTGCTGGAATTTGCAAAGGTACAAAGGAAGGAAGCAGCTTGGTACCTGCCAGTAAAATGTGAAATAGGGAGAGGAGGCCTCTGTGGATCGAGAGGTGGGCAATAAGAGCATCTTAAGGGCCGTGATGGGGAGCTGGGACACATTTTGCAACTAAAAGGGAGTCATGGACATGTTTTAGGCAAGGGAGTGTACTCATCAGATTTGAATGACAGAAAGCTCATTCTGACTCCCAGTGGAGGGTGGGGAGGGTCATGGGGAGCAAGGTTTGCACGGAGACAGGGTTGCAGTTGTCAGATGAGTGATGTGAAGCCTGGCATTGGGCTGTGTGGATTGGCATGGATAGGTGAGGGCAGGCTTGGAAATACTAGGTGTAAAATTGGGAGGACTGGTGAAAATTGGCTGGGGGTGGGGTATGGTGAGTTCAAGGATTTCAGGGCTGATCGAGGGAAAAACAGGATCACGAGGTGGCATTGTGGCACAACATGGGCAGCACTTGGATGGGACTGCATGAGAGGGGATTGTCCCTGATAGAGGGACACCCTCCAGGGACAGCAGCATGGGACCACCACCCACAAAGGGAAGAGGGAATCAGAGGGAGGCCATGTGTTTTGGTGGTGCTGCTTGGAGCAAGCGGGGGAGCCTGTGGATCAGAGAGCGCCGAAGGGCTGCTAAAGGTCTCTCATAGCCACAGCATTGTCCTGTCTATGACTGGCAGATAGTGGGTGCAACTTTGCAGGGTATGCAAAGCAGAAGATCTCTAAGTGGCTAAAAATGTGCTTGTTTGAGCTATATTTAAAGCGATTGGACGTGTAAGAATTTGTGATTAATGCTGGTGGGTGCTCAAATCTAGTGGTCCTAGCCTGATAAGAAGTAAACAACATAGGGGCCAGTACACAGGGGCCATCTTTAACCCATTTATACAGCTAGCTGCAAGTGTTTATTGGAAGTCTACTGTGAGCTCAGTTGCAGGCTGAGGAGCCACTGTGCAGGTGCCGAAGGAAGCTCACATCAGGTCTGTGGAGAAGCTGCCACTTTGCACGTGCTCCCTGAGAGTGTTCGTTTTTGTTTGCTTTGAAGTGCTTTCGAACCCCGAGGAGCACAGATACATAACCTCATATAAAGCGTAGTAGTGGTGGTAGCCTTCTTTGTTTGGCTTCTTTACTGGTACCTGGCCTAGGCAGATGATACATCTTTCCCATCTATTTTAACCTGAGGTTAGGTGTTTTACAGGATCCTTTGTGTAAGGCCTCACTTCTTTCTTCACTCTAGTTTTCCTTGTGATACTGTCCAGAAGGCTCCCATCTCCTTTCTTCTGATTCTATTTTCCAGTCCCTTTTCTGCCCTGATTCTTTGGGACCCAGTGCCAAAATATTGCTCTTCCAGTATCCTAACTGTTCCATCTTTAGTTTTATATTCTTTCAAGGATGGTCCTTGAAATGCTCATTTCCTAAGGACTCTTGATAAATCATCTGAGTGTTTCCCAAGGGAAGATGCTCTAAGAAATGAATGAATGAATCTCTTAATTGAGGAACAATTCCTTTTCCAAAGAGAAGCACGTTGAGTCTTGAAATGGATGGAATGCACTGTAGGGGTCAGAAATGACTCAAAATTTTCCAGAGCTTTTGGCAAAGCTGACAATGGGTTTTGAGTCCTTTAAAATTTAAGAGCTCTCGTCTCTATTCTGTTAACTAGATGAGACGGCAGATACCCTATGGATTGATTTTTCTCTAGCATAATGGGCCTCTGTGCTGAGTGCTGGAGAGGCCCTCCTGTTCAGTGCGCTGCAGTTGCCCGTCCTCAGGTTACAGCTGAGGCAGTACAATTTGGGTAGCTTAGAATCTTGAAGTGATGAAAGTAGGGCTAGAGACACGATGCAAACACAATCTTAAATATAGCTCACAAACCCAAGAAGAGAGATACTAACAGCTTACTGTGCAAATATTGCCTGATTTCCTAGTCAAGAACCAACCCAATATGAATAAAATTAAAAGGAGCCTCGAAAACTCAACATCAATATTTAACTATATGTATATACGAAGATTTTTTCCCCTCCAAACCTGTTCTCTGTTAACATAAATAGATCCTTCCTATGTAGATGAAACTCTTGTGGTGCTTGGGACTATCCAGTATTGGCTTAGAGGTGTGGCTGGGAATTTCAGAGGCAAAGTCTTTTCTCCTGTCAGCTCTCCCATGCAATTTACATTTGCTGCCACCAGGTGGTGATAGAGAGTGATTGAAAGTAGACTGATCAGGATCCGCCGTTAAGTGCCTTTTGTTTAAGAAGAGCTTTCTTGTGACTAAAGGGAGTGAAATCTTGAATAAGTAAACCCTGAAAAGGAAGCATTGTTTAATGAAAAATATTCAAGAAATAAAGGGTTTTGGTGTTTCCATTTCTGACTTGACCACTTAATAGTTGTACACTTTAGATAAATGCAGCTCAGTTTCCCTGTTTATGGGTAAAATACTGGTACTGGATTATGAAATCTTTAAAGTTTCTTATCTTGAAACAAACATGTGTAATTGTAATTGTAAAAGCAGCAAAATTAAAAGAATAAAAACTTTTCATATAACAGAGAAGCCTTGACTTTATTAACAACCATCATAGTCCACTTACTTCGCAAGACGAAGAAGACCCATTAATTGTGTGTATGTGTGTGTGTGTGTGTGTGTGTGTGTGTTATGGGGGGAGGAGAATGGGGAGTGAGAGAAGGCTTCTTAGTTTGTCTTCCTTACCAATTACCTGGTGTAGGCAAGTGAGGAATAAGAAATCCTTCACACAAAGTTCTATGGAACCTTTTCTTCAAGGCCTCATCTCCCTAAATCCAGTCTTTCTAATGATGTATCCAGACGTCTTAGATCTTCCTGGTATTTTTAAATCATTATAAATATATTTCTAAATCATTGTAGTTTCTTGACTCTAATCTGAATTTTCTATGCTCAGTGATTTTATTCCTGTTATCTTTTACTTTTTCTTTTCTGCAAAAGAAAGAGCTCTAACCCCCTCTGTTTAGGTTGCCAATATAAACTCTTAGCAAAATTTTGTTAAGTAAATGTCTCTATAGACTTTAGAATCAACTCCATCTTATCAGAAGTAGATTAAGACAAAGTGTGGTTTGAGGATCCCTGTGAATCCCAAGATGTGTTCAGGGGTCTGTAAAGGTCAAAATTATTGTCATAATAATGCTAAAATGTTTTTTGTCTTTTCCACTGTATTGACATTTGCAAGGACTGTGTGAAAGTGATGGTAGGTCAAACTGCTAGTACTTTAGCATGAATTGAGACAGGGCACCAAACTCCTAGTAGTGGTGTTGCACCTCACTGCCACACACTTGCAGCTAAAAAGACAAATAGTTTCACTGAAGAGTATCCTTCATGAAGCGGAAAAAAATACTAGTTACATTAAATCTCTAACCTTGAGCACACGTCTTTTCTGTGTGACAAATGGGGGCATATAAGGCACTTCTGCTGCTTACCAAAGTCCAGTGTTTGTCTAAGGAAAAGCAATTATGCAGTGTTTGAGTTGTGAGCTAAATTAGCTGCCTTTCTTCAAGAAACACTATTTTTTACTTGAAACTACAATTCATAGACAAACCATGGTTATTTAGGCTTGGTTATTTGGCAGAAATTTTCTCAAAAATCAATGATGTGAGCTTGCCACTTCAAGAACACAATTGACAATATTTGTTGCTAATGATAAAATTTGAGCTTCAAGCAAAAATTAGAGTTTTGGGAAACTTACATCTGCCACCATGAGCTGTACAGCTTTACCATACCTAAAGACCCTTCTGAAGAGTTTGGTAATGATAGTACCACATGTGATTTTTGGATGTTGTACAATGGAATGTGTCAATATTTGAGAAGTCTGCATAATTTTCTAAATAACCAATGCATAATGTTATAAAATCATACATGAATAAAAGATTCATTCAAAGTTTAAAACAGACCAATGGATTTTAATGTAACAGAGTACAAAAAAGTTCATTGACTGGTGTGGTTTCACGTTCAGATTGCAGCTGAACTTTTGGAAACTGCCATTTGTTGATTTTTGGTGTAATATCAAAGAATATCCACAGTTACTTTGAGAGGCTATTCAGATACTCATTGTTTTTCAGAATACACATTCATGTGAGACCAGATTTTCTTTCCAACTAAAATAGCACATCACAGCAGATTGAATGCACAAACACCTGTAAGAATCCAGTTGACTTCTTTTAAGCTAGATATTAAAAAGAGAAGTGAAAATATAAAAGAAATACCCTCTTATGATTTTTTTTTGGTCTTGGAAAGTGTGCCTATTTTTTCATAAAAGTTTTATGTTAAGTAAAAGGTTAGTGTTGTTATTATAGAATTATTAGGTATTTAAAGTTTTATCAGTTTTAATTTTTAACGTGGCTGATGTTAATAGATGTAACCCACATAAACAAAAGCTCTTTGAGGTCACTAATAATTTTTAAGAGTCCCAAGGGATGCTGAGACCAAACGTTTGAGAACTCATCTACAATATGAGTAGACGAGGCCTGGGCACCCCCCATGAGATGGATTTTATCAAAATGTTTGTTTTCCCAGTATACTGATGGCTGTACAAATTTAGCATATAACCCTCCCACATCTTTCACCAGCCAACTCCTTCTGAGATTTCTCTCACCCTCTTTTTATTGACAGTGTGATATAGCTGTAAAAATGGTTGTGGTCCCATTCATCCCTTGGCCTCCCATCCAAGTGGAAGGAGGCAGCTATATTGTATAAGAAGCCAGGCAGGTGGAAGGAGGTTGTGGAAGATCAAATTTCTTACATGTACCTAGTGGCAGATGAAAAGTTCAATAGCTGATAGTGAAGAGCTGACGGGAACAACTGTTTTTAGGCAGGAAAAGAGAACTTGTTTCTAGGTAGTTTTTTCAATGCGTCTGGAAACAGCTGGGCAATGACTTAAACCTCCTAGGATTCTGACTTTAAGCTTAAAAATACATTTGCATATGCCAGCATTAGAAATGGAATCTCAAACTGCTGCCAACTTAGACAACTGAAAGGAAATAGAGATCTAGACGGTTGAAAAGCTAAGCCTCAGGAGGTTCTGTTGCTTGGCAGCTGTGTAAACAGAGCTAAACCCTTTGCTTCTCCTCTGTTAGACGCTTGGTTCTAAACAGGATCAAACCATCCCATGACCATATGTGCGGAAATGGAAATGAAGGTGATGGGTCTCATTGTTGGGTTCAAGAAAAGTCGAGCATTTTCCTTTCTTTATGGATGTGTGTGGAGTAAGAAATGTGAAGGAGATACAGGGTGAATTGAGAAGAAAAGGGCAGGTGTGAGATGACTTCTGTTTTTAACTTCCTGAGTGTCCATGTTGTTCTCTCGTGTTTTCCTCCTTCCTTCCTTCCTCTCTACGTTCTTTCCTCTTTGAGACTTAGGACCGTGAGATGTTTTTATGATGGAACAGCAGGAGTGACCCTCCCTGTAACTAACTTCTTAACTAGAGAAGAAACCATTTCTCCATGTGCCTCTCCATCCTCTGGGGGAAGTGGGTAAGATAGGGGAGGATGCCTGCCTGGGACAGCTTGATACGTAATCCCTATGTTCAACGGAAAAATGGAGAAGAATTTTACTACTATTAAATGACTACATTTAATTGTTTAAAAATATTTTTTTCTTCGAGTCACATCTCTTTAACCACGTGCATTCCATTTTATAACCCATTTAGATTGAGAAGCACGCTATACCTTTAATGTATTTCTCACTGTAACTTTTTAATATTTAATTTATTTTTATTGTACGATTGACATAAAACATTATATTAGTTTCAGGTGTACAACATAATCATTTGATATTTGTACATATTGTGAAATGATCACAATAAGTCTAGTTTAACATCTGTCACCATACATATAATTTTTTTTCTTGGGTTGAGAACTTTTAAGATATGCTCTCTTAACAACTTTCAAATATGCAGTAGAGTGTTATTAACTATAGTCACAATGCTGTATGTTACATCCCCATGATTTATTTGTTTTCTCACTGGAAGTTTGTACCTTCGCCCATTTCACTCATTCCCTCACCCCCAGCTCTGAGAACCATCAATATGTTCTCTGTGTCTATGAGCTTGATTTGTTTTGTTTGTTTCTTGTTAAAGTTTTTTTAAGGTATAGATCCTTTGCAGTGAATTTCGAGTGATGGTTTTGGATATCGAATTAGGGTGGAGTTGGGGGAAAGAGTTTGCTGGGTAAAAAAATAGTAATACTAATAATAATGGTAGAAAAAGAGGAGGAGGCGGAAGGGAAGAGGGGCAGAAAGAGAAGGAAGAAGAGGACAAACAACTTTTCTTAGGTGTTTAATATTTGCCAGGCACAGTATTAAGCTCTTGACTTATACTGATTCATTTACTCGGATGATAACAATGGCAGTTTACTGAACTCAAAGATGGGCTGAAACAAAAGATGTGAGAACTGAAGCACTTGGGAGGATGGATGGAGATGAGTCATAGTGAACAAGGGGATATAAGGTGAAGCAGGGGAAAAGAGGGAAATCAGAAGTAGGGAGTTTAAATTTGAAAAAAGTTACAGTTGGGAATTAGGATATGGAGTCCATACCCTAATTGAGATTAGTAGGTGTTGAGATTTCTGTTGTCAGGTAGGGGTAATTTGCAGGATGAGAAAAGGAAAAAAAAAAGAGGTGACATTGGATTGTACTCAGTGATAGCTGGAGAACTTGCAGGAGGGCGAGAGCTGAGATGCAGACGTGGGAGGGAATAGGAGCATGAATCGGGCAAGTGTGGGTAGGTTGTGAGAGAATGTGGGCAAAAGGAATGTCACCCTGGGAAGCAAATTCAGAACATGGGACTCTGCTAGGAGGAGAGCTGGGCAGGCATCATAAACAGTGCATCAACTGACCCCGGCATGGAGGGAGCTGGGGCGAGACAGCTGTAAGTGTTCCTAAGCCAGGGTAGAGTTGAGCTGTAGTTGGCTGGTGGCTGGGAGAGTAGGTGGATGATCAGACAGGGAGGCGACATACACCTAGAGGTGGGTTTGATGTATCTACTTGACCCCTTGCCATTTGTAAATGAAAGAGACCAGCTTTTTATGTGTGTGCAGCAAGTGAGCGATAATTAACAGCAGGTACCTTTGACTCTTATTTTCTTAAACCGCGAGCACCAAAATTGCCTTTGCAATGACCTACATTAGCCCCAGGAAGCTCTATAACTCATGTCCTCCATTCTTTGCTCCTCGATTTGCTTTGTTCAATGTGCAGGGAGATTTAGTGGGTCAGACTGGCAAGCCCCCCCGGGAAAGCCTGTGGAGTTCAGTGCTGACACTGCATTTAGTGCCACTATTTAAGCCATTTCACTGTGTGTAAAGGCCCATTCATTTACTCTAATGTGTACTTTCCAAACCCTTTACAAGGTGTTCTCTTGAGATTTCTTATTCTCCCAGGTGTTGATGCAAAGTGTCCAGTTTGGAATAGATCCAAAAATCAGTAAGTGGAAGGTACTCTCTATAGCTGTCTTTTAACGTTGTGCTCCTACTGCCTTTAAAAAGTGAAGTGTTATTTGAAACGTCACTATATAACATAACTTTTTTTTAAGTTCCCTTGGTGTTATTGTTGTTTATTTTTAAAATACTGGCTCTATGGCTGGTAACACCAACTTGAATGACCAACATTGTCAGACAAATTTATCAGTTTTAAGAAGACCTTTGCCCTTTGCAAAAATGTACTGAGAATACACCTTACTTCCCACTGTTGAATGAAGTCCTTCGCAAGAAAATCACAACAAATACAGGATGTTCTATTACATGGTTTGCTCTTGAACAACCATAATATGTAACTGAAGTCATGCCAGATACTTTTGATGGACTGGGAAAGGGAGATGAAAGGGAATGTGGAGGAGAGGGAAACTTCTTAGAGAATTCTAAAGTTTTTCTAAGAAGTTTCCACTGGCTGCTTTCAACATAGGATGACACAGCTATTGTTTAACAGTAATTTTTCTGATCAGACATTTCGTTTTTGACAGCAGAAAAATATTGAAAGCATAGATAAGATTGGCCCCCATTGGGGAAGAGTATATGTAACTTCTCAGATGCCTTCTGGAATTAGGTTCTAGTTTTCTCCTGTCAGGTTTTTTGGTGTTGAAAATTACTGGCTAACAGTGTTTTAGTGGTAAATGTTACTTTTATCAGTTCTGTGGCTTCTCTTGGGGAAAAAAATCAGATCTAACTGCTTGGGTCCATGTTCTTCCATGGCAGCCATCAAATTGGAACCGGATAGAGCTGCTTCCTGCAGGCAGAATGTTTCCTCTCTGGCTGGCCTCAGTCACTGCTTTGTTTCCTCAGTTATCTACTTGGCACCTGTAGGACAATGAATTTGTGACTCAGGTTTAAATAGGCCTTGGCAGGAGAGTTCATGCTCCATTCCACAGCCCCAGTCCCCATCTAGCTTCTCAACCCACCTGCAGTGTTGTATCTCTGCGTCCTTTCTGCTCAGAAGTGCTGTTGACACTTAAATTATGACACACTGAAAGTTTTTTCATCACTTCCTTATTTACCTTCTCTTCCCAGTTTCACTGACGTCCTCTTGACAGTCTCGAAGTTGAATTGTTAATCTTTCTCATTTGCTTCCACATCTGTAGGCTACCAAGAGTCACGTCTTCCTTCTTGGCTGGGCTCTCTTCAGTCCACATTCCCAGCACATTCTGTCTCTACATTCACCTACCATCCCGGTGCAGGTGCAATCGACCCAGATAGATGTTGGCACCAGCCTCCCCGCAGCTTGCGTATTTCTAGTTTCTGCTCCTATCTGTTTCCCAGGCAGGGACAAGAATAGGCTTAAGCAAATTTATATTCTGTGTTTGTTTTGTCACTTTCTCTTTTAAAGAGCTGCTGATTTCCCAACCCTCTTTACACCCAATGGAACTCACTTTTCTGTATTTTCAAGTCTTTGCCACTTGCCTCCACAGGTCCATTCTTACCAACTAAAGTGTGTATTTCTTGACTTGGATTCATCTGTGTCTCTTGTACACAGCCTGCTGGTTCTCTCTTCTGCAGACCTTTGTGTGTCTCTATCTCCCTTTCCTGTGCTAGTTCCTGACCTCCTTCCATATCCAGTTCAAATTCCACTTCTTCCTTAAAGCTCACCCTCGCCCACTCCACCAGATCTTGATTATTCTCTTGTTCTGCATCCCCTCTGAACTTGTACGTTGGCGATCAGTGGAGTGTAGTGGTGCAGAGCACGGACATGCTTGAATTGACGTGCTTCCATGTATGGACTATGCAGTCTTAGGTCTTGCTGAGTCTCCTTTATCTGAATTGTGAAAAAGGCGTTCATAATAATATTGGTCTCCTCGGATTGTTGTACTTAAATGTGCTAATAAATGTAAAGTATCTGGCACTCAGTAAGCTGATCTCTCAAGGAGCATTTCCAGCCACACATGCTCACAAAGTTGAGTTACGTACTCCTTGAAGGAAAGAATCTGGCTCTGCTCATCTTTGTACTCGATACCTTAGAGAATGCCTAGCACAGATTAAACATTCAACACATGTTTGTTGAAAAATGAAGAGCGTGATCACGAATAGCAGAGATGGATTATCATGAGCATTATTGCTATTATTTCACAAATCTTTGCGATCACATTATGAGCAAGAATGTGTATGGTAGGACAGTAGGAACACAGTACACTTCCCAACTGTGTGTATTCATCTTTTTTTTTTGTGTGTATTCATCTTAAAGTGTCTTAGGGTGACTGCAGGTTCTTGATTACCTTGTAAAGACAGTGACAGTAAGTTTGAGGATTTTTCATTGCTTTGTATGCTTTTTTTTTTGCCTTCCCTCGTTTTGTCATCTACTCAGGGACACATTATATATTCATCATAGTTGCATACAAATAATATGCAAATGAATACTCGTGACATTTATGGTTAGTTTTTGTTTGTTTTTTTTTTTTACTTTATTTTAGGAATTTGGGTCAGAGAGGAGTTCTTCATGTCTCAGTGTCTCCATTTTCTTAGTTTCCAGTTGGCAGCAGAAAAGAGGCAAATATAATCATTGTGATTGGTGAGAATCTTCTCCAAACTCATTTTATTTGAAATTTCTGGCACCATCACCACTAGGATCATCATCACCATTAACATTAAAAATCTTATTCAGATAAATGGTCCCAAGAACTTGCCATGGTGTTGTCTCCTCATTCATGTGTTCACAAATATCTTTTGCTTTGAAAAGGGGAAGTGCCAGGATAAGCAATATTGCATTCAGTATGCAAATGAAAGTTTTATAGAAATAGGTTTGTACTGGAGATGAAATTAATTGTGACAGTTCAGGAAGAGTTTTACAGGAAAAGAAGATTAACATGTTAGGTCTTCAGTGGCTGTCTTCCCTGATGCATATAATATTAGGCAAAATGAAATCTCCATGTGCCCAGTCTCAGTGGAGGAATGTTTGTTGAGCCCATAGAAATTTGAGCAGGGCATGTGTTTAAGAGTTTATGACAGCCTATTTTCTTTTCTCAGTGTGGGGATGAATTGGTCCATTGTCGTCTAAATTGGAAGTCATGGTGATGGTTCTTTTTTGATTCTCTTATTAACTTTTTGTTTAGTTGTTAAGAAACTTGTACAGAAAATGTGTTACTTATTCTGAAGTAAGTTGCTATTATTCTTCAGACCAGAATAGACTATAACACTGTATTTTTTCAAATATTTATGTATACATGAAAAGGGAAGATTTTATATAGAGGGAGACCAGATCTGACTTATTTGATTCATCAACAGAGGCTAAGGTATACAATCTGTTATTGCCAGAAAGTTCTATTTTCAAGCTTGATTTCCTTTTGAATGATTTTTGCGATGATAATAGAGAAGTTGTGTATATTCACTTTTTTTCCTCTTTTGCTCCAAGGAAACCAACATGTCTGACAAAAGTGACTTAAAAGCTGAGCTAGAGCGCAAAAAACAGCGCTTAGCACAGATAAGAGAAGAGAAGAAACGGAAGGAAGAGGAGAGGAAAAAGAAAGAGGTAAGTACTGGGTGCTGGGGTGTTGGGGGGTAGGGGGAAAGGAGAATCACTTGATTCCGAGAGGCTGGTCAAACGGATAAAGAGGACCCTGTAAAAGAATGCTTTTACAATACCTGAATAACATGAGTGATGTCTACATACATACTCAAGAGTAGTAAAGTCATTGACATCTGCCATGTAGTGGCCAGGCACCACATAAATGGTAGATAGCATTTGGTCCAGAGGTCCCGAACCCCTGGTTTACCCCAGACTTGAATAGAACCCTGAAAGTGGCCTGTGATATCGCTATTGTTAGAAATTTCCTTAACCTTTCTGTGTCTCAGTTCCCTGTGCTTAACATGGGAATAGCAGTGTGTTTATTTTGTCTGATCATGAGGACTAAAAAAGTTAATCTTATAAAAGCACTTAGCAATACCTAGGATATAGTTACTACTTAATAAGTGTTAATGTCAAGGGAAGGTTTTAAAAAAACTACTGGCCAGAACATTTTAGGAGAAAAATAGACAATGATGCCAGTGGATTACCATGATTTCTTTTCTTTTTTTTTTAAAGTTAAAAGTATTTTCCATCAATTTATTTATTTTTATTAAAAATTTTTTTTTATTGGAGTACAGTTGTTTTACAATGTTGTGTTAGTTTCTATTGTACAGCAAAGTGGAGTTCCCTGTGCTATGAAGCAGGTTATTAGTTATCTATTTTATATGTATTAGTGTATATATGTCAATCCCAGTCTCCCAATTCATCCCACTACCATGATTTCTTAAATGTATACTTTTTTCAGGGTAAATAAGAATCCTAGGTCCGGTAAAGGGAAAGCTGCATTTTTCTCCTTTGGTAAGGGGGTGGATAGTATAGTAGACCCTGCTGTGTGAGATGTTAAATCTAGAAGAGATTTTAGAGCCCTTCCATTAAGGCCCTTCTTTATGCCAACAAAGCAGCAGAAACCCAGAGGTGAAATGTAGCTTTTCTGCCTGCTAGACCCGAATCCAGGACCCTTGCTTCCCAGTTCAATGCCTTGCTGCCATATCATGTTTTTTTCTACTGTCAGAATCCAACAAATAGTTTATTTTTAATTCTCCAGTTCGTTGTGGTGGTGTAGAAATAGCCCACATCTTGTACAAAAGCCAGATGCCACAGATATTTTTGAGTAGTTTTCTAAGAAGGAAACTACATACAGAGTGATATGCTTGTGTGTATACAAACCAGAGCTGCTTCCCTACTCAGAGTTTTTCTCTCTTTTTTTTTTTTTTTTTTTTTTTTTTTTTTTTGCGGTACACGGGCCTCTCACTGTTGTGGCCTCTCCCGCTGCGGAGCACAGGCTCCGGACGCGCAGGCTCAGCGGCCATGGCTCACAGGCCTAGCCGCTCCGCGGCATGTGGGATCTTCCCGGACCGGGGCACAAACCCATGTCCCCTGCATCGGCAGGCGGACTCTCAACCACTGCGCCACGAGGGAAGCCCCAGAGTTTTTCTTTAAGCGAAAAGAAGAATGTGTTTTGATGCCTTACAAGCTAAGTGCTATTTCATACTATAAGGCTGGGAGAACAAGGTAAAAAGGTTTCTAACAATTATTTTCCAACAAAGTAAAACATAATTGAAGTTGTTCTCTAGACTTCTGGTATCTTGCTTCTCTTGGTACCATTACACTTTGATTGATGTCATAGTTTATTTGTCCTTGACAGCGAGCGTAATGTTTTTCCTTCACAGATCTTTGCTGTTACATATGCAGTCTTGAGTGAAGTAGAGGTGAGAATTGACAAGGAATGGCTATTCATTTCCATGCAAAGCCAAAAAAAGCATTAAGTTATTATGCTCCCTTTCCTTCAGATGTCAACACTTACTGTAGTTTTAAAGCACCTGTTATCCTTTACTAATAACCGGTTTCCTTTTAAACTGACATTCTAATATCCAACTTGAATTCCAAAGAATTACCACAAAATGTGAAGTGATATGGGAAATCTGGTTCCAGATTATGCTGTCTGCTTCATCCTCATCATTTTACACATTTGGGGGGGAAATTACAGGCAAACAAGACTGGTAGAAACAGGCCACCCTTTTTGTTCCTATACCACGCAGCTTTGATGGGGATTTAGCTTGTTATGCAACAGACAGAGCCCTGGCAGACTGGGGACGGCAGGTGGTGGAGAGTGTGGAACACCTGGACTCTGGGCCTTCCTGGGCCTCTACCTAGTTCTGGAATTAAAGTTTTACATAGTCTTAGTTTCCTCATTTCTAAATTGACAGGGTGGTTGAGGCCTGACTCTGCTCTTTGGAGTCCCATGGCAATGTAGAATCCCAGCCTCTCCTCCCCAGAGTCTCTTGATTTGAAATATCTAAATAGGACCAGATTTTGGGATCCACTGCACTGCAGCATCCTGAAGGTGTGTCCTGGCTTTCAGTCCTGTCCCTATACAGCCACATCTCCCCCACAAAAGATCTTTCCTTGGGTCAGACTATGATGACTTGGCTTGTTCTGAGAAGCCAGTGTTGTCAGGCAGAGGCAGTAGAACTCAGTGGTTATACAGAGGCTTTCAAGTTGAATGTGGCTAGGAAACCTGGGTCTGCCCTTCACAGAATGGCCTTGAGTGACTCTGGGACTTCTCTGAACCTGGTTTCCCTTCTGTAAAATGGAGAGAAGAGTGGGTCCTTCCTCATGGAGTTGTGTGAGGATCCGAGGAGGTGATGTAGAGCAGTGAAAGATGCAGAGGATCTGGTTGGTGAGAAACAGCTGTTACTCTGCTTCTGAGATGGGCCCTAAATGGGGTCCGTAGAACGGCCGCATACATTCGTCAGGATCAGTGCTAGGGAGGCCATTATTCAAAAATGCCCCATTATTAGAAGGGTCTTATAATTCAAGGCCCCTAGTTTCCTGGGATGATGGCATTTTGTAGCTGAAAGAAACTTGGAAATAATCCCTTCTGATCCTTCTTTTTCAAATGCTCTTATGCCCCTGGGGGCTAAGCCTCAGAAGTGGTCCCCCTTTATCTCCAGTCTCAGGAATGACCCCCTCTTCCAGCCAAGCCAGTTGTCCAAATCAGAAACCTGGGGTCATTCTTTCACCACCTCTTCTCCAGCTCACACTGATCATGGGTCCTAGACAGGCACAGTAGCTCTCCCCTTTCCATTCCATCTCCTTTTTCCCTAAATCCACATTACAGGCAGACGCAGCTTCTTACATTACACCTTATGGGCCAATGCTCTCTGTTGACAGGAAGTTTATGAACATTCTCTTCCCTTGGCTTTTGCTGTTCTGTTAACCGTATGTCTTTCAGTTCTCATCTCAGATGTCTCTTCCTCTGGAAAGCCTTCTCTAATACCTTTCTCTTAACACATGACTGAGTTAGTCCTGTACCCTATCCTTGACCTTATCAAATTATTTAGCACCATTTGCTTGTTCGTTTGTCTTTTTCTCCTAATAGAGCACAAGCTTTTGGGGACAGGGTTGTATTTTTTCATTACTGAGTCAATGTCCAGCACAGATCCTGCCACATAGTAGGCCTTCAATAAAGGGTTATAGAATTAACGAGTGAATGAATGAATGAACACCTAAACTAGTTAGGGCAGGTCTGAGATGCTGGTCACAGACATTCTTTCCAAAGACCGGGATTTTTTTTCTGCAAATATCCTTGGAAGCTTCAGATCCCGAGTCTGTGGAGTGCTCTAGTTAACTGGCCACGGTCATTGACTCCTAAGTTTAAGATTTTCTAGTTTTTGTGTTGTTTGTAGAGAGTTAGAAATAGCCTTAAGCTTATAAGTTTGATATTTTCAAACTTTATTTAGGCTTATATTTTAAATAAAACAAGTTTAGAATAAAAGGAAACGAAATGCTCTTTAATGCTAATCTGAGTGACAGTTTTTTGCCATGACTGAAAACTAGTGTGAATTGGGACCACCCAGGTTGGTTGTCTCTGCAGAATCCAGAAAACTGTGTACATGTATAACATTACACTCTGCGTCTTTGGATGTCAACTGCTTTCTTGGTTGTGGTATTACGGATGAAATCTGATTTTAAAATAAATATAGTGGTCACCATTTATGACACAGAGCCAATGTCATGAAAAATTGGCTTTAAAGCAATGAGGTGTGCTTAATGAGGCCACCCTGAAATTTCGTCCTGTCCTTGGCCGTCTGCCAAATTGCTGCAAGGTAAGATGGACAGAGGCTTCCCGACCTTTCCTCACTTGTTCGTCTAACAGCTGTGCAGCTGTCTTTGGAAAAATGACTGACAATTCTCAGCTGACAAATTTTCTTTCTTCACATACCCTCTCTGGGTCTCAGCTGTGATGCCTCTTCACAAACAGAAATACCATTTGCTGGGAGAGACACCGAGCATAATTTTAAATTACTAGTATGCAAAAACTCCTTGTTGAGTCATTAAAATGTATTAGGACTCTGTAGTATTTACTTGGAAAAAACTAGAGGTTTCATGATTAGGGCTTGGTATAACTGCCTTGGATGAAGTAACACATTGTTCAGTTTAAGGTGCTAGTTGGTAACAGTTAGGAACTGCCTTTATTTCCAATAAGTCCCAGTTACCTAACTTTGCATTTTTCCTGGTCAACTTTGAGTTTGATAGCTTTCCTAAGCTTCTGTTACGTCTAGATGGACATTTATCCTTACTAATATTTGTTATTATATTGTCTGTTTCCTTAAGAATTAAAAAAGGTGGAAGGCAGAGAATGAGTTGTAGAGACACCTTGTACCGTGGGAGTGACACATTGGAGGTGGAGTTTGGGTGTGCTATTTTTGCACAGTGTCTGGCCATGCATGTTGACACGCAGTTTATGTTCTAATATGTTTTTTGAATGATTAATGATTAAAGTTAGGAGTTCCCTGGTGGTGCAGTGGTTAAGAATCTGCCTGCCAATGCAGGGGACACAGGTTCGATCCCTGGTCTGAGAAGATCCCACATGCCACGGAGCAACTAAGCCCGTGAGCCACAACTACTGAGCCCATGCGCCACAACTACTGAAGCCCGCGCGCCTAGAGCCTGTGCTCCACAATAAGAGAAGCCACTGCAATGAGAAACCCGTGCACCGCAATGAAGAGTAGCCACCTCTCGCTGCAACTAGAGAAAGCCTGCGTGCAGCAACGAAGACCCAACGCAGCCAAAAATAAATATAAAAAAATAAATAGATAAATTTATTTTTTTAAATGATTAAAGTTAGAATAAATTAAAAAAAAAACCAGATTCTGTGCCTTTCTGCATAGGACATACATGACAGAAGGTTATAGATTTTATGCCCTAAGTTTATTCAAAGGAAGATTAGATGGATCTTTTTCTGTTCACTGTACATAAGCTCCATTAGAATCTCTCGCGTTCATTACCACCGGCACTCCGTTGTCCTTAAATAAGTTTTTGTTGAAAGGATGAGGAAAAGTGGCTTTGTTATGAGCACTGGGTCACTGGAAACTTAGATGACTCCTCCTCACAGTGGTGGTGTAAAGGGGCTTACTGAATGGAATATAGCTGGTAGAAACTGCTCTGAATGGTGTGTAATTCTTAGATTCTATAGCTATAGAAGAGCAATTACCAAAGGCAGAATATTCATTCATTCAACACATTTTTTTATTGCTAATTGTGCATCAGCTGTGTCAAGCCTTGATCTGGATGTGTGGATACAGTGGTGAACAAAATAAACACGTTGTCTGCTCTCAGTGAAGCTGACAGTCCAGTTTTGGCTTAACTCTTCACTGTAAAACCATGCTATTCTGTATTGGCTTCCTGAGATGAATTTTGCTTATCTTCGTTTCTTCATTTGTATTTTAGCAGTGGCAGTGGTAATTCCCTTTTCTTTCATTTCCCCCTTTTCCTTCAGTCCTTTTTTTTAACTTTATGGTATGTGAATAATACAGATCCTCACTCTGCAAGGTCCTTTTTCTTATCTTAGTTCTGTCTTTGCCTCTGTTGTATGCATAAGCTTTGGAACTTGCTAGTTTAAATGTTAAAATTGGGAAAGAACGTGAACTTTGATATCTTCCAAGATTAAACTGCCGCTTCAGAATTTTGGGTTATATGAGAGTGCCTGAATCTTCTAGTATCCTCATTAGCCCTTATCGATCCCCATAATGGCAGTTTTCCCTCTGATGACAGGTAAACTTCAAACATATGACTGCATTTTAAGCCTGAGGCGAATAATAATAGAAGCCTTGAGCCTAGCACTATGTGCAAAGATGCATTTTACTTATAATTGGGGTGTAGGTTACCATCTGGGAGTAAGTCAAGGTTGCATGAACTCTTTCTGCTTTAGATGCCACAACAGAAATTATGCTTCACTGCTTTGAAATGTACTTTGCACTCCTGAAAGAGGTAATGTTTCTGTTAGGGAGCCCAGCTTGCCCCTGGGGAGAAAGGTGTGTCTGATAACTGGATAATTGGCTTTTGACAAGCTCTAAGACAACATCATGCCTGTAAACTCACAAAGCCTTGTCGTGAGGTAGCTGCACATCAAATAGGATGTTATCATGTTTCAGATGTGGGGCAAATGCCTTGTCTTAAGTAGTAATTGTGTTATGAAAAAGAAGAGACCCAAGAATTCCCCCCAGAATTCCACCACTAACCTTCTTTAACCTGTATTTTGACTTGTTGCTATCCTATAAAAAGACAAACTGGATCTGACTGTAAGAGACTCAGACAAGATGTGTTTTTAAGATAGAACTTGGGGAAAGAATGTCTCTCTCCTAAATGATTTTTTGTCTTGTATTTTTCTACACGATAATTTTCTCCTTTGAGTTAATATGTATAATGGAAGCCTGTGAAAATCAGAATTGGGCTTCCCTGGTGGCGCAATGGTTGTGAATCTGCCTGCCAATGCAGGGGACACAGGTTTGAGCCCTGGTCTGGGAAGATCCCACATGCCGCGGAGCAGCTGGACCTGTGAGCCACAATTACTGAGCCTGAGCGTTTGGAGCCTGTGCTCCACAACAAGAGAGGCCACGATAGTGAGAGGCCCGCGCACCGCGAAGAAGAGTGGCCCCCGCTTGCCACAAGTAGAGAAAGCCCTCACACAGAAACAAAGACCCAACACAGCCATAAATAAATAAATAAATAAATTTTAAAATTCACGACATATGTCAATATTTAGAAAAAAAAAAAAGAAAATCAGAATTAAGCAACAATACTTACATCAGTATTGTTCGCGTGCTTTAATAAACATTTTAGCCTGGTTTATTTAAACCACGGTAAACTTAGATTACTGATATAATAGTGTATTGTACAGTAACAGATTTTCATAACTAGCTTTACTTTTTAGTCAGATCCCAATAATTCGTTGTTTGCCTAATTCCAAACATGACCCATGAATATTACAAACACACTCATCAAGAACTGATCATATATCTTCCCAGAAGGGACAAGGGTTTAAAAAACCAGACAGAATTTTTTTTTAAATCACATCCCAGTTAGAAATATTTTGCCGTGATGGTTTCTTCTGAAACTGAGTGAGTAAAACCCTTATACCCTGTGATAGAGACAGGAAAAAGCCTTCAACCAAAGGAGAAAGTACTGGGTTAGTGATTATTAAATGGAGCAGTTACAGTGTTTTTTCGTCCTTTATACACATGATTATATCTATTTAGGGCTTTTGCCTGGTGTTTGCTGCCATGCATTTACCAGTTTCAGCCAGGAAAAGCATACCTTTAACTCTGTTATTCACTTTTCTTACTGGCATCTACTTTTTGTAGGCTGATATGCAGCAGAAGAAAGAACCAGTTCAGGATGACTCTGACCTGGATCGCAAACGCCGAGAGACAGAGGCTTTGCTGCAAAGCATTGGGATATCGCCGGAGCCCCCTCTAGGTACTTAAAAGTGCTTTGTGTCACTATTTCCTCAGATTTGACTTGTGTGGGATATACCATGTCCAGCATTTACTATTCTTTTACGTCTATTTTTGTTTTTATTTTGTAAGAAACGCTTTGGCTTATGGGTCAGATGTATTTATTTTTGGAATTGAGGGGGCTGGAAGGAAATAGGAGGACAGGTTGTAGAGTTGTTAGCAGTTTGCTGCTTATTGGCTGATTCTGCAGTAAACCTTCTCCACTGTGTTATTTGTTAAATGAGTTGCCACATGGTAAATACAAGAAATCTCGAAATTAAGAAAAAAAATTGTTCTTCATTTTCATTGCTGAATCCCTGCCTCTCTCTGCCAACCTAAATACTGTGAATCTGGTTATGAATTTCATAACCACCACAGACATAGTTATTCCATGATGAAAATAGAATGCTCGATGGTAAATTTGAAGGAAAACTTAGAAGGGTGACAGATTAGCAGCTAATTAACAAGTTTAAATTTCTTTGGCTCTGTTGTATATCTTGGTTTCATTGCTCATCGGCATTTTTACTGCAGCACCCTTCCTCCAACTCATTCACTCCTAGTTAATTATCCATGACCTCATTTTATCCAGGGTTTGGATATTCAACTATTTGTT
This sequence comes from Phocoena sinus, assembly GCF_008692025.1. Lineage (NCBI taxonomy): Eukaryota > Metazoa > Chordata > Mammalia > Artiodactyla > Phocoenidae > Phocoena > Phocoena sinus. The sequence goes on from NC_045771.1 coordinate 59,581,872, forward strand.
TTATTTGTGTTGAAGGTAACTTGTACATAATGTGTTTACTCTGTCACTTAACTATATATCACTCATGTGATAAGTTATTTTATTTTTCTTTATCCATTTGCTTTCCATACATTTTAGAGTAATCCTAGGGTGTCTGTAAAACTACGTGATATCCAATATAGTAAAACAAAACCTTTAAAAGTAATACATATAAATAAATGCAGTACAGGTCTCCTTTTATCAGTGGTTTGTCTTCTTTTATTTCCGTCATTGGCTTTTATATTAAAATAAATTTTCATGTATTTCCATAATTACTTAACAATAAAAATTATCCCATGTACAACAAAATGGCAAGTGTTTATATCACTATAAATAAGAAAAAGAGCAATATATCATAAGCATACAAATTATTAAGTATTGCTGAATATAATTTAATACACACAAAACTAAAACACCATGAAAAGGCATTTTATACTCAACTTCAGTTTGTAGCAGGTAAAATCATATGTCTAACAATGATATAATAAACCCAAATAAGACGTTGATTATTTTGTTAGCTTCTTTGTGGTATGAAAGAGGTAAACTATGGGATATTTGAGTGATGGACCTTCTTTGAGGAGCTGACAAATTTTTTAATTACTTAGTTGACAAGTGATATATATTAGACACTTTGCAATTATATTTTTGCCTCAAAATAGCCTTTGAAGTTCTGCTGCAATGTGAACAGTGGTTAAACCCAATAGTAGAATATCTATTCTCCCCTAACCTGCATAAAGCCAGCAATTAAACCTTAAGAGCAGAACAGTTTAAACATCCCTAAACCATGACCAAATTCTGAACTATCCCTGCATCCCTGCCAAAGGGCCCTGGCAAGGGTGGACCCCATTTTCAATTTTCATCCATGTCTCCGACTGACCCTCTGACTTATTGCAGAGGGTAATCAGTGAATTAATTGTAGAACCACGTGAAAATTCCTAGTTACTTGACAGATCTGCCATTGTGTTATAGGATTTGAACAAAATAGTTAAACTCTTTACCTTATTAAATAAATAAAAGGAAATTGCACATGATTGAAACCAAATGGGAATCTACACTACGTATTGAAGTTCTTTCTGCCCATATGGCTTCTTTGGCATGTGTGATATTGAGAACCCGTTCTCATCTGGCCTGGAGGCCACCTTGGCTATTTGGTGCAGCTTCTATCTGAAGGACATTTGGCTTGTACCTGAAGGATAGAGAAAAAATACATTTGCATTTCCTTTAGTTTTTTTCTTTTATTATCCTTGCTCTCAGACTTTCAGCTTTCACTGACCTTGATCTTTGAACTTGCTTCTCCTGTCTGCAGAACGGCAGTTTGCTTATGTGCACATGGCAGTGCTTTCTAGAGCTGCCAGAAGCAAAGGAACACAATTCACAAACACAGTAAACATTACAACGGGATGAAACTGTTAAGTGTAAAAATAAAGCAGCCTGGCATTTTGCTTTGTTTTGAAAGAGATTTTTAAATTACCAGGTTCAACATTTACCCTTTCTCTATCTGTCACTTAGTCTCTCACAGCAAATGCAGTTTATACTCCATGGACAATAGATTTCCCTCCAAATGCAGACATACAACAGCCTTTTCTGACTCCCTGTGACCATTTAAAATGATTCAGAATCACTTATTTTATAATCTTTTAAAGTTTTATAGACACCTCATTTTATTTTCTAATAGGTCACATCTATACTAACAAAATAAAGTGGAGAATTAGAAGTATCTGGATAGTTCATGCTAGAGAGAGATTTGACTTGAATTATCTGGGTAACTGTTTTGATTCTCCATGTTACTTTGTTAAGGTGGACATGGCCTTAGAATCCCTAAGTTAATTCTGTCTAAATTCATTTCAAATTTTAATTTCCAAAATATGAAAAATTCACTTGACTTTCTTCCTTTTCTTTTCTTTCCTTTTTTTTTTTTTTTTTTCCCTTATCCCATCTCAATCTCTCCTGGCCATACAACCACTTTAATTTGGGCCCATTTGTTTTGATTTGTCTGACGCTGCTCTTCCCCAGTGCAGTCGCTGCATTTTTTAACATGGGATACCTGTTATTTTCATTATTTAGTCCCAACCCCTATGTCTCCCTCCTCGAAATCAGTGAGCACTCCCAGTGAAGCTGGAAGCCAAGACTCAGGCGACCTGGGACCATTGACAAGGTAAGAATTTTCCCTTTACAAAGGCCATGGTGGGGTGTCAAGCCCACCATACAAGGCCCCCCCCCCCGCCAAGAAAAAGGCCTGAAAACCACATCATTCTGTTGTACATTGTTAAACGTGCATGCATCTTCAACGTATCAGTCATTTTATGTTTACATTTATGGTGGCTTACTATTTTTGGTGGCATAGCATTGAATTTGAACCCTAGAAATGATAAACTTATATATTATCCTTCCGTGAATGGGCTAATTTAGCACCGCGAACCTTGTTTCACAAACACAGACATATCCATTAGCTTAGGCCTAAAAGAAAGCAGGGAGGGACCAAAGACAAATGGAATATATATCCAGCTTCTTCTTATTCCACTTTGGTTTTGGTTTCCATGAGAATCTTTACGACTAGAATGCTGAGATGTTCTAACCCTAAATTTAATTTTTCAAAGTCTTGTTTATTTGCTTAATAGAGTTGATTAACTTGAGAACTGGCTCCCCAAAGTGTTTTTATTATCATTACTAATTATTATAATCATCAGGATTGACTGCTCTGTTTTTGTCAATTGCCAAATTTTTATTACACTAGGTATATTCCAAGATTATGTAATTAGCTTCTCAAAGCAGATATAGACATTCTCTAATTTGACCACTGAGGGGACATCCAAAATGTAAAGATGTAACGAGAGAAAGGAGAAGGCTCATTAATATGCATGGAGTCATGGAAACTTTCTTAATCCAGGTGCCTTCAGCAGGATTCCCACATGAGGGTGCCTATAGGCAGGTGATAGAGATGAGTGGGGAGGGGGCCCGTGGCAGCTGGTTAGCAGGCACTCCCTTTATAAAGGTCAGATGTTTCCTCACAGCTCAGGCTGGTTGAGCTCAGGTGGGAACATGGACCCAGTTCTTCCACATCTTTCAATTTTTCATGAGAAGCTAAAAATTCAAGTGTTTGTGCAACAGTCTCCTAAATGTTAACTGTTAATGACTTTGTTAAAAGTAGTTGTGGGCTAGATCTTGTTGACAGTTTGTGACCTCTCTCTTGGCTCTTAATTTTTAAAACTCATGAAATATTTTAATAAAATTTCAATAAAAGAAACAGTCATCCACAACACCACCATTCTGAGAAATCAGCCTTTGCCTTGTCAATGTACCTTTCAATCCTTGTCTACCTGTGTACATTTCTTGCTACCATATTATGTTCCTGGAGGAGAGGTATACAATTCTGCATTTTTCTCTGTTAACACATTATCACAAGCCTTATGTTCTGAAAGTCCATTGTTTCCAGAAAAGCGTAGGCAATTTGGGTAGAGAAAACTATGGAAATGAGAGTAGTATTAGCCTGTGCTGTAGGCCTGTTTTTTGCTTTCTGAAACCAACGTGTAAGACTGAATAGATCTCACCAATATCTGCCTGTTGGTGTGTTTCAGACTTGAGTGTTTTGTTTTGATAGGGCCTTTTGAAACTAGTGGACACTGCTTTCAATTTGAGAAAAGTGAAAGTAGAGACTTTTGTGGGCACCAGGCTGGTTTATGTTAGTTTATGTTAGCCTTTGTGATTTGGGGTAGCACACGTCTTCTCTCATCTTTTGCTTTGAACACTTCAAAAGGTCTTTGAGGGGGAAAAAAAGTAATAATAACACAGCATGTACCATCTAACATTTATACAAGAGCAGGCACAATGTAATCACATTCCTTAGGGGGTCGTTGGCCTGTCATTAAGTTAATATATTTGCCAGTTTCTGTACAACGATGGTGTTGTGTCAGTGATGCTTAGTGTCAAGGGTGCAGTTGGCAGCATTAAATACTGTTACTGACTTCATAGTTGATGAGCCCTTTTGAAAACTTCTAGAGAAAGCTGACCTATGCTGTTAGCACTCTGGGGACAGCAGCAGTTATTCCTTCTGAGAGAACATCATTTCATTTCTTTCCCCTTACATGAGTTTTTAACTTAATCACTTTGGAAGAGGCGCTGTCTACTCCTACCCCACACAAACTCCAACTAGCTTCAATTCTTTATAGGAACATTCTGGCAAGCGTAGGCAACTAGAAGTCAATGAGTATCTCCCTTGCTAAGTGCAGGTTTCCTAGAAATGCAAGGAAACTGGCATTGAGGAAATGATGATTTTCAGAAAAACTAAGGACAAAATTGGCTTGAGATGTCATTAGGAATAACTTAATAAATCTTGCCCTTGTTGTTTTTTTTTTTTTTTTTTTTTTCCCCCGGTACGCGGGCCTCTCACTGTTGTGGCCTCTCCCGTTGCGGAGCACAGGCTCCGGACGCGCAGGCCAGCGGCCATGGCTCACGGGCCCAGCCGCTCCGCAGCATGTGGGATCCTCCCGGCCCGGGGCACGAACCCGTATCCCCTGCATTGGCAGGCGGACTCTCAACCACTGCGCCACCCGGGAAGCCCCTCGCTCTTGTTTTGAACTTAGGAACATTCCGCCCAAATTTATGTTTTTGCTTCCATGAAATATATATGAGAGTTACATTTCAGAAGAATGTTATATTTCAGTTTTTAAAATTCCACTTGGAATGTCTTTTTCTGTAGAAGAAACATCTTTTGAAAACAGTTACTATTAACTCTAACACTTCATAAAACATGAGGCTGAGAAAAAACTTGGTAATTCCTAAGAATGTAACTCTATAGTCATAAATTTGCATATTTGTGTAGAATTTGGACCTTTTGAAAATGGAAAATCTTTCAGAAGATAACTTAGGAGTCAAATCAACATATCTGTTCCTACCTAAAGGGGCACATAAATTCTGTCATTCATTTGCCAACATTTCAAACCAAAACTACAATTTTCTTTTCAGAGCCAAAATTGGGAAACATTTCTTATATAAGCCCTGTAAGTGGTTAATTTGGAAATGGGCATACTTAATGTACCCTATTATAAAGAGAAGGTTAAAATAGTGCTTTAAAAAATCAGGTATAACAAAATTTTCTTTTATTGATTTAGTAAATTTTCTAAATTGAGTGAATAGAGTAGATATATCTAATAATTTTTCAATTATACTAGTGTGATTTAATTTTTAAACTTACAGTGTCATTATTTGTGTTCCAATTTCTGCTTCTGTTATTATGGCCTGCTTCTCATTTACCACTTACATTTGTGGTACTTTTCTCTTTCTCTTAATCAGTTTTTATAGAACCAATTAATCATTGCTCATTAAATATACTGGACAAAAGAAGAAGCTCTTGGGTTTCAAAAAAATCAATTTATTAATAAAAAATTTTAAAGACTAGTTTTACAAATAAATGTAGATGAAAAAAATCCTAAACATACTATTTGCAACTGGAATCCAACACAATATTAAAAGGATACAATGTTATGCTTGGGATATTGACTCAAAAATTGGGATTGATTAAATAATTCAAGGATATTTTAGTATAGGAAAATATGTTACCATAATTCAGCCTAGGAAAAGGTCAAAGAGGGAAAAGTAAATATTGCAGTATATTCTGAAATGGTACTTGCAAAACTTAAACATCTAGTCCCATATTTTAAAACTTAGTAAACTAGGAATAGAAATGTTTTTTCTCAGTATGATAAAGAATATTAATTTCAAACCAACAGCTTACATCCTTTATACATGAGAGTGTGAAGCAGTAGCACTTTATAGCTCTCAAACAAGAATGACTTATGGTTAGTTGAATACATGTCTCTCTTCCTCAGGGAATGTCAGGTCCTTGAGCAGGGAGTAGGTGATATTTGTGGTTGTATCCATATAGTAGGTATTCATTAAATGTTCGTTGAATGAATCAAGTATCCTCCTGCTTTTTACAGATCAGGGCACTGAGACACAGAGAGAATAAGTAATTTTCTCAAGCTCACACAGGACATAGCTACAGTGCTATGTTTGAACCTGGGCAGGATGATACAAGTTTCCACAATCTATACCTCAACCCTACATCAGCTCTAACGACAGTCGATAAAAGTGATACACAACCTACTCTGTTAGGTTACTATGATTAAACAAATAAATATCTGTTAAGCACTTGGAAAGGAGGCTGGCATATATTAAGTATATGTGAGTTTTAGCTATTACTGTTATTTTTTTTCGTACTTTGATTTAGCCCGGCCCTTAATCCCTAACCTTCAGGTATTCAACCAGAAATGAATCTAAGTGAGAATCATTCAGCCCACATTTATTCTTATTCACATGGATGGCTCACAAGGGACTTTGCACTAGGGCTCTTCTCATGTTTGGCTGAGATTCCTTAGGTGTCTCAGTGACAAAACTAAATTAGAGGCTGCACTGGCCTGTGGAAACTAGGAGAGTATTGACATCATAAAGTTTACTGTATACCAGAGCATAGGCTACACACTGTCCCAAACCTGATTCAAGAGGAAGACTTTCAAAAGGATTTCAAAGGTAAAATATGTCTCAATGTGATAACGTATTGTGCAATCTCTTGTTACAGTAACACCCATCCCGTAACATCCTTAAAAAGACAGTCATAGGGGAGATTATTCATGCTTGTCTTTTGTGACAAGTGACATGGGGTGGACGGATAGTAATACAGTTGATTTCTATCTTCCTTTTGGACCCTCTATAGCCTTAACACCATCACTAAGTTCTACTTTCCAGTCAATCAAGGACACTCAAGTACCACCGCCTCTTATTTTTAACAATCTCTGATTATTATAGAAACAATATCAGTTCATTTTATACAATTAGAAAATATAGACAACAAAAATAGAAAAAAATCATATTCCTACAGAGAATATGCATTAGCACTCTTAATACCTTAGTGTATATTCTTTCACACAGTATATATGTCATCATATATACGATAAAGGCTATCATACTGTGCAAACTGTTGAACTTACTTTTCTATGCAGGTATCTCTATTTTTCCATTTCAGTACATTTTCATCTTATCTAGTATCTATACCATCTTCAAATTTCCCCAGTTGCTCCCAGCATAATCCCATTATATTTAAAATTGATGCCTGTCTTCCCAGCTATCAGCACCTATTAACCAAAACGCTTATATCCATAGATTTTCTCTAGAGAGGTGAAGCCCCTTCCAAGGGGACCTTAGATGCAGCAACAGAAGAAATGTCTTCTGAAACACTTAACAGGAGAACAAAGGTACAAAGTGGATTAGAGGTCTTTCAGGCTTCCAGCTTCATGTGGACTCCAGATCAGAACTGGGACAGATGTCTGCAGATCCTCTCCTGTTCACTTCGAACATTAGGTCTCTATATAGTTAATATTAAGTATGATGTTGACAAAATACTTTGGGTAAAATTCAGATATTTGATAAACTCTGCCTTTCCCCGATCTACTTACTGCCTAGTGAACTCTGAACTCACAAATAAGGAAATTAGAATAATTTATTCATGGTCAGCTTGTGCTGGCTGCACCTGGTCACCACTTTTCTCTTGTAATTTGAGGAGAGGAAAATGTGCTCAGGGACCACGTGGGCTTAATGCCCGACAGAAAATCCTCAGGACTTTTTTTTTTTTTTTTTTTTTTGCTGTACGCGGGCCTCTCACTGTTGTGGCCTCTCCCGTTGCGGAGCACAGGCTCCGGATGCGCAGGCTCAGCGGCCATGGCTCACGGGCCCAGCCGCTCCGCGGCATGTGGGATCCTCCCGGACAGGGGCACGAACCCGTGTCTCCTGCATCGGCAGGCGGACTCTCAACCACCACGCCATCAGGGAAGCCCAATCCTCAGGACTTCTAACTTCATCCACAATTGAACTCCATAGGATTCCCTGGCACTACCTGAACCTCAAAGGATTTTTAACTCTTTTTGGTGAAAACATCACTATCTTTTAAGGTGCTCTGGTGAATCAGAAGCTAAAGGGAAGACTGTAAGGAGGTTTTAGTAAAGGTAGAAAAGTACAATTCAATAATGCAAAACCTTGGGGGTAGTTTAATAAGGCGAGTAAGATTTTGTGCATCCAAAATTCTTTAAATGATCATTATGTAAAGAGAAGCTGACAGGATGCTACCAGCTAGTTGGACTTAAGGGAGACTGAAATCACTGATTCGAGGCTGATTAAAAGTCAGTCTCTTTGGAAATCAAAGTGTACACTCTAGGGTTTTCTCTTTATGTAGCACATAGACTGATTAGTTAAAAATTGTTGATATCCTGTCACTCTGTCTCAGGCAGAGTGCTGTATATACCCATCTGGTTATAGTTATAGGGTAAACATCTATTTTTATCAAGGGGTTGCTGAGATTTCTTCTAGAGAGACTGCCTGCTTGACAGCAGGTCCTCTGTGTAAGATTTGGGGAAAACACATCCTTGCTCTGTGATGGGAAGTCTTGCATTTCTTTTTGAATCCAGCTCAGATGGACTCCCTGTATGGCTTAGTGTGGCCTGTATCAGAGCTCCATGTTAGAGCTTTAGCCAACAGAGGGAGGTTTCTCACACAGTAAATGAAGAAAGAGGCTTTTTAAAAAGAGCCTGGTATGAGTGTGTATTGCACTGTTCCAATTTTACTGCTGACACTGGAAAAAATCTTTATCATTGTCATTGCCAGACCAAAGTAAGGAAATCATTGAGGCTGGGAGGTAAAACATTAACTCATTATTTAAATGTCATTCTTAATTAATTGACATCACGGTAATGATTCTGACAGGTTGAGTGATGTGATGGATTTTAAAATGTCCTTATTGTTCACTGTATTACTTTTGGAAATGGCACTTAGAAAAAAAATTAGGGGATGACATTGACTGGAGATTTTCTGTTTGGCACTATGCTCACATTGGCCCAAACTGTTTTCTTTATCTGATTAGTGACGAGTGATTTGTTTGAAAGAGAAGACATGTGAACAAGAGTCCAGAAAAACTGTGGGACTCAGGGGAGCTCGGTATTCTGCCCTCGAGAGGTCTCTCCACCTTAAAGAGAAAAGAAGAAGATGACAATTTGAGCTCCAAGGTGGTTGCTTCAGGGACTAACAAAAGTTGCTAAGTTCAATTGGTAGAGAAGGTAGCTGGACTTTTTTTCATTCTCAGCACAAACTAGCATTATGGTCAGCATTCTTTTCAGTTTTATGGAGAAATGATTGACATACATCACTATTTAAGGCGCACAGCATGATGGTTTGATCTACATGTATTGTGTAATGATTAGCACGATAGGTTCAGCTAACACCCATCTTCTCATATGGGTACAATAAAAAGAAAAAGAAAAAAAGAAAAAACATTTTCACCTTGCAGTGAGAACTCTTAGGATTTACTATCTTAGCAACTTTCCTATATATCATACAGCAGTGTTAGCTTTAATCATCACGTTGTATGTTACAGCCCTAGTACTTATTTATCTTATAACTGGAAGTTTGTACCTTTTGACCCCCTTCATCTAATTCCCGCTCCCCCACGCTTTGCCTCTAGTAACCACAAGTGTGATCTCTTTTTCTATGAGTTTGTTTGGTTTGTTTGGATTCCACCTATCATTGAGATTATACAGTTTTGTCTTTTTCTGTCTGACTTATTTCAATTACCATAATGTCTTCAAGGTCCATCCATGTTGTCACAAACAGTAGGATTTCCTCATTTTTTATGGTTGAATAATATTTCATTATATATATGTATGTGCATACCACAGCTTCTTTATCCATTCATGCCTTGAGGTCAGCATTTTCAAGATAGGCTGTCCTTCTTCAGTGTGGAAGTGAGCCTGAAAATTCTCCTGGCACCATGTGGTGACATTATGCCATACAAGACTGAGTTCTGTGTAAGTGGCTTGGTAGAGATGAAGGGAGTTAGGCAGACATGCCCTGATATATTCTCTCATTTTTTAATAAAGAAAATAAAATCTATTTCTTTGGGAATCAGCTTGCCCTCACAATTCACACCCATCTGCAGAAAAGGCGAGTAAAGACTTCATTTGTTCATTCATTTGTCACATTCATTCAATAGATAGTTGAGAATTTATTGTATGACACACAATAAATGCTAGTCCTGCAAGGAATACAAAGATGGAGGAATTCTTCTTACTTCTAAAGATCCCACTTCCAGTAAATTGACATATTTAATTTGAAGCCATCTAAGGAAATGTTTCTATGTAGTTACAGCTCTTCAATATTTGTACTCATAGAGATGAGCAATAATGTCATAAAGCATTATTCCCAGATCATCTATAATTAACTTGTATATTCTTGTGGGACAAGTGCTTTTGATTCATTACTACCCTACCTAGAGTCTTGACACATATTAGGTACTAGGTAAGTGTTTATTGATGTGTGTGTTTGTGTGCACGTGTGTGCACGCTTGCACAGCTTACAAAAAACTGAATAGGATGGGTGCAGGATGAGTGGAGAGATGAGGACCCGGGTGATAGCAAGGTAGTTCAAGGTTGCTGGGCTATAGTTGCCAGAGGGCGGACTTTACTCAAGGGGAACCATTGGCAGTGGTTAGAGGACTGAGGTACAAGGCGAGGATTTCTCACAGAAACAAGGCAGAAACCCAATTACTGGGATCAGGGCAAAAAGGTAGGGTAGGACTAACAGTGTGTTTGTCTTCATGTTTAGGCCCCTGGGCTTTGTAACAGTGCTTATTACATCCTTTAGACCATCTTCAGACTTGGCCTTAAGGCATGATACAGGGCTATTGAGGTCAAGTGGGTTGTAGGTTGGCAAAGAGAACTGAAATAAGAGGTGCTGGTATTTCTCCGTTCTTGTCCCATAGAGTGACAAGTTACTTATGAATGAGGTTATTGAGGACAAATATATTTAGAGAGCAAGGCGTTTGAGCTGGGCCTTAAATAGTGCCTATGCTTTGGACAAGTAGAGGTGGGAGAAAGGACATTCTAGATAATGGGAGAGGCAAAAACAAAGGAAAATGGTGGGGGAAGGAAGAGTATGGGATGTAGAATGAATGTGAAGGAGGCAGTATGAAAAGAGATCAAAGTCTGGGGGGCAAGTATGGCCTTGGAGATAGTTCAGATTCCTGGCTTCCATATCTAGTGGCTATCTATTGAATTTACTTGGCAGCTTATTAAAAACACAGATACCTAGGGCACAGGTCTAAGGTGAGATCTGGGCCACTGCATTTTAATAATGCTTTCAAGATTTGCAGACGAGTTTGGGGGAACCATTGGTCTGATAAAAAGGACCGAAGGTCTGAATGAGGACTGTGGCAATAGAGAAGGAAAGGAAAGACAGATGAGACAAGGAAGGGTGAAATGGCTTTGGTGTTACAGATGGATATGTCCAAAAAGCATGTAAAAAGGTGGGACTTGGAGTTCAAGGCTGATGAGGACGTTGGGGTTATTTTTTGCTGAAGATATATGGACATCTTTGGGATCACCTACAGTTAGAGCATAAAGGTGAGGGGAGAAGAAATAACCCTGGTTGGGGAATGTCTGTCTTTACGGGGATGGACAGAATAAGGACCCTTCCAAAGTTACAGTGAGAGAGGAGGAAAAGAAACAAGATTTTTAGGGTCAGGAAAACTAAAAGAAATAGCATGCTATGAAGGAGAAAATAGTCACCAGAATCATAGAGATCAAGGCTGAGAAAGAAGAATTAGCCTTGGGATTTGATAATTTGGAGGTCATTGTTACCATCATCGTCATCATTTTTGTTATTATTGCTTGTGTTATTTTATTTCCGTAGGCTGAGTTCCTGGAAGTGAAACGAGTCCTGGAGTAATTCTGTGTTTATGATTCTTGCTCCATATTGCTTTCCCAAAGAACTAATTTAAAATGCCACCAGCATATATGAGCGTGCCTCAGCCGCATTGAATACTATCATGACAAATGACAGTTCTTTACTACTGCCTTCCAAGTATTTATCAGACATCTCTTTCTTATAACCAAAACCAAAAAAAAAATGTAAGAGCAAAGATATTCTTTAAGGGAAGAATATTAAGGCTGTCTACTCTGGAGTCTAAAAAAGATGGGAAGAAGAAACCACTAACTTGCCGCTGAACAGGAAGAAATTAACGACTCATCAGAGAACAAGGTTACACAAAACAGACATCATGTCTTTTACTCCTGTTATACTTTCAGCAGAGGGCCAGGGATTGTTTTCTTTTGTTTGTTTCGTTTGAATTCGTTTGAATTTTCACTTCCCTCTATCTAATAAACCGAAACTGAGCAAATAATATTGGGCCAGTGTAGGGAGAATTTTATTAAGAAGCTGGATAGTGACGAATTGTTAAAAGGTTTAAAATATAAAGTTCTGTTAGTCTTTTCATAGGTCACTGCAAGTTTGAAAAATTTTGGAGTTTTGCTTCTTTTTTTTTTTTAAAGAAATATTGAAAAACAAATTTTCCCCAAATTATAAACTAACTGTTACATGGTAGGCCTTTTTAGATGAGATGCCAGAGCCTACATTGTTTGGCATGTTTAGGATCAAATAGGTGAATGATTATTTTCCATGGTGTGGGAAGCTCCTGTACCTAGAATTTTGAAACAAAGTTAGGAAATGTGACCTTAAACGGTGTGTCCAGAACTGCCGATCCAACCATGGGACCATAGAGCCATGATGATGCCAGACTAGGTAAGGAATTATTGGGTTATTCAGGATCTGGGCAAATTGCAGGTTCCATAGGAAAGAGATCCTCCCTTGGGCCCTCAGAGAGCTAACCTAAGAAATCAACCTACAATTGATCAGAGCAGACAAACACAACTCTTAAAAATAAGCAAACAAAACCAAGATGGTTTCCCAGACAGGAACACCGAACAAAATCTGATTGACAGAGTTCAAGAAAGATTACATTCATCAAAACAGGTTCTGTTGGTCATCCCAAGAAACTGGGGGAAATGGAGGCTCTGGCAGAAGTGAGGGAGGTATGTCTAGTGTTGCTGAAGAATGTGGACATGGGCGTAGGACAGGGAGAAGCCGTAATAGTTAAACGTTCAGCTTCACGTGTTCTAATTCTAAAGATGCTGCTAAAGTTGCAAGTGAAGAAGACTTTGTCAGGCTTGTATAATTGCTCAGCCTGGCAGTCAGTTATTGTTCTCATGACAGATTGGTAAATTGGCATCTAAAATACAACTTACTAGATCTAGAAGTCTTATTAGAACTAGTAGACTAACTCAGCTGCCTAAAATAAACAAGGCACTGATGAAAAATGAGTTTATGTCCCAGTCCTGCTCCATCTTTCAAAAACCGGGTCGAATGGAATCTCTGATCTTTTCAAGAGGGAAGGTGTCTCCCTGCTCTGGCCTCCAAAGGATAATGAAAGTATAGTCCAGTGCCTGGGTGGCTGGCACAGAATAAACACTCACTGAAAGGAAATCATAGCTATCATTAGTATTAATCTTTCTTATGGCATTTACTTACTTTTTTCAGCTAACATTGATTGAAACTTTAAACTTTGCCAGGCCCTGGGCAAGTGATTGGAACTACTTTTTTCCTTGTATATATTATCAGTATGCATATCATTAGGTATAAATATTCATAGGTCTCATTCCTTTACTAAAATGTAAGATTCTTAAGTGCAAGTCCCATGTCCCACAGCATAAATGTGGTGCTTACAGGGCTTGTTTTACTTTCTTCCTTGTTCTGAGAAACTATTTATATGTTTTATCTCCCCATAAGAGTTGCAGTTTCCTTAGGAGTTCTTTTAATCCTCTAGCACAGTAGTTTACATATTAGGCTCTTAATAGGAATTTATTGAACAATTAAATGAATATTTTTATAAAAATATTCTGTCCCTGCATGCATTGATTGGTCCATTCCAGAGAGGACTGATAACTAGAACTAATTACTATAGTAAACAGGGTGATTTCTGTATGAAAATACTTTGTGATAATATATTAAGCTCACATATATTTACTTACAGTTTTACTACTTCTTTCATTTAAAAAATAAACTACCTGGCAAGATTTCAAACTGTCCAAGAAGCTGTGGGGAAACCATCATTTTACTTTCAATGATACAGTAATTTGATGATAAGACGGTTAAAAAGTAAGAACTATGTCAGTTGGTTAAAGAAAAGTATTCCAGCTGGAGAAGAGAAAGCAGAAAGGCAGTTTAATAGTCATCTGACGTTTTAACATATCAGGCAGAAAAGAACCCTACAGGGCCTCTAGGCCTGCACCCTCCTTTTGCTAAGGACAGCAGACTTTCCTGACGACACACAGTGGAGCCGAGCCCAGAACACAAGCCAAGACCCCTAGGCTGAGGTGAGGCCCTCTCCAAGGTGCTGCTATCTACAGGGAAGTTTTTCTGCAAGTTTGCACAGAAGGAATTCAGCAAACGTTTAATACACATTCCTAGGCTACCCTCGGAAACACATTGTTTATTCAGTGTACTGACTTTAAGTTCCTTTTCAAAGAAAAAGTGCACTCTGTGTAAGTCTGACCACTCCACAGATAATAATGGGAAAAATGAGAAGAAAAAATTAGCACACTTGATAGCATCCTCGGCTTGACTCCTTACCACACTGCTCGTTAATGGCAACGACTATGATTTCTTTTACTGGGGAACACATGCGTGACAGGGGTGAGGGCAGGACTGTTGTGGGTTAGTGCCAGAGACCTCCTTTGTTGTTCTGGCTGAGTAAAATGCAAACTCCACACTGCTCATCTGTGGGCTTGTGAGGTGAGTGATTCTGAGAGAATCATCGTTTTCACTTCTTTAAGGATACAGTGAGTTCAGGTGAGCCGTCGGATAAATAACAGAACAGCTGTGACCGCCTGGGAGCTGCCACATTCTTCACCTGCCTAGGAGGAACGAAAAAAGGCAAATAAAAGTCGTCCCATCAGAAACCTGAGGGCAAAGGAGCTGATCCCATTCCTTATGAGGGAGTGTTTCTCACAGTGATCCAGAGCCAGAGGCTGCTCCTCTGTCTATAGCCGAAGAAATATCCATAAAGATAAAAGGTTTGATCCCTAGTGATAAGTGAACAGCAAGGATGAATCACTGTAATGGATTCGGTTACTTCCCCGATTTGAAAGGAGGTGATGGAATCAGCGTGCAGAGCCAGGGAGAGTTGCTTTCCTTGGACAGAGAATGAGTGCAGAGCAGTAGTTTTCACCGCTGGCTGCACAGGAGAATCACCTGGAGAGTTTAAAAAAATCCAGATGCCTGGGTCCCACCAGAGACCTTCTGATTTAATTGGTTTGAAAATGGCCTGGGCCTTAGGCCAGTCTTGAGTTAATCACTGGTTTAGACACTGATGTATTTGAGGATCAGTGATGCTTTCTGCCTGCTGACTAAT
Source organism: Phocoena sinus (assembly GCF_008692025.1). Lineage (NCBI taxonomy): Eukaryota > Metazoa > Chordata > Mammalia > Artiodactyla > Phocoenidae > Phocoena > Phocoena sinus. Next base: position 59,597,173 of record NC_045771.1, read on the forward strand.
GGAGGCAATAGTCTAGCCCCGTCATTCTCTAAAGGTGGTTCCAGGGTCAGCTGTTAGCATTACCTGGGAACTTGTTAGAAATACAAATTCTCAGGCCCCACCCCAGAACTACTGAAATCAAAATTCCTGGGCTAGAGGATCAGCATCTGTATTTTAACAATCCCTCCAGGTTATTCTGATCCATGTTAGAATTTGAAAACTACTGATCTAAGTCCAGACCTTGCTACTCGAAGTGTGGTCCACAGACCAGCAGCATCTGCATCCCTTGGAGCTGTCAGAAATGTAGAATCTCAGGCCACCCCAGACCTACTAAATCAGAATCTGCATTTTTAACAATGTTCCCAGCTATCTGTGCATTAAAGTTTGAGAAGCATTGGTCTAAGAAACAATGGCCAATTTGTGTTCTCACTTCAGCTGTCATCTTTCAGTGCATTTAGGTAAGAGGACAAGAGCATGACCAGAACTAATAAGGGAAGCTGTGAAACTGCATTCCGATACTTCTACAGGAGGAGCTTAGGTGGGATCTTTACATACGTGGGGCACTGACTCAAAGAAACATTGGGAGTAGTTATAGTGGATGTGGTATAGTAAGAGCAGCTACGGTTTATCAAATAATTATTTTGTATTTTATAGGTATAATTGCATGTAGTCCCTATAGAAATCCAGAGAGAGTCCATCCATCCATCCATTCATTCAACTAATACTGTATTATATAAACGTGTATGCCACGCATGGGTCTAGGCATATATCCCTATAATGTAGAGATATAGCTGCTCCTGTCATTATGAGGCTTAAGTTCAGAGTTAAACAACAAACAGTCATAAACTGATGTATAATAAAATCATAGGTGAAGACACTTTATGAAGAAAGTAAAGCAGGATAAGAGAACGGGATGAAGAGTGACAAGGAAGTGTTGCTTGGGGTAGGGTGGTGAGAGAAGGAAAGCCTCTCTGGGCAGGTGACATTTGAGCCAAAAGACAGAAACAAGCAAAGGCATGAGCCACACAGCTCTTTGGGGGAAGAACATCAGGGAAGACACAGTGAGGGAGGGGGCAGCACTTAGAGATAAACTGGGGAGATAGCTACAAGCCAGGTCATGAATTGTCTCATAAGTCATGGGAAATCCTCACAGACAAGGAAACTGAGCAGGGCTTCTCAGACTTCAAGGTGCCCACAAATCACATCACCTGGGGCCTTATTACACTGTAGCGTGGAGTCAGTGAGTCTGGGTGAGACCCGAGTCTTGGCATTTCCAACAAACTCCCTGAGACGCTCATGCTCCTGGTCTGTGGGCCACACTCAGAGCAAGTAAAAGGGTGCAGGGGTTGAGAACTTAAGCAACATGTCCAGTGTCACACAGCTGGTAAGTCCCGGAGGCACAATTTGAGTCTCAGATGCCTGACCCCGAAGTCCCTACCGTCCATCGGTTGTCTACCAGGTAACTTTATGCCTGACTCACCTGTAACTACTTAACGTGCAGGGAATTTAAAGGTCCTGCCTGAGAAAGGTCCTTGTGTGCACTCTGTTCATGGAAGAGCTACTTATCTCCTTTTATGTGATGGAGAAATAACAAGGGAAATTGATAATTATTGGTAACCTTGGTAACTTGATACTTTGTGCTATCTCTTGTGAAATATTTAGAAGGTGTAAGATATCCCTGGCATCTTTAGAGACAAATGATATTATTGTTGGTCACCATCTTGGTGTAATATATAAATAAAAAAACAACAAAATACCCATGAGCCTCGAAATCTAATGCGTTGTATTTGCAGTAACTGACCCGAGGAAGCCAGTTATTCTCCTGGTTCTGCAGTCATGTTCTACCTGGCCAGACTTCCCCAGATGCTCCTGCTGTGGCCCATTCGAACCCTTGCATTTGATTCTCATCATTGCATGGGAGATGCTTGTTGCTCCCAGGTGTGACTGGGCTCTGGGGTATACATGAAGCAGTTTACATGCTGAAATCAATCAGGCTCCAGTGTAGAATGAAACAAAAGCAAAAAGGGTGTGTGTGAGTGGATGAATATTTGAATATTTAGCTCTGGGCTTCCTTCCATGAAAACAACCATAGCTTCCAATATCAAACAGTTGTTCAAAGGAAAGGACAGCCCCTCACTTTCTCTTGTCAATTGATATTCACGGGGTCTTCCTGGCTCCTGGGGGTTGCCAGGGTGACAAAGTGGGGAGATGTTCTGTGTATACATTGTATATGCCATTGCCTTGATGAATGACATGGTTTGGTTTGGTTTGTTTCCCTCCCCTTTTGTTAATTCTCTGTGTTCTTTTTTTCCTTTGTGCTGCGCGATTAGGACCCTGCAGTGGGACACAGACCCCTCAGTGCTCCAGCTGCAGTCAGACTCAGAACTTGGGTATATGTCTGCTCTTTTGTTACTCCTTTTATTATTTCTTTGCTACAGTTGTGTTGAAATGCTGGAGCTGTTGTTGCTCTTGCTTTTTCCCTCTTTGTTGAATTTCCAGTTTGATAAGTTTATTTCCTTCTGTTAGTTTTCCTTATGAAGTTATGCTTTGAAGAAAGTCTCTTTGTGGAAAACACCACAAAAAGATGGCTTTTGATCTCCCCTTCTAATTCCTATGATTGCAAAACAGCCCTTCCCCAAAACAAAAATTACAAACATATCCCCACACCTCTGCTGCAAGGTGGGGCACGCAAGTTCTGTGACGGCAGAGATGATTAACTTAATCCTAAACATCCTCCCCTTGACTAACAAGTTACCTTAAGTTAATCCTTGTCTAAAATCAGTATGAAAATGTTGTATCTTGTTTGTTTCCTTTTCACTTTTCGGGGACTCACAGTTAGCATTTAATTTGAATCAAGTTTGAATGTATAAAGATTCCTGTTAAAGAAAAAGCAGATTTGTTCAATGCCTCAGTATTAAGAAATGTCAAATATTTGATGATGGGTAATGTCTCCTGCATCCTAAAGATCATTTGTTTTCAAGTGGAAATTGTGTTAAAAGGTAGCTTCAGAATTGAAAAGTCATCCACAAAGAATAAAACACACAGGCATTTCCTAGAAACGTAGTTTATTTGTCTTATAGGGTTGGAGTTAGCTTATATTCACACTTGAGATATTTCCAGTGGGGTGCTTGTCCTAGCTGTGCTCAAGCTCAGGAGCACCGACTGTGTGCTTCTCCTTTCAGCTTGCTCTGGTGAATTCAGAGCAGCCCGAAACCAGCCACGGTGAGGGTATTTACACCACAAAAAGTGGCAAATGCTGCAAACCAGGGCTTGCTCCCTTTCCCTCAAGCCAGTTATTGAACATTTACCAACACGCCACTGGGTACCTCAGTATGTGAAAAATTTTATTACAGTATTTTGTGAAGCTTTTACTTTTTCTTTCTAAATACAACCTAATGAATCCTGAAGTGGGTGTTTATTTATTTATTATTTATTTTGAATTTCTGAGATTCCTGGGCATGTATCTGTGGGTTTCTATCAATTTCGGTGCCTACTGTAGGCGTTTAAGGTTGAAGGGTCTCTGTATGTTAGGTTAAATGCCATCTGCCTGTGTCCTTCTATGTATGCAAAAGTTCTCTGCAGACTCACAACACCGCTAAGCCAAGGTAATATCCTGACACTTCAGGTAACTGACACACTTTTTTTTAACACTACTAAATTTCTGGCTATTTAGTTATGTAGTTCATTGTATGTTTTATTTCCATTTGTATTATTTAAATAACCAAGAAATATGGCTTAAATCAAGGTGAAAAACCCTGAATACATAGTATGTTACTATTCAGGAGAATTTCAGACTGTAGTTCTTCAATATTTCATTGTGTTTTTTTCTAAAAAAAAAAGGGCTAGAACTGGCAGAGACTTTACCTTATGCACTTAAATTAACAGATTTTTTAGACAGATTGTGACACTGGTAAATTACACTTGCTTGTGTGGAACAGTTAGGAATTTTCCTATTTATATCTGTTTTCCCGGCAAAAACTCATTTTTTTTTTTTTGTGAAGTTTTTTTTCTATGAAGTTTTTTAATGAAGTTTACCTCAGGCGACAAGAGTTTTCTAGTGACAGTTTTATTTCCTCTCCTTGCTCTTTGGCATGGGGTTAACGGGCTCTGTCATTTGATTTTTTTTAACAGCTTTATTGAAGTATGATTAATATTAAAGAAATGACACACATTTAAAGTATTCAAATTAATAAATTTTAATGTATACACATTCATAAAATCATCACCACAATCACGATAATAAGCATATTCATCATCCCCCAAAAGTTTTCTCCTGTGCCTTTTTCATCCTCGCTCCTGCTTCTCTCCACCCCCCAAACAACTGATCTGCTTTCTGTCACTGTCCATTACTTTACATTTCCTAGAATGTTATATAAATGAAATCATGCAGTAGGTACTCTTTTGACTGACTTCTTTTACTCAGAATAATTATGTCAAGACTCATTCATGTAGGTGTGTATCAGCAATTGATTCCTTATTTTTGTTGACTAGTTCATTGTATGGACATACCACAGTTCGTTTATCCGGTCCCTTTTTTTTCTTTTCTTAACATCTTTATTGGAGTATAGTTGCTTTACATTGTTGTGTTAGTTGCTGCTGTATAAAAAAGTGAATCAGCTATACGTATACATATGTCCCCATATCCCCTCCCTCTTGCGTCTCCCTCCCACCCTCCCTATCCCACCTCTCCAGGTAGTCACAAAGCACAGGCTGATCTCTCTTTGCTATGCAGCTGCTTCCCACTAGCTATCTGTTTTACATATGGTAGTGTATATAAGTCCATGCCACTCTCTCACTTCGTCCCAGCTTACTCTTCCCCCTACCCATGTCCTCAAGTCCATTCTCTATGTCTGCATCTTTATTCCTGTCCTGCCCCTAGGTTCTTCAGAGCCTTTTTTTTTTTTTAAGATTCCATATATACGTGTTACCATACGGTATTTGTTTTTCTCTTTCTGACTGACTTCACTCTGTGTGACAGACTCTAGGTCCATCCACCTCACTACAAATAACTCAATTTTGTTTCTCTTTATGGCTGAGTAATATTCCATTGTATATATGTGCCACATTTTCTTTATATATTCATCTGTTGATGGACACTTAGGTTGCTTCCATGTCCTGGCTACTGTAAATGGTGCTGCAGTGAACATTGTGGTACATGACTCTTTTTGAATTATGGTTTTCTCAGGGTATATGCCCAGTAGTGGGATTGCTGGGTCATATGGTAGTTCTATTTGTAGTTTTTTAAGGAACCTCCATACTGTTCTCCCCAGTGGCTGTACCAGTTTACATTCCCACCAACAGTGCAAGAGGGTTCCCTTTTCTTCACACCCTCTCCAGCATTTATTGTTTCTAGATTTTTTGGTGATGGCCATTCTGACCGGTGTGAGGTGATACCTCATTGTAGTTTTGATTTGCATTTCTCTAATGATTAGTGATGTTGAGTACTCTTTCATGTGTTTGTTGGAAATCTGCATGTTGTCTTTGGAGAAATGTCTATTTAGGTCTTCTGCCCATTTTTGGATTGGGTTGTTTGTGTTTTTGATATTGAGCTGCATGAGCTGCTTGTATATTTTGGAGATTAATCCTTTGTCAGTTGCTTCATTTGCAAATATTTTCTCCCATTCTTAGGGTTGTCTTTTGGTCTTGTTTATGGTTTCCTTTGCTGTGCAAAAGCTTTTAAGTTTCATTAGGTCCCATTTGTTTATTTTTGTTTTTATTTCCATTACTCTAGGAGGTGGGTCAAAAAGGATCTTGCTGTGATTTATGTCATAGGGTGTTCTGCCTATGTTTTCCTCTAAGAGTTTTATAGTGTCTGGTCTTACATTTAGGTCTTTAATCCATTTTGAGTTTACTTTTGTGTATGGTGTTAGGGAGTGTTCTAGCTTCATTCTTTTCCATGTAGCTGTCCAGTTTTCCCAGCACCAGTTATTGAAGAGACTGTCTTTTCTCCACTGTATATTCTTGCCTCCTTTATCAAAGGTAAGATAAGGTGACCATATGTGTGTGGGTTTATCTCTGGGCTTTCTATCCTGTTCCATTGATCTATATTTCTGTTTTTGTGTCAGTACCATAATGTCTTGATTACTGTAGCTTTGTAGTATAGTCTGAAGTCAGGGAGCCTGATTCCTTCAGCTCCGTTTTTGTTTCTCAAGATTGCTTTGGCTCTTTGGGGTCTTTTGCATTTCCATACAAATTGTGAAATTTTTTGTTCTAGTTCTGTGAAAAATGCCAGTGGTAGTTTGATAGGGATTGCATTGAATCTGTAGATTGCTTTGAGTAGTATAGTCATTTTCACAATGTTGATTCTTCCAATCCAAGAACATGGTATATCTCTCCATGTGTTTGTATCATCTTTAATTTCTTTCACCAGTGTCTTATAGTTTTCTGCACACAGGTTTTTTGTCTCCTTAGGTAGGTTTATTGCTACATATTTTATTCTTTTTGTTGCAATGGTGAATGGGAGTGTTTCCTAAATTTTGCTTTCAGATTTTTCATCATTAGTATAAAGGAATGCAAGAAATTTCTGTGCATCAATTTTGTATCCTGCTACTTTACCAAATTCATTGATTAGCTCTAGTAGTTTTCTGGTAGCATCTTTACAATTCTCTATGTATAGTATCATGTCATCTGCAGACAGTGACAGTTTTACTTCTTCTTTTCTGATTTGGATGCCTTTTATTTCTTTTTCATCTTTCATTGCTGTGGCTAAAACTTCCAAAACTTTGTTGAATAATAGTGGTGAGAGTGGGCAACCTTGTCTTGATCCTGCTCTTAGTGGAAATGGTTTCAGTTTTTCACCATTGAGAATGATGTTGGCTCTGGGTTTGTCATATATGGCTTTCATTATGTTGAGGTAAGTTCGTCTGTGCCTACTTTCTGTAGAGTTCTTACCATAAATGGGTGTTGAATTTTGTCAAAAGCTCTTTCTGCATCTATTGAGATGATCATATGGTTTTTATCCTTCAATTTGTTAATATGGTTTATCACATTGAGTGATTTGCGTATCCCACTTGATCATGGTGTGTAACCCTTTTAATGTGCTGTTGGATTCTGTTTGCTAGTATTTTGTTGAGGATTTTTGCACCTATGTTCGTCAGTGATATTGGCCTATAGTTTTCTTTTTTTGTAACATCTTTGACTGGTTTTGGTATCAGGGTGATGGTGACCTTGTAGAATGAGTTTGGGAGTGTTCCTCCCTCTGCTATATTTTGGAAGAGTTTGAGAAGGATAGGTGTTAGCTCTTCTCTAAATGTTTGATAGAATTCACCTGTGAATCCATCTGGTCCTGGGCTTTTGTTTGTTGGAAGATTTTTAATCACAGTTTCAATTTCAGTGCTTGTGATTGGTCTGTTTGTATTTTCTGTTTCTTCCTGGTTCAGTCTTGGGAGGTTGTGCTTTTCTAAGAATTTGTCCATTTCTTCCAGGTTGTCCATTTTCTTGGCATAGAGTTGCTTGTAGTAATCTCTCATGATCCTTTGTATTTCTGCAGTGTCAGTTGTTACTTCTCCTTTTTCATTTCTAATTCTGTTGATCTGAGTCTTCTCCTTTTTTTTCTTGAGGAGTCTGGCTAATGGTTTATCAATTTTGTTTATCTTCTCAAAGAGCCAGCTTTTAGTTTTATGGATCTTTCCTACATTTCTTTTTCATTTATTTCTGATCTGATCTTTATGATTTCTTTCCTTCTGCTAACTTTGGGGGTTTTTTGTTCTTCTTTCTCTAATTGCTTTAGGTGTAAGGTTAGGTTGTTTATTTGAGATTTTTTGTGCTTCTTGAGGTGGGATTTTATTGCTAAAAACTTCTGTCTTAGAACTGCTTTTGCTGCATTCCATAGGTTTTGGGTTGTCATGTTTTCATTGTCATTGGTTTCTAGGTATTTTTTAACTTCCTCTTTGATTTCTCCAGTGATCTCTTGGTTATTTAGTAGCATGTTGTTTAGCCTCCATATGTTTGTATTTCTTACAGTTTTTTTTCCTGTAATTGATATCTAGTCTCATAGTGTTGTGGTTGGAAAAGATACTTGATACAATTTCAATTTTCTTTTCTTTTTTAAAATAATTAATTAATTTATTTTTGGCTGTGTTGGGTCTTCATTGCTGTGTGTGAGCTTTCTCTAGTTGTGGAGAGCAGGGGCTACTCTTTGTTGCAGTGCGTGGGCTTCTCATTGCAGTGGCTTCTCTTGTTGCAGAGCATGGGCTCTAGGCGTGCAGGCTTCAGTAGTTGTGACGTGCAGGCTCAGTAGTTGTAGCTCGCGGACTCTGTAGCGCAGGCTCAGTAGTTGTGGCACACGGACTTAGTTGCTCTGCAGCATGTGGAATCTTCCTGAACCAGGGCTCGAATGCATGTCCCCTGCATTGGCAGGTGGATTCTTAGCCATTGTGCCACAAGGGAAGTCCAATTTCAATTTTCTTAAATTTACCAAGGCTTCATTTGTGACCCAAGATATGACCTATCCTGGAGAATGTTCCCTGAGCACTTGAGAAGAAAGTGTATTTTGTTGTTTTTGGATGGAATGTCCTGTAAATATCAATTAAGTCCATCTTGTTTAATGTATCATTTAAAGCTTGTATTTCCTTATTTATTTTCATTTTGGTTGATCTGTGCATTGGTGAAAGTGGGGTGTTCAAGTCCCCTACTATGATTGTGTTACTGTCGATTTCCCCTTTAATGGCTGTTAGCATTTGCCTTATGTATTGAGGTACTTCTATGTTGGGTGCATAAATATTTACAATTGTTATATCCTCTTCTTGGATTGATCATTATGTAGTGTCCTTCTTTGTCTCTTGTAACATTCTTTATTTTAAAGTCTATTTTATCTGATATGAGAATTGCTACTCCAGCTTTCTTTTGATTTCCATTTTCATGGAATACCTTTTTCCATCCTCTTACTTTCAGTCTGCATGTGTCCCTAGGTCTGAAGTGGGTCTCTTGTAGACAGCATATATATGTGTCTTGTTTTTGTATCCATTCATCCAGTCTGTGTCTTTTGGATGGAGCATCTAATCGATTTACATTTAAGGTAATTATTGATGTGTATGTTCCTATTACCTTTTTCTTAATTGCTTTGGGTTTGATTTTGTAGGTCTTTTCCTTCTCTTGTGTCTCCTGCCTAGAGAAGTTCCTTTAGTATTTGTTGTAAGGCTGGTTTGGTGGTGCTGAATTCTCTCAGCTTTTGCTTGTCTGTAAAGGTTTTAATTTCTCCATTGAATCTGAATGAGATCCTTGCTGGGTAGAGTAATCTTGGTTATAGCTTTTTCCTTTTCATCACTTTAAATATGTCCTGCCACTCCCTTCTGGCTTGCAGAGCTTCTGCTGAAAGATCAGCTGTTAACCTTATGGGGATTCCCTTGTATGTTATTTGTTGCTTTTCCCTTGCTGCTTTTAATATTTTTCTTTGTATTTAATTTTTGATAGTTTGATTAATATGTGTCTTGGCATGTTTCTCCTTGGATTTATCCTGTATGGGACTCTCTGTGCTTTCTGGACTTGACTATTTCCTTTCCCATATTAGGGAAGTTTTCAACTATAATCTCTTCAAATATTGTCTCAGTCCCTTTCTTTTTCTCTTCTTCTTCTAGGACCCCTATAATTTGAATGTTGTTGCATTTATTGTTGCCCCAGAGGTCTCTGAGACTGTCCTCAATTCTTTTTTTTTTTTTTGCGGTACGTGGGCCTCTCACTATTGTGGTCTCTCCCCCCGCAGAGCACAGGCTCCAGACGTGCAGGCTCAGAGGTCATGGCTCACGGGCCCAAACGCTCTGCAGCATGTGGGATCTTCCTGGACCGGGGCACGAACCCATGTCCCCTGCATCGGCAGCCGGACTCTCAACCACTGCGCCACCAGGGAAGCCCTGTCCTCAATTCTTTTCATTCTTTTTTCTTTATTCTGCTCTGTGGTAGTTATTTCCACTATTTTATCTTCCAGGTCACTTATCCATTCTTCTTCCTTAGTCATTCTGCTATTGATTTCTTCTAGAGAATTTTTTATTTCATTTATTTTGCTGTTCATCATTGTTCCTTTGCTCTTTAGTTTTTCTAGGTCCTTGTTAAATGTTTCTTGTGTTTTCTCCATTCTATTTCCAGGATTTTGGATCATCTTTACTATCATTACTCTGAATTCTTTTTCAGGTAGACTTCCCATTTCCTCTTCATTTGTTTGGTCTGGTGGGTTTTTGTCTTGCTCCTTCATCTGCTGCCTATTTCTCTGTCTTCTCATTTTGCCCAGCTTATTGTGTTTGGGGTCTCCTTTTTGCAGGCTGCAGGTTCATAGTTCTGTTGCTTTTGGCTTCTGCCCCTAGTGGGTCGGGTTGGTTCAGTGAGTTGTGTAGGCTTCCTGGTAGAGAGGACTGGTGCCTGTGTTCTGGTGGATGAGGCTGGATCTTGTCTTTCTGGTGGGCAGGACCGCATCTGGTAGTGTGTTTTGGGGTGTCTGTGAACTTAGTACGATTTTAGGCAGCCACTCTGGTAATGGGTGGGGTTGTATTCCTGTCTTGCTAGTTGTCTGACATGGGGTGTCCAGTACTGGAGCTTGCTGGTCGTTGAGTGGAGCTGGGTCTTAGGGTTGAGACAGAGATCTCTGGGAGAGCTCTCACTGATTGATATTACATAGGGCCAGGAGGTCTGTGGTGGTCCAATGTCCTGAACTTGGCTCTCCCACCTCAGAGCCTCAGGCCTGACACCCGGCCGGAGCACCAAGACCCTGTCAGCCACACGGCTCTCAACTTGGTACGAGGGATGCTTGCCAGTGAATTAAGGTGCAAAAAAGACACAAGGCATAAATACCTCAATCTTATATTTTAAGGTTTGTATAACTCTGGTGGGTAGAAATCCAGACTCGAATGAGAAACAGCACAGACCTTATGTTCCAGGCACTTTGCTCTGCTTTGATTTCCTTGTGCTCGAGGAGCACACAGTCCACAAAGGTATTGCGTGCGGTGCCAACTCTCTGGTTCCACTTATCCGGTCACTTTTTGGTGTACATTTGGGTTGTTTCCAATTTTCTGCATTACAAATAAAAATGCTATGAGCATTCATGTAGAAATATTTTTATGCAGTATGCTTTCATTTCTTTTGGGTAAATATCACAAAGTATAATGGCTGAATTGTATAGAGAATGTATATTTAACTTAAAATGTCAAACTGTTTTCAAAGTGGCTTTACCATTATATACATTCTCACTAGTAGTGTATGTGAGCCTCAGTTCCTCCACGTTCTTGACAACACTTGGTTTGTTGGCATATAACTCTTCATAGTATATCTTACGAGTTTTTTGTTATCTCTGTGGTTGGTTGTTATTTCACCTCTTTAATTTCTTATTTTGTTTATTTGGGTTCTCTCTCTTTTGTTCTTGATGAGTCTGGCTAAAAGTTTATCAATTTTATCTTTTCAGAAAACCAACTTGTGGTTTCATTGATTTTCTCTATTGTTTCTTTGTCTCTATTTTATTTATTTCCTGTCTGATCTTTATTATTTCCTTCCCTCCGCTGGCTTTGGGCTTTCTTTTTTCTTTTTCTGAGTCCTTTAGATGGTAAGTTATGTTGTTTATTTGAGATTTTTCTTGTTTCTTGAGGAAGGTCTGTATCACTATAAGCTTTCCTCATAAAAGTGATTTTGCTGCATCCCATACATTTTGGAACATGTGTTTCCATTTCCATTTGTCTCAAGGTATTTTCTGATTTTCTCTTTGATTTCTTCATTGAGCCTTTTTTTTTTTTTTTTCTTTTGTGGTACGCGGGCCTCTCACTGTTGTGGCCTCTCCCGTTGCGGAGCACAGGCTCCAGACGTGCAGGCTCAGTGGCCATGGCTCATGGGCCTAGCCGCTCCGCAGCATGTGGGATCTTCCTGGACCGGGGCACGAACCCGTGTCCCCTGCATCGGCAGGTGGAGTCTCAACCACTGTGCCACCAGGGAAGCCCGCCATTTTTTTTAGTAGCATGTTATTTAGTCCCCTGTGTTTGTTTTTTTCCCATTTTCTTTCTGTAATTGATTTCTAGTTTCATATTGTGGTCAGAAAAAATGCTTGATATAATTATATTCTCTTAAATTTGTTGACACTAGTTTTGTGGCCTAGGATGTGATCTATCTTGGAAAACATTCCATGTGCACTTGAAAAGAATGTGTATTCTGCTGTTATTGGATGGAATGTCCTATAGATTCCATTAAGTTCAACTTGTCTCGTGTGTCATTTAAGACTATGTTTCCCTGTTGATTTTCTGTCTGGAAAATCTGTCCATTGATGTCTGTGGGGTGTTAAAGTCTCCTACTATTATTGTATTCCTGGCAGTTTTTTTCTTTATGACTGTTAGTATTTGTTTTGTATATTTAGGTGCTCCTATATTGAGGGCATATATGTTTTTAAAAAAAAATTTATTTATTATTTTTGGCTGTGTTGGATCTTTGTTGCTCTGCACGGGCTTTCTCTAGTTGCAGCGAGCAGGGGGGGCTACTCTTTGTTGCAGTGCACGGGCTTCTCATTGCAGTGGCTTCTCTTGTGGTGGAGCACAGGCTGTAGAGCGCATGGGCTTCAGTAGATGTGGCACGTGGGCTCAGTAGTTGTGGCTCACGGGCTTAGATGCTCCACAGCATGTGGGATCTTCTCGGACCAGGGCTTGAACCCGTGTCCCCTGCATTGGCAGGCGGATTCTTAACCACTGCGCCACCAGGGAAGCCTGAGGGCATATATGTTAACAGGTGTAATATCCTTATTGTATTGATCCCTTTATCATTATATAACGTCCTTCTTTGTCTTTTTTTATGGACTTTGTTTAAAGTGTATTTTGTCTGATATGGGTATTGCTACTCCTGCTTTCTTGCAAGTTTTGTTGGCATGAAATATCTTTTACCATCCTCTCCCTTTCAGTCTGTGTTTGTCTTTAGCTCTGAAGTGAGTCTTTTGTAAGCAGTATATAGATAGGTGGTGTTTTTTATTCAGTCAGCCACCTTTTGTCTTTTGATTAGAGCATTTAGGTAATTATTTTTTTTTTTTTTTTTTTTTTTTTTTTTTTTTTATGCATTACGCGGGCCTCTCACTGCTGTGGCCCCTCCCGCTGCGGAGGACAGGCTCCGGACGCGCAGGCCCAGCGGCCATGGCTCACGGGCCCAGCCGCTCCGCGGCATGTGGGATCCTCCCAGACCGGGGCACGAACCCGCGTCCCCTGCATCGGCAGGCAGACTCTCAACCACTGCGCCACCAGGGAAGCCCTAAAGTCTCCTACTATTATTGTATTCCTGGCAGTTTTTTTCTTTATGACTGTTAGTATTTGTTTTGTATATTTAGGTGCTCCTATATTGAGGGCATATATGTTTTTAAAAAAAAATTTATTTATTATTTTTGGCTGTGTTGGATCTTTGTTGCTCTGCACGGGCTTTCTCTAGTTGCAGCGAGCAGGGGGGGCTACTCTTTGTTGCAGTGCACGGGCTTCTCATTGCAGTGGCTTCTCTTGTGGTGGAGCACAGGCTGTAGAGCGCATGGGCTTCAGTAGATGTGGCACGTGGGCTCAGTAGTTGTGGCTCACGGGCTTAGATGCTCCACAGCATGTGGGATCTTCTCGGACCAGGGCTTGAACCCGTGTCCCCTGCATTGGCAGGCGGATTCTTAACCACTGCGCCACCAGGGAAGCCTGAGGGCATATATGTTAACAGGTGTAATATCCTTATTGTATTGATCCCTTTATCATTATATAACGTCCTTCTTTGTCTTTTTTTATGGACTTTGTTTAAAGTGTATTTTGTCTGATATGGGTATTGCTACTCCTGCTTTCTTGCAAGTTTTGTTGGCATGAAATATCTTTTACCATCCTCTCCCTTTCAGTCTGTGTTTGTCTTTAGCTCTGAAGTGAGTCTTTTGTAAGCAGTATATAGATAGGTGGTGTTTTTTATTCAGTCAGCCACCTTTTGTCTTTTGATTAGAGCATTTAGGTAATTATTTTTTTTTTTTTTTTTTTTTTTTTTTTTTTTATGCATTACGCGGGCCTCTCACTGCTGTGGCCCCTCCCGCTGCGGAGGACAGGCTCCGGACGCGCAGGCCCAGCGGCCATGGCTCACGGGCCCAGCCGCTCCGCGGCATGTGGGATCCTCCCAGACCGGGGCACGAACCCGCGTCCCCTGCATCGGCAGGCAGACTCTCAACCACTGCGCCACCAGGGAAGCCCTAAAGTCTCCTACTATTATTGTATTCCTGGCAGTTTTTTTCTTTATGACTGTTAGTATTTGTTTTGTATATTTAGGTGCTCCTATATTGAGGGCATATATGTTTTTAAAAAAAAATTTATTTATTATTTTTGGCTGTGTTGGATCTTTGTTGCTCTGCACGGGCTTTCTCTAGTTGCAGCGAGCAGGGGGGGCTACTCTTTGTTGCAGTGCACGGGCTTCTCATTGCAGTGGCTTCTCTTGTGGTGGAGCACAGGCTGTAGAGCGCATGGGCTTCAGTAGATGTGGCACGTGGGCTCAGTAGTTGTGGCTCACGGGCTTAGATGCTCCACAGCATGTGGGATCTTCTCGGACCAGGGCTTGAACCCGTGTCCCCTGCATTGGCAGGCGGATTCTTAACCACTGCGCCACCAGGGAAGCCTGAGGGCATATATGTTAACAGGTGTAATATCCTTATTGTATTGATCCCTTTATCATTATATAACGTCCTTCTTTGTCTTTTTTTATGGACTTTGTTTAAAGTCTATTTTGTCTGATATGGGTATTGCTACTCCTGCTTTCTTGCAAGTTTTGTTGGCATGAAATATCTTTTACCATCCTCTCCCTTTCAGTCTGTGTTTGTCTTTAGCTCTGAAGTGAGTCTTTTGTAAGCAGTATATAGATAGGTGGTGTTTTTTATTCAGTCAGCCACCTTTTGTCTTTTGATTAGAGCATTTAGGTAATTATTAATAGGTATGTACTTATTTCCATTTTATTACTTGCTTTCTTGTTTGCTTTGTAGTTCTTCTGCGTTCTTCTTTTTGTTTCTTCCCTTGAGGTTTGATACTTTTCACTAGTTGTATGCTTGTGTTCCTTTCTCTCTGTTTTTGTGTATCGTAAGTTTTTGATTTGTGATTACTGTGGAGTTCATATATGCTGACCTTTAACTATATGTACTTGTTTTAATCTGGTAGTCATTTAAGTTGAAACACATTTTAAAGGATCTACATTTTTTTTTTACTCCTCTCTTCCACATTTTGTGTTTTTGATGTCATATTTTACATTTTCATGTTTATCCCTTAACTGTTTATTGTAGTTATACTTAATGATTTTAAAAAATCTTTATCTTAGCTTATTTAAGTGTTTGATCTTTAGCATTTACTATATGTTTGCCTTTACTAGTGAGATTTTTTTTCTTTCCTATAGATTCTTCTTGTTATAGCCTTTTCTTTACCACTTAGAGAATACCCTTTAACATTTCTTATAGGGTAGGTTTAGTATTGATGAATTTTTTTAGTTTTTACTTGTCTGAGAAGTTCTTTGTCTCTCCTTCAATTCTAAATGATAATTTTGCTGGGTTGACTATTCTAGATTGCAGGTTTTTCCTTTTTGGGACTTTGAATATATCATGCCCCACTCTCTTTTGGCCTGCAAAATTTCTTCAGAAAAATCATCAGATAGTCTTATGGGGGTTCCCTTGTATATGACTCTTTGTTTTTCTCTTGCTACCTTTAGAATTTCCTTTTTTTTCTTTTACTTTTGCCATTTTAAATTATGATATGTCTTGGTATGTGTCTGTTTGGGTTCACCTTGTTTGGGACCCTCTGTACTTCCTGTACCTAGATATTCGTTTCCTTCTTCAGGTTTGAGAAATTTTCAGGCATGATTTCATCAAATACGTTTTTGATCCCCTTCTCTCTCCCCTCTCCTTCTGGGGCCCCTATAATATGAATGTTGGTATGCTTCATTTTATCGCAGAGATCTCTTAAACTCTTCTCATTTTTTAATTTTAATTTTCTTTTTGCTGTCCTAATTGGGTGATTTCTATTATTCTGTCTTCCAGATCACTTGTGCATTCTTCTGTATTGCCTAATTTGCTATTCATTCCTTCTAGTGTGTTTTTCATTTCAGTTATTGTATTCGTCAGTTCTGATCCTTTTTTATACTTTCTAGTTCCTTGTTAAAATTCTCACTCTGTTTATTCCTTTCCCTAATTCAGTTAGCATTTTTATTACTACTGCTTTGAATTATTTACCTGGTATATTGTTTATTTCTATTTCATTATTTATTTCTTTCAGGTTCTTTCTTTTGCTCTTTCAATTGAGACCAGTTCCTCTGTCTTATCATTTTGCTTAACTTTCTCTGTCTCTATGAAATTAGGTGAAATAGTTACCTATTGTAGTCTTGAAGGGGTGTCCTCATGTGGGTGTGTCCCTCTACTGTCTGTGTGTGCCCGGTAGCTTTGGTTGGGAGCTAGATTCGATGTGAACACAAGTTATGTCTTTCCTCACGGTGTGCTGGCAGGTATCACCTTGGTTGGAGGTGGAGCTGGAGAAAGGGGCTTTGGCTGGGGTCAGGTGTGAGCCCGGGCTTACCATTTGCTCAGTGGTTGTCTCCACCCTATTGGGAGCAGGGTTAGGTCCCAACTTGCTGAGGCAGAATCTCTGAGGGGTCAGGTCTGTGCTGGTTCTGTTCCCTTTCAGTGTGAGCTCTTCCTGCTCCCAGCACCAGGACTTCTGCCCCAGAGGGGAGCAGTGCTGGAACAAGAGGCACCTGTGCAGGCTTTCGGTGTGATGGGGCACAGACTGCAGCAGTGTGGCTCCATACAGAGGTCAGGGCTGCTTATGATGCTCTGCCTATGCAGTTGCCAGTAATGGCTGCCCCCACCCTGCTCAGACCCTGCTTTGGGGTCTGAGTCTTCTTTATCCTTCATGTCCATTCTCTTCCCTCAGTCTGTACCACTGCCACCCTGGTGTGGAGCTGTGCTGCAGGGCAGGCAGTGCCCGTGTGGGCCCTTCACATGTGTTGCGGCATGGGCTACAGTGGTCTGGCCATGACCAGAGGTCAGGGCTGCTTCTGATGCGCGGCCTGTGCGAGTGCCAGTAATGGCTGCCCCTGCCCTTTTCAGACGCTGCCTCGGGTCTGAGCCACCGCTGTGTCTGATGGCTGAACTCTCTCCTCAGCTGTGGCAGCCCTCGCTCCAGTGTGGAGCTGCACTGTGAAGTAAGTGGGGCTGGAGCATTAGCTTGGCTCAGGCAGGGGCAGGCACCCAGGGTAGTTGCAGTAAACAGTCAGCTGCCTGCGCGGTTCCAATACGCCTTCTCTACCTTGCTTTGGGAGTAAGCACTCGTGCATGTGCTCCTCATGCTTCACTCGTCTGTGCTTCCCACAGCCCTCCTGCCAGTCCCATTGGCCCTCCAACCAGCCAAGGGAGCTCATCTTCCCTGTGTTGGACCCCAGGGCTGGGGTGCCCAACATGTGGCTCGAAGAACTCACTCCCAGGGAGGATCTCCACCCATGTAATCTCCCTTGTCCTCTGAGCCCCTCCCAGGAGTACAGGTCCTGACCTGATGGCGTCTCTTCCTTTCCTACCCAATTCCATCTTTCTTACAGCCTTTGTTGTACAGGAGTCTTTCTGCTAGTTTCCAGTGAGAATTGTTCCACATGTAGATGTGTTTTTGATGTGTATATGGTGTGGGGTGAGTTCCACATCCCTCTACTCCACCATCTTGATCAGCCAGTTATCTTTGAAAGAGATTTAAATAATAAGGAAAATATCTTAGGTATTTACCCATGTAGTCAATACTTTCCTGATGTCCTTCCTTGGTGTAGATCCATATTTCCATCTGGCATCATTTTCCTTCTGTCTGGTAGATATCCTTTAACGCTTCTTATAGTTAGGATCTTCTGTTAAGGCATTCTTTTAGTTTTTATGTCTTAAACGTCTTTGTTATATCTTTATTTTTGACATATGTTTTAACTGAGTATAGAATTCTAGGTTGACAGTCTTCTTCTTCCAGTACTTCAGAAATGTTGCTTCATTGTCTTCTCACTTGCATTGTTTTTGACCAGAAATATGCTCTCATCCCTTTCTTTATTTCTCTGAGTATAATGTTTTTTTTCCTGGGTGCTTTTGCAGTGTTCTCTTTTTCATCGATTTTGAACAATTTGATTATGATATACCTAGATGTAGTTTTCTTCATGATTCCTATGCTTGGGGTTCATTGAGATTCTTGGATCATTGGGCTTATAGTTTTCAACAAATATGGAAAAATGTGTCCATTATTTTAAAAAAATTTTTTTCTATTCTCTCTTCTTCTGGGGACTCAAATGACATATATATGAGGTAACTTGAGATTTTCCCACAGTAAACTTGCTCCATCTACTTTTCCTTTACTACCTGTGTTTTATTTTGGATAGTTTCTATTGATATATTTTGTGTTCACTAATCTTTTGTTTTGCAATTTCTAATATTCCATGAAGCCTACTCAGTAAGTTTATAATTTCATACATTGTAATTTTCATCTCTAAAAGTTCAATTTGTGTCTTTAAAAAAAATCTTCCATTGTTTCTACTCAAATTTTTAACACATGAAATACAGTTTTATTAACTAATATCCTCACTTGCTATCCCATCATCTGTATTAGTTTTGGATCAGTTTCAATTGATTGACTTCTCTCTTCATTGTAGTTATGTTTTCCTTCTTCTTTGCATGTCTGCTGATTTTTGATTAATGTCAGACATTGTGAATATTACTTGGTTAGGTGTTAGATATATTTGAATTCCTATAAATCTTGAGATTTGTTCTGAGATACAGTCAGTTCACTTGGAAACTCTTTCAAGTCTTGTTTTTATGATTTGTTAGTTGGGACTGGAGCAGTACTCAGTCTATGGCTAATTAATTCTGCTGTTGAGGCAAGACCCTTATGTGCATTCTATGCAATGCCCCATACATCTTGAGGTTTTCCAGCCTGGGAACAGGTGGGTGGGAACAGGCACATTCCTGTTCCTGTGTGAGTGCCCAGAACTGTTACCTCTAATTCCTTCAGGTAGTTCTTCCCTTGGCCTCAGGTGGTTTCCTCAGATATATGTGTTGATCAGTACTAAGCTGAATCCTCAAGGGTATCCTCTGAAGGTGTAGGTTTTCTTTTTGTGAGTTTTCTTTTCTCTGTTATTTTATACTGTAAAGTCTAGCCGCTGTGGTCTCCCTGGACTCTTAGCTCTGTCTCCTCAACTTAATGAGTCTGCTGGATTTCACTTGGGTTCTCTCCCTGCATCACAGATGGCCTTAAAACTCTCAATGCAGTGAGTATGGGGAATTATAGGACTCATACGTTTCCCTGCTCTCATGTATCCCTTTCCTTCATTGCTTGACCTTTAGTGTCTTGCAAACTGTTGTTTCATTCAAACTGCTGTCCTTTTTTTTGGTTGTTTCAGGTGGAGGATAAATCTGGTCTCTGTTACTCCATCTTGGCCAGGAGGACAAATGTTTCACTTTTGTATGCTTTGTATGTTAGCTATGTGATCAGCAAAACAAGCGGCAACATAGAGAAATCAGGGTGAAAAAATAGCTTCAAGCAAATTGTAAATAAAGTGAGAAATTAAGTGTAACTCATTTTTCACCAGGCACTTGCTTATGAAAGAACCCAAAATACTTTTATTTCTTAGGCTATTATAATAATTGAGTGAATTGAAGATGGTAGAAGTAAAAAATGAAATAATGAGATAAAAAGAATAAGTTAAAAGATCACGGGATAGAAAGTCTATATTGACTGGGAAGTGAATAAATGTCATTGAAATTTGGAGTTGCAATGGGCAAGTTTGAAGGAAGGATTATATTTCAAATGTTTTTTGTTGTTTTATGAAGGGAACATACAGGCAAATGCCACCATGAGATTTCCGGTCTTTAGGGAGATGTGTTGAGTCAGCAAAAGGGGAGTCGGGGAGGGAGACAGAGATTCTCAATGATGAGCAGACATTGGTGAGTAATGAGAGTGTTTTGTGGTCCTTCACATCAAATTGTTAAGCTCAATAACGTATAGGAATATTTAGTAGCTTCCGATTTTATTGAAGCCTCACAGTTATATTTCCTCTATGTCTTAGTATATTAAACCCTCAGTAGGGTTTTTGAAATATTTGGAAGCAAAGCGAGAATGAGGAAAAACTGAAGCCGTGAAGGACTTGGCCGTTCCTTCCCTCAAGGAGGAACTTAGAGGTTCCTTCGGTCCTTGGGAGACTTTGTTAGAAGGTGGTGGTGACCTCTTCTTCTCTCAGCCTTCTCTTCTGCCCCTTGTTTTGGCTGAAAGAGAGGGTGAGTATTACTCCTGAATCCGCCACGCACCATCCCAAACTGCTGTGGCAGGACAGAGTGATCACTCTGTTAAGAATAGAAGTTAAACCAACTCTCTAAAGGCACCAGAAAAAACACATATCCTTCAAGATGGTGGTAGGTGTTTGAGAAAATCTCACCTGCCAGTTCTAGAGGTCTTTTCATGTTTTCAGGTTATTTTCATTTGCCTAGCAGAACAGTAATAATCTCATTAGCTTTTGATAAAGTAGGCCTCTTTTGGCTTATTCTCCATGTTTTTTCAAATATTCTTATGCATTATGTTTAGATCTCTGGTTTCAATTAAATTTTACGGTTTCCCATGTACACAGTACCTGCAATTTTCTTGAGAATGATGTGGATTGTATTTTTATCAAACTGAACAATCTCTGCCTTTTCAATAACACCTAATCACACTTTCTACAGAAATTAAAATATGAAACAGCAGTTTGGGGTGTGTGTGTGTGTGTGTGTGTGTGTGTGTGTGTGTGTGTATCAGAAGGTAATGGTAAAATGCATTTCGGAATCTTTAAGCATAGAATGAATTCTGACCCATGAAAAACTTCAATAAATTGGTTTTAACAGATCCAATAAAAATTTTGTTACAAGAGAGGGAGAAAACACTTTGTTTACCTCTTATAATATTCCTTTATCAAGTCCCCAAACATTTCTTGAGAGCTGTTACCTGCTCGACTTTGTTCTCTACCCTCAAGAACCTTGAATAAGCAATTATGGGATATTTTCTGTTCCACACTTGCAGCTGGACTTTCATAAAACAATATTCCTTTTATTATTCCGTTTCAGAAAAATTAATATGGTCAGTTGGGAGGGATGTATGCTTATAGTTTGGTACTCAGTGACTTAAAGATTTCTGTAATTTTATAGCTTTATAAAGTTAGAAGTTACCACTTCTACAGAAGGTTTTTCATAAACATCAAGTCAATAAAAGGCCAATCTACAAAATTTTTATATCATTGTTGTCCTTTATATGCAATACTGGAGAAAACGCACTTCCGTACCTTTTGATCTTATAATTCTGAACTTTCAGTTTCCTTTGTAAAGTGGGCACTTGATAGCAGAACTCCCACCAATATTGCCAAGCTCTGTTATAACCATGACTATTTTGATTCTTCTCTTATCCCGGGAGTTTGCAAGATTTACTTGTGTGATGAAGTTTAAGGCAGACCCTTTAACTGTGCCTGTTGACTGAGCCAGACTTGACATTTGCTTCTGTTCAGGAAAAATGGTTTAGCTGCCAGACTAATATCTCTGCACAGTGAGAGACAAATATCATCGAAATGAGATAAATACTTCCTCAAATGATTTTTTAAATGTGAACATAGAAAATGGAAACTGATCCTCCTTGAGGTAATTGGAAAAGGTCAACCATCAAGCTGCTTCTCAGGCCTTGGAGAAAAACACCCACTCTGAACAGAAGGGATAAATTGTGTGTGAAGGGGCTTCAATGCTAGGCTCACGTCCTCCGTGTGGTACCCCATCTCCACCTTTCCTCCACGTGGTGTCCCAGTCTCGACTCTAGGAGCCAGTCCTCAGTATGTCACACCTTCACACCTAATTACACCAGTATATAGTGTTGGGAAAACAAGTTGACCTTTTGTCATTTTTAAAAACTTCTTTCATATTTCATGAGTATCTATGTCCTTAGGTCTCTATATGCTCTTCTTCTATGGATGCAGTGTTTTCTCATGTGACTCTAGGTGGGTGGTTGCCAGGATCACATTTTCTGCTTTGTCTTCTTTTCATAGCTTTGGTCTTAAACTTCATACAATTGGAAAACTCCTCACTATAAACTCATCCACTGAGGTACTCATTTTTATCCCAAAGCAGAACTTTCTCGGGATTCCCCAATGTCTTCCAGTTACACTACTTACTTTCTTCCCGTAAGGCGTGAAGCCTTGATATAATCTCCAATTTATTCCTTTTCTTTCACCTTCCATACCAAATGAACTGCCTTAATTCTTTTCCAACATCACCAAACTACAGCATTTTCTTTCTGTTCCCAGTGGCATCACCACTGAGTGTCTTCTTATCACCCTGGACCACGTTTCCACAAATCCAGTAGTCATTCCCACTTTGATTTAGTGCTTTGCCTGGATTCTTTGTTTAGTTACTGAACCCATCCAGCCTCTGTTTGTAGATCCTTTCTCAGTTCCCCTTTTTCTCCACCTCAGCTTCTGAGGCCCCACACATAGACTCTGGTTGCTCATTTGTCAAAGGGGGAGATTGAGACTCCATTCTTCACATAGTTGCTTCACTTTAAATGTCCCTTTGAAGCCGTCAGTTTGTTAGTAACTTTCAGTAATTCCTCATTGTCTACAGCATAAAGTGCAAGATCTTTAGCCTGAGATTTAAAGCCCTCTAATCATCTGGCCTTAGTGTACCTCTAAATGTATCTTCCACTGCTACTCAGTGTAAAACTTCTATTCTGAAAACCTGGTCTTTCAGGCATAAAATGTGAATTCAGTCTTTAGATCTTTGCATATATAGCGCCTTCTCCCTGGAGCACCCTCCTCATTCCTTTCTACAACTGAGTTCTGCCTATCCTTCAAGACTTACACCAGGCCTTTGGTTCTCAGTGAAACTTGCTTCATTTACCCAAACACATAGTAATCTGCCTATTATACTCTCCTGTCCCCCTGATGATGTGAATTGCTCATGTTGGCTCTTATTACCTTTCATTCTTATTTGCTTTTTGTTGTGTATGTTCAATCTCCTCATCCTCTCTTTATTGTAAGGATCTGGCATGGTTCTGTGCTTCAGAAATGGTTTGTGGTTGCTGATAAAGATGTTGGCTGAAGTAGTTCCTGTGCCAGTTGTCAAGTCCTTTGTGGGTACCCACATAAAATTTTTGGACAACGAAGAAAGTGGCACCATTATCACTCTCACTGTCTTAAGGGGGTCTTCTTTGAGAGACCTCAAGGAATTTTATAAGCAGCACCAGGAGAAGAAAGTCACTGGCAGCACCATTAATGTGTGTTGGGGATGAAATACTCACATGCAGATAAGCAGGAATAAAACCCAGCAGGGTTGAATCTGGACCCAGTGCAGACATTCTTTTATTCCTTGGCCTTGACCTACTTTGGCATCTGGCCAAATAACTCCTTGTCTCTGGGAAACATCTGCTCCTGGTGTTCTCTGCTTGACTTCCAGGTTTCTTCCCTGCTCCAGAGACTGCCCATTAGTACAACGACCCCTTTTGTTTCCTGGCTTCTGATCCGAGCTCCTGACTCTGCCACCTTACGGCCCACACTTCTGCCACCAGGTTTAACCGGTGTATCCTCAACATTATAATTTCCAGTCACTGAACACTATGAGACTGCTATTCAGAGACCATTACTGAGAGTCTTCGTGATTCACAATTTGTAAAATTGGAAGAGTTTCTTAGATGCTTGGTATATTCTTATTGTGGCTTTTCTTTGTCTTCACATAGGCTCTTGTACTGTGACATTAAAACAGAAATTCTAGTGTGAGGGTAGTCAACGTCCCAATATTGGTGATGGGTTAGAAGATGAATCATCCGCTCTGATACACGTGTATCTTTGAGGATCAGCTGATGGCATCTGAAATTAACACAGCAGCCCTTGCTTAACACTTTAGTAGTCTGGAGCCAGATCTCCGATATTATTGGGTTCCCTTATGAGTCCAATAGAGATAGTACCGCAATATTAGTGCAGTTTCCTTCACTTATTTGAGTATGAAATGCAGGAACATCAAGTTTGCTGTATAGAATTCACTGTGGTCTGAAATCAGAGCATCAGAATATGAGTTGTATTGTGTCTAACTGGTTCGGGAAGAATTTGATGATGCTAATGCCAGTGATGGATGACATGCTCAGGTGCTCTGAAGGCTTTCATGACCCCTGGGAAGCTCTCAGGTGATGAGGTGCCTCCTCTTGAATCTATCCTCCCACAGTCAGATTTGGCTACTGCTTGGGGCCCATGGGCATCACCAAGGAGCAGTATTCATGACAAAGCCTTTCTCTGCTCCCCTGCTCAATCTTGCCACTGAACATTAAGAAAAATTAAGCATGGTCAACTGGATATCCATATGCAAAAGAATGAAGTTGAACCCCCCTACTACACATATATGGAACATTAATTCAAAATAGACCAGAGACCTAAATGTAAGAGCTAAAATTATAAAACTCTTTGGAGAAAACGTAGCTGTAAATCTTTGTGACCTTGGATTGGGCAGTGGTTTCTTAGATATTTCACCAAAAGCACAAGCAGCTAATGAAAAAATAGATGAATCGGACTTCATTAAAATTTAAAACTTTTGTACTTCAAAAGGCACCATCAAGAAAGTGAAAAGACAACCCGCAGAATGGGATAAAATATTTGCAAATAATATATCTGATGAGGGTCTAGTATCCAGAATATATAAAAATCTTTTACAACTCAACAATAAAAAGACAAAAAAACAAATTTTAAAATGGGCAAAGAATTTAAATAGGCATTTCTTGAAAAAAAGATATGTAGATGGCCAATAAGCACATGAAAAGATGCTCAACATCATTAGCCATCAGGGAAGTTCAAATCAAAATCCCAATGACATACTACTTCACATAGACTAGGATGGCTATAATGCAAAAAGAGATAATAATAAGGGTTGACAAGGATGTAGAGAAATTGGAATCCTTGTATACTGCTAATGAGAATGTAAAATGGTACAGCTACTTTGGAAAACAGTGTGGCAGTTTCTCAACAAGTTAAACATAGAATTACCATATAACCCAGCAGTTCCACTCTTAGATATATACCAATTCAAAAAGAATTCAATTCCAAGAGAATTGAAACCATACACCCACACAAAAACTTGTACACAAATGTTCATAGCAGCATTGTTCTTAATAGAAATGGAAACAACCCAAGTGTCCACCAACTGATGGGTGGATTAAGAAGAATGTGGTATATCCATGCAATGGGATATTATTTATCAATAAAAAGGAATGACATTCTGATACATGGTATAAAAGTGATGAACCTTAAAACAAACTAAGTGAAAAGAAGTGAGACCCAAAAGGTCATATACTGTAATATTCCATTTATATGAAAGTAGACAGAAGTAGGTTAGTGGTTTCCAGAGGCTGAAGGAGGGAGAATTGAGGGAGTGACTCCCAATGAGTACAGGATTTCTTTTGGAGGTAATGAAAAGTTTGTGTAATTACAAATGTGAGGTTATATGAGTTTGTGTATGTACTAAAAGCCACTCAATTGTATACTTTAAAGGGGAGATTTTACAGTATGTAAATTTTATTTCAATAAAAAAATTAAGACAGCCTTGATCTTAAGTCTCTGATCAAAGAGCTCTGCTTTTTGATCCTTGCCATCCCAAACCAACCCCCCACACATATCTTTGTCGTGTCAAAATCATTTTCCTGGGCTTCCCTGGTGGCGCAGTGGTTGAGAGTCCGCCTGCCGATGCAGGGGACACGGGTTCGTGCCCCGGTCTGGGAGGATCCCACATGCCGCAGAGCGGCTGGGCCCGTGAGCCATGGCCACTGAGCCTGCGCGTCCGGATCCTATGCTCCTCAACGGGAGAGGCCACAACAGTGAGGGGCCCGCGTACCGCAAAAAAAAAAAGTCATTTTCCTATTTAATTCTTAAAGGCAGCTTAACAGTAGTTTCTTTGAAATCTAGTTTTGTTGTTTTTTTTTTTTTTAGCACTGCACATGTATGCATGAAACAGTGACTGCATATTTTCAGGTCACAGATGCAGTGACTTCAGAAGCTGAAGTTCTGTTGCTCATCGCTTTCAAAGGAATATAGGTCTTTTCAAAAATAGGGACAAAACCAGAGTATCCCACTTTGGTTGATAAATCTATGCTTTGCAAGTATTTATTCTCTGTATTATTAAAAATAATGTTTAAATATTAACTGCATTTTAAAATGTCAGTAAGGTCTCTCTTAAAATTTCCTTCATCTTTGAAATGGGAGAAGAGCCAAAGAGTTTATATTTATTAGAATTCCAACTGCTATGTATATGTTTCTCATCCTTCTATTTGGGAGTAAGTCTGTATAACCCGTAACTTTCTTCCACGTTGGTAGACATCATAGACCATGATGAAGTCGCGTTTTGAGCTTCATCTTCCTTGGATGATGAAACTCTGCAAGTAGCTAGAAAAGTCACGCTAACCTTCTGGTGGATGGGCAAACACATTACAAGTAAACCAGAAAAGGGAATGGAGACAGTGACTCATGCAAGGGAGTTTTTTTCTTCTTGTGATGCATAATGTCTAACTGAGGGCAAGTGGACAAACCTGAGTGAATTAGACTATGCTAGTGGTGGATCATAAATCTCAGCACCCTGAGCCCCGGCAAATAACCTTCTCAAACTTCAGATACCTTCCATTTTTGTTCTTTATCAAGACCTGATTTTTCTTTTCTGAAGAAACATTTCAACTTTGGTGCAATATGGCTTTGCTCAGCCAGCTTGCTCAGCCAAGTTGACAGGACAAGTTGAAGAGGAAGCTTCCAGGACTTTTAGTGGGGAGTCCAGCCCTGGCCCAGGGAGATGTGGGCCCCATGTCACTTTAGGACGAGGCCAGGTCAGCGAGTAAGGGATCCGTGGTTCCATTGCCCAGTGTCTCTGGGATTCCCCTGCCTGACATTTTAGTTTTAGATCTAGGATAGACCCTTGTGCCAGGCTCTTAATATTTTGCACACTGCAGTCTGACACTCATCCTCTTACCCTCTCATCTTTGTTCACCTTTGCTCCCAGCCTGTCTCATAGAACTTTATAAGCTTGGTCAAGAGATATCATCTCCTCTCTGTGGGACTGAGGCCTCATCCTCTAAGCTGCAGGATGGAGAGGCCCAAGTGAATCTAGAAACAATGAAGCTTCTATGTCTACACTCTAATATTTCTAAATCAGTGGTGCTTAGCCTTTAGTGAGCGTCCGAATCACCGGTGGGGAAGGTGGGGGTGGGTAATTAAAACACAAGTTGCTGGACCCTATAATTTAATAGTAATGCCATGGCCGCCATGGCGTAGATAATTGAATTCTCAATTTACATTTCTGCATCATGGCTTCTTTCTCCTCCTTGCATTCTTCTCTTCTTCCTTCCCTTTCTTCCTCAAACATTTATTTAGTGCCAGCTCTGTGCCTTACACAGAACTAAGCCCCAGGGTACAGAGATAACTCAGGGATAAATAAGTTTCAGTCAAGTCAGACATGAGAAGAGGACAGTGACATGTAACAGGGGCTATAGTGGAAGAGAGAGAGAGAGAGAGAGAGAGAGTGTGTGTGTGTGTGTGTGTGTGTGTGTGTAGTACCGAGGGATGAGCTTTGCAGGAGGGATGGTGGGACAGCAAGGAAGGTATCCCAGAGTCAGAACAGAAGAGCCTGCATGAAATTTAGACCCTAATTAGAAGGAAAAAGAATTAGAGTAGCATTAATTCTACAATACAATGTGGTTTTATCCCCCCCTCCTTTGCTAAGTAGTTTAATTCGCACCCTTGAATAAAAGAATTATGAGCTGGTAAGACTGAGCAAAAATAAGAAACACAATGCTCAGTGTTTGTACTTTTTTCTTTTTTTTAAAGAAGATGTTGGGGGTAGGAGTTTATTAATAATTTATTTTTGCTGTGTTGGGTCTTCGTTTCTGTGCGAGGGCTTTCTCTAGTTGTGGCAAGCGGGGGCCACTCTTCATCGCGGTGCGCGGGCCTCTCACTATCGCGGCCTCTCTTGTTGCGGAGCACAGGCTCCAGACGCGCAGGCTCAGTAGTTGTGGCTCATGGGCCTAGTTGCTCCGTGGCATGTGGGATCCTCCCAGACCAGGGCTCGAATCTGTGTCCCCTGTATTAGCAGGCAGATTCTCAACCACTGCGCCACCAGGGAAGCCCAGTGTTTGTACTTTTAAAGAAAATAACTACTATATATTTCCTCTTGTAGACATAGTTATATGATGATTCTGTCAGATGATAAAATTGTAGAAGTATCTTAGGGATGCTCAAAGTCTCTATCACAGGGTTGTATGAATGGATAGATCTTGGATCAACTGAGATGTGCAGACCCTAAGGCTGGCCTGGGAGAGACCCATAAGTGGGGACACAGTTGGAGAACACACCTAAGAGGAAGGTCTTTGCCATAGAAGGGCGCCACCTTCTGCCAGACTTTCTGGAACAGCTAGGGCTGGGAACAGTTGTGTAGTACTCACACCACTTTAAGCAAAGTTTTGAAAACCGAGAAGTTAAAGGAAAACCGAATGGACTCTCCCAGGCAGCCAAAACCTACCCATGTGCCATACAAAGAAATTAGGAGTGTGATTCTTATGTTTTACTGTCAGAGATAATCTTCAAATCTACTGTTTTAGAAAATCAGTCTAGAGCATTCATAAATCTGCCTTCTCTGATTTTTTGAAACAAATATAAGCATTATTATAATCAGTTAAAAAGATAGAAGTAGAGCCACCTACTATGTGCCAGACGCTAAATTAAGTATTTTACAAGTATTAGCTTCATTTAATCTTCATAACAATTTAATGATATATACCCATTTTATAGATGAGAAACATGAGGCTTAGAGGGGTTTGTCACTTGTCCAAAACGTTTACATACATACATTCGGCTGGTAAGTGACAAAGAGGGCGTCTGAACCCAGCTTCTGTATGAGCATGTAGCTTAACCGTTATGCTATGCTTCCTCACTAGTTGGTTTCAACTTGCCTTGTGGATTATCAAATTACAGATCAGCTTCCCGTTGGCCAGTGCCTATGGCTGGTCACCCAACAAGATAGGCCTACAGCTTATGCTTGCATCTCATTAGCAAGAGGCGCTGGAATCCCTGGCTGCAGGTATAGGTATTTCTTAATTGGACTGTGGAGATCTTTGGGCCTCACACAGATGCCCATGGAAGTCTAAACTCCAGGGTGATCTCTCCATGCCGGGTGTGACCCCATTTTGAATTGGTGGTGGTACATTACCAGCCCATGTTTCCTTTCCATCTCTTTGCCTAAGATGAAGATGAACCTCTTGGGGCCTCAGAAAGATGCTCCAGGCTATTAAACAGCAGAGGGGGCTTTGTCTCAAGCAGTCCTGGGGTGTCTAGTCATGTTTTCTTTTTCAGATGCTTCAAGAAAGACCCATTTCAGGAAGAAAAACATACTTCTTTAACCCAAGAAGGACTTAAAATAATACCTGAATTTCTTGCTTTGAAACCTTGAGCCTTTTACCTTGTTTGGTAATTTTGTTTCTAGTATATTTTGTGTGTTTTCCCCTAATTCTGTGTGAGAAGGCTTGGAGGAAGTGCTGGGTCCCCAGCCTGACCCTCGTGTACGCTCTGTGGTCCAGACATCTGAGTGAGTGAGGCCCACACGGCCCAGGCCTGAGTGGAGCTTAGTGGGGCTGCAGAGACAGCCAGCTGGGCTTGTTTCTAAACCAGCCTTAGTTTGTTTGTATCTACTCTGTGCTCATCTTAGGTTTTACATCAATTTTAGTGATTCATAGAAAGGAAGAAATTTTTGTTTTCCTAGAATGCTTAGGAAATTGTACATGGAAATTCCCAGCTGTGGTATGCATTTTCTTTCATTTTATTATTACTACTACTGAAAAAAAATACTGTGAGTCTGTGCCATTGCTAGTAATAATTTAAAAAGTAAGACGGAAAGGGTATGCTTCTGTTGGTCCTAGAGAGCTAGGGAATGTGGAATTGTGGCTAAATGGTTATGTTGCCTTTCTCTCTCAGAGAGACACGCACATACTCTATTTCCTGGAAATTTTAAAGAAATATAGTAAAAAAAAAAAAAAAAGAAATATAGTAAAATATGTCTGATACTGATACTAAATCTATATACTAAAATAATGTTTCAGAAACTATTTTAAAATATATATGTGTGTAAATTGTGTACATATGTATATATAACATATACGTGACATGTGCATTATATGTATGTGGTACATAGACATTACCCCTACTAATCCTAGTACTAAGAACTAGTAATATCTCCATTTTACAGTTGAGGAAACCGAGGCACAGAGAGATTAGGTAACTTATTCAAGATCACACACATAGTGGTAAGTGTGGGCTAGTCTTATGTGATTAGCGACCACTCTACTGCCTCCAGGAGTGGATGTTTCCCGGGTGACGCAGGAGGCACTTCAGATCTGGGGGGTAACTCAGAACTCACCATTAAGAACCTCAGGTAGGAGTTTGACTTGGTGGCAGAAGCACTGGACCAGGACTCAGGCCAACAGAATTTTCTCCCTGGTTCTGCCATTTATGAGTTGCATATACTTGGGAATGTCTCTCACTGAATCTCACTTTCCTCATCCATAAAATGGAGATGGTGATAATCTGCCCAGAAGCTTCATAGCGGTGTCATGAAGACAGTTGACATGATGGATGTGAAAGACATCTGAAAACTCTTGATGTGCTCCATAACTATTCAGAAAGGATTTTTTTTACATGGTCACGGCTCATTTGGGAATTCTGAACTAAAAGTTTATCATTCTTAGCCCAGTACCCTTTTCACTCAAGTTGTGCTATGTCAACGTATCTTTAAACAAATTCACATGCTGATCTGGATTAGTTTCTTTTCTGGAGAAATGGGAGATGTTATACTCCCCCTTGGAATATCATCCTCTCATTACTATTATAGAGAACAAATCATCTCTTTTTTCTTCAGATTTGAGAAGCGTTACTTTTCTTTTGTCCCTCTTGCCTAAGGGACTAGAATCCTGTATTACAAATGAAAATTCCCTTTATAACCTTTAATCAAGGAAAATCAGAGTTGCTCAGAATGGAGGGGGTCTCATTTGAAGTGGACAAGACCTGGTTTTGCAGATAGAAAAGGTGAGGGTCAGCCTGAGGGACCTGTCTGACACCACCCAGCAACACAGGGGCAAAGTGGGCCAAACCCCAGTGTCCAGACTTGCAGCCCAGGGCCAGTTCAACTTCATGACGCTGCCCCTTGTACTGAGAAGCTGTGGGTATTTGGGGTTTGTTTGTTTTATTCTTGATAGATCTTCTGCAAGGAATGCCTTCCCTCACTAAGCGTTTGTCCTTTGTTACTTCTAGACGAAGACTGCATAAGCTGGGTGTGTCGAAGGTTACCCAAGTGGATTTCCTGCCCAGGGAGGTAGTGTCCTACTCCAAGGAGACCCAGACTCCTCTGGCTACACATCAGTCCGAAGGTAAACTATGTCTTTTGTTCACTTTCCATATGATCTCTGGAGAAATTGCCAGGGAGTTACATCCTTCTTGTTGATTTCATATCTTACCATAAGACATCTTCACAGGACACAAATATAATGACACACCAAAAGCTTAAGTCTCCTTTGACTCTGGTTTTAGAAACGCTGGAGAGGAAACCCAGTGGTATTCCTCCAAAGGACCCATGAACTTTAAAATGGTTAATTTAGTGAGGCCACAGTTTGTCAACACTGTGTGAGGAGGGGGAAAATCACCAAAGGATAATGTAATAGAAACTTCTCTGAATTTTATTGATAAGAAGAGTGTACATTAAAATCCAGCATTTGCAGGAGTCAGCAAACTGTAGCCAACCACCTATTCCTCAAATTAAAGTGTTTTGGAATGCAGTCATATCCAGTCCTACGTGTCTATATGACTGCTTTCTTGCTACGTGGTAGGGTTGAGTACTTATGACTCACATGGCCTGAAATCTTTACTGTAATCTGGTGCTTTTCCGAAAAACTTTGCTGACCCCGACTTGTTTTGCCAATTCAGTTGGCAACATGCTAGAATTTCTTACCACGATTTAAAAAGACTTTCCATGTGATCTCCGTGTGGGTGAATGGGAATTCACTCCATGCCTCCTTCGTGCATACCCGAAAATATCAAGTGGAAAATGTATGTGCAAATCCCAATAAATTGTGAAAATACACTAATAAGAGAAGTTGAAGCTAATCAGTCAAAATGCTTCCTAGAAGTCAAAAATTACACCAAAGCAAAATTACTCCAGAGCAGAAGCAGGAGATGTGTGCACTTAAAATAGGATAAGTGAAGGTTGCATTGTTAGAAAATATAGCACTGTTTTTATAGCTAAGCAAATTCTCTTTTTACTTTGTTATTTTATTGTCTGGTGTGGTGAAGAGGATGTTAGCATTCTGGGTTCATTGTTGTTGTGTAGTAAATACTGAACAAAAGCCATGAAAATGAAAAATGATTCGCATTCTGTGCTTGGTTTACAGCATATATAAGTCAGTACACTTTGGTTTGTGCAAGTTACAGAGCTTTTCAGTTTTGGTTTTAAACACATAACATCAAAAGACAAGTGAAATTGGATTCCTTGAAGTAGAGCGCCATCTACAGGCCTTCTGAAAACCTTTCTTGGTTAATGCTGTCTGGCTTGGTGATGATTCTTTGGTAGCAGGGCCTCTGTTTTTCACGTGATGAGAAATGAATTTTAGAAGCAAACAAGTAGCACCCTCTGGTGGTGAAATTTTAAACCAACTATTTCAATGAACTTGAGAACTGTATATTAATGTGGCAGAAAATACAAAGTTAGAAAAGCCTTTGGGAGTTCACCTAGTCTATCCTTGGGCCTCTAGGCAGATCAGGAAGATCATTAAAAATAACCTCGTCACCCAACCAAAACATTTGTTTGAGTTAATTTGCTGCCAGAGGTATTTGCAGAGCTGTAGCCTGAGGTATGTTTATTTAGCCCCAAATTTGACCCATAACATAAAGTTATACAACTGAAATAGGAGAAGGAGTGAATTATTTTTTGGAAATGTGTAGACTTTAGATATTGGAAATGGTACAGAAATATTTACAAGGGAAGATAAATTAAGGATGAAAAGGCATCAACTCTAAACTTTTAAACTGGAACACATCAAAAGGAGAAGCCTGGGCATTCCATTTTATTACTGCAGAGAGAGCTTGGGAGCCCTCATTATGCTGTGGTCCAAGCAGCATGAAAGAAGGAATTTATTTCTCAGCTTTTGGCAGAAGTTCTTTCTGTTTTGTTAACAGGACTCACAGAGGGTTTTTATGGTGATGGGTGTTTTGATGGTTCAAATTCCACAATACAGATTTGAACTCAAAGTGAGCTACCGTAGCTCTAGACAGTAAAGCAATCCCCGATGGGTTTAGACAGGAAGAACTTTGGATTTGAGTTCAGCAAATCGTCCTCTCAGCACAGATGATTCCTTGACCTCTGGCTGCCCGGTGTCGTCCAGCCCCTGGCTGACGGGGGTGGGTGCCCCATGCTTGCCTTTCACCTGCTGAGTGAAGTGGGGAGGCTCTACCATGTGGCAGGTTTGGATTGGCTTCCAATTTGGGAGCTTGGGCCGTAGCAGTGTTTTCATGACAACTGCAGCCGTTTAGGGTCAGGAAACAATGAACTACTGAATTTCATGACACAATGAGGCTCTTGGATGGATAATACGTAAAGCTGTGGTGCGGATAAGATCTGTTTTAGCTCATTATTGCCCACAGTGTATGAAGGAACGCTGATTATTTTTGAAGTCATTATGTGACTATGGAAAATTTAACAATATTCAAACTGTTGATCTCAGAGCATTGATCTGTTGTACATCTAATGGAGTTCTTATGCATTCAGTTTTTGACATGTTCTCATTTTACTCTTGAAAATGAAAGGGAAGGTACTTTGGACTTGCCCAAGCTTAAGCTTCTCTTCTCCACTATGTACTATAATGAACGTTCTCTTAATTTGTGATCGTAATGACCTGTTATGTATGAGAAACAGTCCAGAGAATGATTTAAGCCCTGGAGATTTAGGAATGAGGTCCGCACAAACACTGGTTTTTCAGTACAAGTTTAGATCTTCCCACTCTGCTTAGGTCATTAGTTGCAGAGAAAGAAGGCTGAGAATAGGTAACAGTGATTTGGGGAGCAGGATATCTCTATCTCCAAAACACATTAAACACGTGCTTCTTATTCCCAGGTCATAAGAAAGGAAAAAAAATAATGGTTCCCTTCCAAACTACGTCTGCTTTGTGTTATTAATATCTCGCTGGACTGACCGTGAGGTCCCGAGGTTCGTTAGAAAGCCAGTCTTCTGCATCTTTATTATAGTGGGAAAGTGACTGGCCCATACTAGGCTCCCAACAGATGCTGTTGAGTGACAAGGATGAGGCCAGACATCTTAGAAACGCCAGGTTCTGCAGTGACCCCTAGGAGAATGAGAACTTCTTAACTTGCTGGAAAAATGTAAGCCAATCTGGAGGGAGGAGGAGGAAACTTACATAACCTGTTGATCATTTGAAGAGTTATCTGATCTTCCTCTTCTCTTCGTGATATCTTTTTTTTTTTTAATTTATTTATTTTGCCTGCGTTGGGTCTTCGTTACTGTGCGCGGGCTTTCTCTGGTTGCGGCGAGGGGGGCTCCTCTTCATTGTGGTGCGTGGGCTTCTCATTGTGGTGGCTTCTCTTGTTGTGAGCACGGGCTCTAGGAGGCGGGCTTCAGTAGTTGTGGCTCACGGGCTCTAGAGCACAGGCTCAGTAGTTGTGGCGCACAGGCTTAGTTGCTCCGCGGTATGTGGGATCTTCCCGGACCAGGGATTGAACCCGTGTCCCCTGCATTGGCAGGCGGATTCTTAACCACTGTGCCACCAGGGAAGCCCCCGTGATATCTTATAAATGGGAACTTAGTGGCCCCGTGTTGGCCACCCGCCTCCCTTGACTTGCCTCTTATGCCTTGTTTCTTACATCCAAGAGAGACCAACCCACTTGCGTTTTCCAAGGCACCCTGCAGCCTCATGCCTCCACAGGCTTGTACTTACTGTCTCCCGCCTGGAATGCCATCTCTCCTGTTTGCCTTCCTTCCAGACCAAAACCAAGGGACAGCTCCTTGGCGGTTCCACTTATGGTTGACGTCTCTCCTCGTACCACGGGCATAGTTCATCTTCCCCTTATCAAGCTATTATTTAATTTATTTAATTTATTTAATATATTCAATTGTTATTTAAATGTCTTCCTTTTAGATTGGATCTCCTTGAGGGCAAGGTGTGTGTGTGTGTTTTTTTTTTTTTTTTTTGGCAGTACGTGGGCATCTCATTGTTGTGGCCTCTCCCGTTGCGGAGCACAGGCTCCAGACGCGCAGGTTCAGTGGCCGTGGCTCACGGGCCCAGCAGCTCTGCGGCGTGTGGGATCTTCCCGGACCGGGGCACGAACCCGTGTCCCCTGCATCGGCCGGCGGACTCTCAACCACTGTGCCACCAGGGAAGCCAGTGTGTTTTGTTTTTTAACTTTTATTGGAGTGTAGCTGATTTACAATGTTGTGTTAGTTTCAGGTGTACAGCAAAGTGAATCTGTTATACATATATCCAGTCTTTTTTAGATTCTTTTCCCATGTAGGCCATTCTCTACTCAATACAGAATATTGAGTAGAGTTCCCTGTGCTATACAGTAGGTCTTTATTAGTTATCTATTTTATATATCGTAGTGTGTATATGTCAATTCCAATCTTCCAATTTATCCCTCCCCGTTTTACCTTTATGTTTAAAATATTTTTAGCCGTAAGTTTATTTTCTACATCTGTAACTCTGTATCTGTTTTGTAGATAAGTTCATTTGTACCCTTTTTTTTTCAGATTTCCACATATAAGCAATATCACATGATATTTGTCTTTCTCTGTCTGACTTACTTCACTCAGTATGACAATCTCTAGGTCCATCCATGTCTCTGCAAATGGCATTATTTTGTTCTTTTTTATGACTGAGTAATATTCCATCACATATATGTACCACATGTTCTTTATCCATTCCTCTATCAATGGACATTTAGAAGGTGTGTGTTCTTTACCTCCCTGCCCAACACAGTGCCTGGCACAAAGAAAGGGCTCAATAGATATCAGTGGAAGAAATGAAGAATGAAATGATTCTAGACGAATAAGAAAGAAGAGAAAATGTTCATTGTATTCTGGGGAGGATGGAATATGATCCATGCATTAAGGCTGCACTGGTTTTATGGGGTTTTTAAGGAAAAGTCATGAGAGTGTGTAAGGAGGGGAGTTCAATGTTTCTATTTCCACCAGGCCTGTATTTCCATCCTGAGGCTGGTGCAGGCATTACTGCTCTGAACATGACACAGTTATGAGAACTGAAGGAGAAAGTCACCAAGGCCATCTGGCTTGGCCCAGGAAAGAGCAAAGCAGTCACCAAGTTTGTACTGTGCAGAGATACTGTTTAGAAAGCACTTTGAGTTTGGAACAGGTGTGCAGGAAGGTTGAGGGGAATTCTTGGCTGCTTGAGGGGAATTTCTACCTTGGCTTCCCATCCTCTCTGGCATATATTCAGTATAGATGCTGCAAATATAGAGATAGTTTCCCAGGATAAACTAGTCCAGCACTGCCCAGTAAAAACATAATGAGCCATTATTCATTTTGGTAATGTTTTATTTAACCCAGTATGTTTAATAATTATTATTCTAACATATAATCAATATAAAAATTATCAATGAGATACAGTACATTCTTTTTTTATATTAATTTTTCAGAATTTGGTTTGTATTTGACACTTACATCATATCCCAATTCAAACACTAAATTTCCCTTGGAAATACTTGAACTGTAATAAGATTTCATAAAATTGACAATTGAAAAAGTAAGTTCATATACCCCTGTTGTTCCAAACATATTTGAAAGCTGTTCAATAATTGTATCAAATATTTGTTCTTAAGTTTAAACTTAAATTAATTAAAGTTAAATTTTAAAATGCAGTTTTTCGGTTGCATTAGCCACATCTCAAGTGCTCAATAGCTGCAGGGGGTTAGTGGCTCCTGAATTGGACAGCTCAGGTCTACCATGACCCCTCACGATGCAGGTCAGATGCCGAGACCCACAAGCCAGGCTGGTCTCCACTTTACCATGGCTGGGCAGAGGGGCTTGGGTGAGGAGACCTTCCTGACGTGTAGAGAACTCCTCTAGGTAAATGATGACTTTGTAGATGCTCCTCCTTTTTGTGAAGTCAGCCATATCCAAGCAAGTGTTAGATGATTTGGACAGAATGCAAGTTGTACCCCCAACAAGATAAGTCCTCCAATAAGCCTCATCCTGTCATATTAGAGGCAGTTGTGAGAACCCCTCTGGGTTCTCCCTTCATGGTCTGCAGTTTAGAGACTAGAATATTCACTCCTTCTACCCTGTCTTCATGCTGCCGAAAGGACTTCTAAAGACTGTGTATGACCTCCTTGTTAGTTATCTACACTTCTCCTGCTCCCCTGTCCTTCTGCGTGAAGTGATGAGAGATCAGAATTAAGATTTGAGTTCTAAGCTGCAGATGGTTGAATTCTAAGGCCTCCTACACCTTGGTGGTCCCAAGAACATAATTCTTTGATACAAAGTTGCCCAATAAAGACATCTACCGTAGGATCTAAGTGGAAATATTTGTTTGGAACCTAAAGTTTGAAATCAGACAGTTCTTAGAGATATAATTTCCCAATGGAAGCCAATCCTGAAACACCTGGAGATGACTTGGGAGAAAACAGAGTATGGTGTCATAACCTTGACTCTCCAACTGGATATCAGTTTCCTGGACCTTAACACACTTTCTCTGAACTTACTATTTAAAGAACCACCATGTGTTTTGTGACAATCCATGGTGGCATCTGAATGCAAATTAAAACTCCCTAGTGAAGATGACACACCTAATCTTATTTTTAGCTTCTGTTTTTAAGATAAGAACTGACACTATTCCAGAGAGATAGTGACATCTGCCACAATTTGCTTCCTTAGAATATGCCTGCTATTTCCCTTTTGACACTTGGTTAAAGTGTTAATCCTCTCTCAGAACAAACTATAGAGCCTCCAGGCCCATTGTTAACAAGATCAGGGATTTCGAGATCCTCTCCTGGGATATTAGTTTTCTTTAACAATGTTAATCTCATATCATCTTGGCAAGACTCTTGAAAGACAAAAAAAAAAAAAAGGGTGGGAGGCGATCTAAGGAACATAGACATTTCAGACATTACTTTTTAGGTATTATTTGTATCAAATAGACAAAATTTTCCAGTTAAAAAAAACTGTTTTCTCTATCTCTCAGCCACCTTTCCAGCTATTGGTCAGGAGAGCTTTCATGGTTTAGTTCTTGATTTATATTAGACACTAAAATAGATATTGGCTTAGACTGTAGCTGGTCTTGATATTCCAGAGGAGAAGCCGCAGGCTAAAAGTTAATTTATTTTTAAAAAGTACTTAGTGAGAGTGCCAGAGATGGTACAATCAAATCTCAGTCAAATAAGCTCATTTTAGCCAAAATATTCCTTCCAATAAAAAAACAAAAGTGTGCTTCATGACAACTCAAAATGAAACCAGAAATGTAATAAAAAGATAAAATGCAGAGCAAGACTTGCTGCCGGAGGGCACCGTCTTATTTACTATACCTCTGTAATCTACAGGTCTATAGAGAGGGGAGGGCCATTGAGAAGACTAGCCCTAAAGCAGCCTGTGAACTTTAGGCTCAATATAGGATTATATCTTGGTTACAGTACTGTACTAGAAAACAAACTTATATTTTAGGAAGATGGTTTGAGAATTTTGTTTAAACATGAGTGAATCAATTAAACAACATATCACAATTTCTAGGCCATCAAGGGTTAATGTGCTTTGTAAACTCATGGCATTCAGAAGTGAAAGATTTTGCATAAAATAAAAACATAGTCCTTCTAATATTGTTTCGATGACTCCATCCCTTTAATTTTTCATACAACTGGAAGGTATCTTTAAAAACCTCTTCAGAGCAGGAAGATGAATAAGAAGCTTAACTGAAGCTAAGGACCTGGAAGCTCATATTAACACAAAAGGGGCTGTGAGATTTTTGTCTGACTCCAAGGCTCACACATGGCAGGTAGATGATCTAAGCACGTTTTACTAAAAAAAGAACTAATATCCAAATTATAGACCTAATATCAAGTTAATATGTAATCATAGATCACTGATTGCTTCTCCCAAGTTCATTTACATATCCAGTTTCCTTGATCTCCAAGGCATCCCTTCTCATAGGTCCTCATCCCTGGTAACAGACACATTGATTCTGTGTATCACTGGTGCCTGCATAGTGCCTGATGTTTGGTGTGGGAATGAATGGATGACCTGGCTTAGGTCATAGAGTTGCCTCAACTGTTCGCCTTATGAGCCAGATGATGGAAGAAATGAAAGAGAAGTAGGTCAAAGTGTAAGACATGGGAGGAGCTGCGCCAGAATTTATAGTTTCAGACACTATAAACTATGTTTAACTTAAGCAGGAAAGAGTTTGAGTAGAAGGATATTAGGTAAATCACAGAATCAACCTGAAGATTGAAAAGGCAGGCTCAGAAGACAGGCAGAGAAGCTAATTGTCAAGAAGATAGCCCAAACTTACAGTACATAATATTTTCAGTAAGTCTGTGACCAGTGAACCTAGGAGAAGCATGCTAAGCAGGGGGAAAACATCCAGAATAAGCAGTTATTCTAGTGAAGACAATTGGATTCCCCACTACACAATAGAAAAATGTGATCAACCTGGCTGGTTCTTCTTTCGAGAAGATCAACCTGGCTGGTTCAATATTGGGAGTTTCAGTTGATCTGTGGTTGGGCAAGTAGCCAAGGCATCTTGAGTTGGGGCAGCTGTGTCCTTGTATGGCCTAGCTGTACATACTTGTAGCTATAGATACCTTATGAGTCCTTTGAGTAAGTACTTGTGCAGCTGGACACAGGAGAATGACTGGCGTTGTAGAATAGAATGTATCAACTCTTCCACCTGATTATTAGAAGCCTCCTTCACAGTGCATAAATTTTCTAAAAAAAATTTTACTGGAGTATAGTTGATTTACAATGTTGTGTTAGTTGTAGGTATACAGCAAAATGAATCAGTTATACATATACATATATCCACTCTTTTTAAAATTCTTTTCCCATTTAGGCCATTACAGCATATTGAGTAGCATTCCCTGTGCTATACAGTCGGTCGTTATTAGTTACACAGTGCATAATTTTTGACTGTACATAAATATTCTGTCACTGTAAGTCTATGTTGAAAGGTCCCACCATATACCTCTTCCCTAAATCTTTTGCCATTGGTAGCCTCTACGTGTGACCTTTCAGTCATTGCTCATGGCTTAGTTTTAGATAGAGTGTTTTCTCAGTCTACTCTTCCAGCTCAAGTGGGCAACGAGATAACGCTGATCAAAACTCTTTTCATCTAAGTGGAATTGTAGTGGTTTTTCTTTTCCACTGAACTTTAGGCCTACGCCTAAATGGAGGTGTCCTGTCAGCCGTCCACTTCTGACTTTTGCCAGCCTATCACTTAGAAATTTCCAGAGTCCAGGCTCAAATGTTTTCAGACAGCTAGTCACCCAACACTTCTCTTTAGGCTGCAGGAGGAGTGGCATTGCCGCAGGAGTAAGAACATGAGAGTGAGAGCAGCGGGCTCAGGGAGAGTGCTTGTCACAACTCAGTATATAGTCCTCGCTGATGAGCGAGCTAGCGGTGGATCCACCTGACTTTCTGGCCAGATGGATCAGATAGCGCTCCAGTTCATAATGCATATTTTCCATAGTCACCTGGTATCTCTACTTGGGTCTGCTTGTTGGGCAAACCAACACCTATCCCTCAAAAGGCTAGTAACATAGTAAAGGGGCTACAC
Source organism: Phocoena sinus (assembly GCF_008692025.1). Classification (NCBI taxonomy): domain Eukaryota; kingdom Metazoa; phylum Chordata; class Mammalia; order Artiodactyla; family Phocoenidae; genus Phocoena; species Phocoena sinus. Next base: position 59,637,945 of record NC_045771.1, read on the forward strand.
TGTTGCTCTAAAATCTAGGGACCTGTTTTGTGCTTCCCTTTTAGAGCTCTTTGATTTTCCACAGACCCTTTGCGCATCATTGGATCTGCTGGACCAAAATTTCTAGGTAATATAGCCATTTAAAAGTAGAAGCCTTTTGAGTCACCTGGTAAATGGGTTGAATAAGTACATGCAAATGTTGAATATGTTACCTGCAAAAGCCAGAATGGCCCACCAAGCATGACAACTCTTACTATTAGAGAAACAAGATATTTGCCATGTACTTTGGAGTTTATGATCACTAGACCCATAGCAACTTTCCTGAAGTAACAGATCTCTATATTTTCAAGTACTTTTCTCCCATCCTGTAGCTACTTGTGTCTTAACAAGGTATTGAAGGTACCAATCCAGCTTACTGTTCAGGTCTTGCTAGCATGATGCCCTGTGCTGAAGGTGAGATGATCAAGCCCTGTAGGTAAAGCCAGCTCTCTGGCTCAACCCTGATATAAGATGCTGAAGATGCAAAGAGAAATGAGGTGGGTCTTCTTTGGCTGTGAAGCAAGGCTTGGTATAGAGTGTGGCTTGGTGTGTGTGTGGGGGGGGTACTTGAATATACTCCTGTATATTCAATTTTTCATTATTTCCTGATCAGTACTATCACTTTCACATAAGTGACTTGGTAAGGCTGGAAATTCAATGGACTTTATCCAGGCACCCACAGAATTTTAAATTTGCATTTGAGTTTTGCAGACATTTATGAAGACATTTATCACAACCAGAGAAATGCCCTGGGTCTATGCCTTGAGCCAAAATGTAGAGATTTGAGCTTGTCCTCTCTTCTTTAAGCTGTCCAGTCTCATTAGAAGCAGCCACCTCACCCTATAGTGTCTTTAAATTCTTCAGGCCGTTCACACTCTTCAATGGCAGTGATAATTTGATCCCTTAAATCCTTCTTTTCAGTGGACACTTCATTAAAGATCACTGCAGAAGAAAAATTATCTAGCAATTTGTTACGGCTGACAGCTTCCCATTCCTGAACTCTGAGTTTTCATTTTCTTTAGCCCTTATTAGGGCGAATAACCAACACCAATTTCCTGAGTGACTGTCTTCTGATACTAATTTCTGATCAGTCTAGGTTCATGGTTGCCGACAATAGAAACGAACTCTGGTTAACTTAAACAGAAAAGGGATTTGTTGGAAAGATATTAGATACTTCATAGAATGGATTTTAAGAGTTAAAGAATTAGGTCAGAAATAGAAGGCAGCCCTAACCCCCAATGTGATTATATTTGGAAATAGGGCTTTTAGGCTAAAATGAGGTCATCATTTAGGCTAAATGAGGTCATCAGGGCAGAATCCTAATTTGATAGGATTGGGGCCTTATAAGAGGAGGAAGGGAGAGAGGTCTGTTTCTCTCTCTCCATGTGCATGCACCAAGCAAAGGCCATGTGAGGACACAGTGAGGAGGCCTCTGCAAGCCAGGAAGAGGGCTCTCACGAGAAACTCAGTTGGCTGGTAACTTGATCTTGGACTTCCCAGCCTCCAGAACTGTGAGAAAGTAAATTTCTGTTGTTTAAGCCTCTCAGTCTGTGGCATTTTGCTGTGGCAGTCTGAGCTGACAGAGACAGCAGCTAACCCAGCAGGGTGATGGCTCTGAACTTGATCAGTTTGATAAAGGCGACCTGGACATCCTGGACTTCCTGTCATTGGGCACTGCCATTAGGCTCAGGATTTAAATTCTGTTGTCACTGCCGCCTTGAAAACCTCTACTTCTCCCTGCACCTTGACGGTGCTCCCTTGAGCTTTAGAGGGGTCCACTAGGCAGGCCTCGGTTACATGCGCTGAATTAGCTGTGAGGGTCAGGCAGGGGAATAACTGCCCAGCCTGGCTTCCGTAATATTAGGGGAGGCCATGACTTGACTTTGATCTATTTTGGTATACCCTGCTCTAAAAGAGGGTGTTTGGATGCTGGGCAGCCAAAAATATATATTTGAAAAGTGCCTACTCTGGTGAGAAGCAAAAAGGGGAGGTAAAGAGAAAAATTTTATGTATTATGTGCCCAGGGCACTCATAAAAATTATTGTTCTTGCAGTGTTGCTACTGCTATTTACTCAAATTACAAATCAGAAGTGCAAAGACAATGCAGCTCCTTTATTTTGTCTTCAGCTGTCTATAATACTATTCGCTATTAGGGGAAAATAGAAAAAAGGTATGCAATAAACCTGAGTGCAGTCTCTTCCTGTAAGCAGTCTCAGTTGGTATGTTCAGTTAAAATTGACTGGAAGTGCTCCAGCCCTCATAGAACCTCACTCTCTCTCACCTGCTTTTCTCCCTGAGATCATGGCCAAACTGGAGGGGAGAGAGATGAGGTTACATGATCTCATGGCCTTGGTGGAGTAGGGAGGGATGAGAGGGACTCTGGCCTCAGTCAAGTCCTTGGCAGTATGCTGGCTGACATCTGCTTCTTTCTGCCCTGACCTTTACCCACCTGGGCACTGGCACCCAGTGCTGGTGAACTTGTGTCTGTTCTTTCTTTTTTTTTTTTTTGCGGTACGCGGGCCTCTCACTGCTGTGGCCTCTCCCGCCGCGGAGCACAGGCTCCGGATGCGCAGGCTCAGCGGCCATGGCTCACGGGCCAGCTGCTCCGCGGCATGTGGGATCTTCCCGGACCGGGGCACGAACCCGTCTCCCCTGCATCGGCAGGCGGACTCTCAACCACTGCGCCAGCAGGGAAGCCCGTGTCTGTTCTTTTGGCTTGGCAGTGTCTCCAGGAAGCATGGGCCATTTTGCTCTTGATGACTTGGTCTCTTCTCGGCTTTCATTATTTCTAGAACTTGAGTCAATGCCCTGCCTTCTGTTCAACCCCTGGCCGGGAAGTCCATGTCCAGCCCAGGCCATGTAGTCCTTTTATCCACCACAGCAGACCCTGTGGCAGACTGGTTCTGCATTGAGTTTCCATGCTTGAGATGATCTGAGGGAGGCTTAGGAGCATTCACTGGTTCTTCTCTTCTGTTTTATGCAACCACTCCCAACGAAGCTGGGTTGTTTGCCTTGTGGTGAACGAGACCTGTTGCATAGTGGTCTCCGTAGATTCCCAAATAAGGAATGTGGTTCAGTGGTTCCTGTGCTCATCTTTTTTCTTGGTTTCTTAACACTCCTCCCCTCCCAATGCTTCTCCTCAAGAAAGTGGAAATCCAGATGTATCTGAAAACTTATCTCTTCTTCTTCCTCCCTGAATGCTCCTTTTCTTGCCACTTATCTAAAAATAAACTCCCATGTTTAACTTCCCCCATAGATTGGGGAAAGAAGTGGACAGAAGGAGTGATCTTTATGCGTTTGTTTGTTTTTCTTTTTTGATATTCTAAATGGTAAGGAAAAGAAATTTGGAATGGCTTTTCTCCCTCAGTTAATCCTGACTCTCATCGTCCTGTGGGGTTCCAAAATCCAGTTTTTTGAGAAGGGAGCTGAATGTTACCTTAGCCACTTTATTTTCATTCTGCATCAAATTCTAAAGTTTCTACTAGCAATGAATGCCCTAGGTAGACTAGGCTGGAGATTATTACGTTCAGAAAGAAAAATAGAAAAGCACATTAATACTTTTCAAACATAACTCTCACTGCTCATCAAAATGAACAGGATATTGTTTTTGTTCATCACACTTGATCAATAATAGAGTCAAGAGACATCAGGATTAAGGAACATTACAGTGTATAACAAGCCTTTTATTCCTTGGAGAAATACAACTGATATGTTGACTAAGTCAAGAAGTATATAAAGTTTCCATTTCCAGCATGGCAACATGGAGTGCTCTGTGGATCTGCTTCCCAGTAAAATTAGTGAACATCATTAAAATACAAAACCAAAACACTCAAGTCTCTGGAAATGGTACCAATGGCATACAACAAATGAAAAAACACTTATTTAAGAAAACTTAACTAAAACTTGGTAAGAACAGGAAGAGTCTGCGGTGTTTGAACCACAGCCTACTCCTATGCTCCCTCTTCCCAGTTCAGCTTGGAGCAAACTCTTCTTCAGGTGGGTGCAGAAAAGAACACAGAGCTGCCTGTCCTCCCAGCTCCCAGTTGGAGGGCTACTATATCTTCCTGGGAGGGGCAGGACTTTACAATCTCAGTTTCTGCCCCCAGATACCGGTTACAGAGCCTAAGCTTCAAGCAAGTGCAACTGAGAGGCGGATATTCTCTTCTTTAGCCTAGCCCAAACTTGAGAAATAGGGACTTTACCTTGGGGGCAGCATGCTAAAAATACCGGGGCCCTAATCACCAGCTCATGTGTAAAGCAGAGGTTCCATTCAGGGAGAGGCAAGCCAAATACACCAGAGGCTATGGCAGGACCCGACTCTGCCAAGCACCCAGCTCCGAAAGCATAGGTGTCACTCAGAAGTATGCCACTGTCCCCTCCCCCAGCTCCAGAGCATTGGCCCAGAGGAAGGAAGTAGGGCCATAAAACAGAGAGGTTAGAATCTCTTCCCAAAGAAGCTGACTTCATTTGCAATGGACTGTGGGGATGTTCAAGCCTAACGACATCCTCAAAACAATGGAGGTTGTGCTATAAAGCGATTCAGAGTCAACTGGTAGATGCATACAAGATATAAGCTAAGTCATAGGCCAGCTAGTTTACTTGCCAGAGCCAGGGAGATGGACAACTAAGAAGAGCCTTCCTGGGATCAGACAAATCTCAAAAACTGAACTCAAAAACTATCTCTATAAAGGAGCCTGAGTTTAATTGGATCAATCTGTGGAGACATTTGTGTCCCAGGGCACTGTTGACAACAACAGAGCAATCAGCCAGCAATTAATGGAACTTAACTGCTGGGTGTGGTCAAGGACAGGGACTGTTAAAGGGACCGCAAAATACTGTCCTCCCAAGATGACTGTGCAGATGCCCAGGGCTGCACCATCTGAGGAGCAATAGCAGAGCTTTACACTATGGGGGTGAGAGGAAGAGAACAGACCTCACCAAAAGATCCAGTCACTAAACAAATAAACAAGCAAATAACAATAACCAACCCCTAGGGAAGGGAAAGAGATCACCCAGTACCCAGACTCACCACAGTGTATTACCTAAAATAGCCAGTTTCACAAGCAAAAGAAACTGCCTGTGAAAACAGATTAAAAACTTCAATATTTCATTAAATGGAGAATATCAATAAAGAGGTAGAAATTATTAAAAAAAAAACAAAAACAAATGTAAATTCAGGATTTGGAAAGTACAAAAACTGAAAAGAAAGTTTCATTAGAAGGCACAACAGCAAAAAAAGAAAAATGAAGAGATCCTCAGAGAAATGTGGGATACCATTAGATGACTCAGCATACATAATGGGAGTGCTGGAAGGAGAGGTGAGAGAGGAAGGAGTAGAAAAAATAGAAAAAATACTCTAAGAAATAATGTTTGAAAACTGCTCAAATTTGATGAAAACTTTAATTCACGAACTCAAGAGTCTCAACAAACTCCAAGTAGGATAAATGTAAGGAGTTCTAGAAAAGATAGATCGTAGTATAAATACTGAAAGCAGAAAGTGAAAAATCAATTTTCACTTACAAGGAACTCAGTAAGATTAACAACTGACTTCTCATCAGAAACCATGGCAGCCAGAAGACAGTGGGATAACATATTTAAAGTTCTCAAAGAAAAAACTGTCAACCAATAAATGTGAACCTAGCAAAGCTTTCTTTCAAAAAATGAAGGTGAAATAAAGACATACCCAAATAAACAAGCACTGAGAGAATTTGCTGCTAGCAGAGTCACCTTATAAGAAACACTAAAGGAAGTTCTTCAGGTGAGGGGCAACTGAACCCAGATAGTAATTCAAATTCACAGGAAAAAACCAAGAGCACAGGTGAAGGTAATTTTGTAACCATAAATGACAGTGTAGGTGTATACTTCCTCTTTTTCTTCGTTAACTGATTTAAGTAGCATTATCTAAAGTACTATACATATAATTATATTGCTGAGCCTATAATATATGGAAATGTAATACATTTGCTAGTAATAACACAAAGGAAGTAGGTTGCAAAGCTGCATTTGGCCTAAGGAAATGACTCCAAATGGTGATTTGAATCCACAGGAAGAAATGAAGAGAACCAAATACGAAGGTTAGATAACAAAAGCTCTAAGTATATCATTGCTCTCCCCTCAACTTCTTTAAAATATATAAAGTCATATGAGGTAATAATTATAACAATGCATTGTGGGCTGTATAACATATATAGATATATGTAACAATAAGAGCATTGAAAGGAGAAAGGGAATGGAGCTATATAGGTATAACATTTCTGTATTTCATTGAAATTGTTAGTATAAATCTGAAGCAGACTCTGATTAAGGTAAGATGCATATGGTAAGCCCTAGAGCAACACTAAGGAAATAACTTTAAAAAAAATTTAGTGGGAAAAATATTAAAAATTAAGGTGTTATATTGAAAATATTCACTTAATGTAAAAGAAAAACTATAAGAGAATAATAGAAGAACAAAAAACGACATAAGACATACAGAAGACAAAAATAAAATGTCATCTATAAATCCCACTTGTAGTATATTAGTGAGTGGTGGGATGGGGTTGGGCGTGGGCACCTTGATGAAACCAAATCTGCCAGATATGGACCCATAAGGGTCCTGGCTGAGAAGATACAGATACTGGACAAGTGCGGGTGATAGCGGAATGTAGTACCAGTACAGGCAAGCAAATTATAACCAAAAGAGATAATGCAGTGGCCTGCAAAGAGATGTCCCAGGGTGGACTATAGCACCAGGAGGAAAATGTAGTTTGCAGTAGAAAAAGGTATTGGGAAAGTGTAGGGGGAAAAAAAATGGAGAAAATCCTAAGGTGGCAGAAAATATGGCATGTGAAAGTAGCATAGTGTCAAGAATGTCTGAAGGGAGGTGAAAAGTTCTTTCAAAATGACAGTATGAAGTTATCCAAAATAGAAATATGTTTTATCATGAGAGTCAACTGAAATCTGTTGGTAGTGACTAAGTGGATTGCTGTGTTGAGAAGGATTCTGAGACTCCATTCTACCTCATCTCAATTAAAGATGTCTTCTATGGGCGTGAGATGGGAAGTAAGCATGCCTTTTGTTGGCAAACACTGGTTAAAATTATCTTTAAAGAGTGTCAGGACTGGGGCAATGAGAATCTCAGAGTTGTTATATTTTACATTTTATTATATATATAGGCTATGGAATAACTCTTTTGAGTACCTTGTTATTTAAAGAAATTCTCCTATGTATTATTTTCCTTTGCTGATTTCCTATGGTCTACAGTAACTAGCATTAAAACTCTTGCATGAAGAGGAGACTTATATTGGGGGGATAGTGAGGAAGGGAAAAACAATTTCAGGGAAGAAGAGCTGCAAAAGTAGAGGAAGTGACCAAAAAGTAGAAAGAGAAGCATGGTCAGCTCTCGCGGCATAAAGCAAGAAAGAAAGTTGTAAACAAATAACTTGCCAAGGGCATGGAAATGGGGGCAAGAGAACTCCATTTGGTCCCCATATATATTAGACAGGCTGAGGGGTTGAAATCTGGGACATCCAGTTGAAGGCATTAGAAATTCAACCATATGAACTGGGTTTCATGAGGGAGGAGGTACTACTGTATGAGAGAAATGCCCACCTTTCCCTTATTCTGGTTTCCAGGAAGAAAGAGATTTCCTCAAACTCTTGATTTCTTGTGCCTTTCTTTCTTCTCCCTAATAGAGGTAGAATTGTAGGAAGGTTGGTGGACAATAATTGGCCAACATTTCTTGATTGGATGGAACTAATTTATCAGTGGTCCTTAGGAGGGGAAATCTGACCTCTTCCTACTACTGTCATCCTCACACCAGTTAGAGGTAGTGACATATGTAAAAGTGCTGGCTCTGTCAGATGTGAACTGTCCCAGGGTCTAGAATCTGAGGGAAAGGTGCAGCAAGTTACACCTAGGTTACAACTGCCAACATATCCTTTATCAGTATTAATGATGATAATTTGGGCTTTATTTGTTTTGTCTCTTGTTTTATCTCTCAGTTAATTCAGAACTTGGACAGGAAAGAGTGGTGCTATTAATCTGACCCTTCAAGACCCCAACATCTTGGTACATAGCCTCAAAATCGTATCCAAGCCTCCCACATAAGAGAATTCCATCAACTGAATGCATTTCCTGCCCACATCTGATGTTTCCTTCACTGTGAAGCTCAGTTAGTATAATACTCCTGGCCTCTTGCCACCCCTTTACTCACTTCACCCTGCCCGCCCCCCAGCCTCCATCCCCAGAGGAGGTACAGTGACTTGTTTCAAGCCAGCTCCTCTCTCTTTTGGGGGGAAGCAAGCATACCTGTAAGCATACAAGTTACCTTTTGCTCCTCTGTGCCTTTGGTCATACTCGAGTCACACTCAGCTGGGGAGGCCTGTCAAGTCTGGTCTTACCTGTAAGTGGGTGAATAAATCTGCCTAATTTAGGAAATCAGTTAGCAGGTCCATTTGGCTTTCTCAGTAAGCTTTCTCACTCAGTCTTCATCAGTGATGAAAGTGTTACTTTGGCCTCGCTCCATTGTTATCTTTGCCTTATTTCTCATTTGGGTGCAATTTATTCAGTCCTCTAAGAAGCTCAACAAGTATTAGGAAAATCATGGCAAGGTATCAGTTCTGGAGTGATCAAAGTACTGAAAATAATATTAATGACAGTAGGTAGCGAGACAAAAAAAGAGTAACTGATGTTAAGGGGAGAGGTTTACATTCTAGCTACGAGAAAAGAGCTCATTTATAGAAGTGGATCTCAAGGTCAGAGTGGAACCAGTAGTAAAGTCAACTTAATGTTGGCCCCTGAACTTCTTTTAATTCTCCATAAATGTGTGTCAGTGCTGGACCAGTGTGATAGGACTAACCGTGCAAATTAGAAAGTGGTTTGTGAAGGCAGGGATCCAGGGAGGTTGTTATGCTTGATGACTTATTAAAAAAAACAAACAACAACACAAAACCCCGATCATTATTATCACAGAGTCCTAATGTGAAATAAGATTTCCTATAAAATTGTCAGCACAGAATTCCAGTTTTGATAACAAGTCAGATGATTTTGTTGCAGGAAAACATGTATCTGATGGAGAACCTTTCCTTTTCATAAAATAAGGCCACTCTTGGACTGTGGGAGAATAGTCGATCTCATTTAACAGCCTGAAACTTGTGAAATTTGTTTCCTTGTAGTCAGTAGTGCAAGTGGCTGTTCTCACTGTGAGTTTAGCATGCTGAAGGCTCAGGACTTTTTTTTTTTTTCTTTTTTTCTGGTACTGGGAAGAAGGCTTGAGCCTTGGCTGAAAGAAAGTGAGGATACTTTTAATCTTCTCTACTTGGTTGTTCTCTAGCGTCATTTGGCAGGCGCTGGCAGCCCGTTCACACTTCCTGATGAAGTAAGCATTTGGGGACAGGCATGTGGTCATGCATGCATGGTACACTGGATAAAATCAGTTCGAGGGAAGACACAAAATATGATGAAATGTATATGAACATAATGAAATGTGTACAAGTTCGTAATTTATTAACTGTTCACAGAGGGTGAGATCTGTTTTGTGCATCACGGATCTTATACTTCCCATTGGTTCCATACATGCTCTGGCTGAGGACACCCACATTAGCATGTGTTTTCCTATCTTCAGGGATACCATTGTAATTTCCTCCCATTCCTGTTTTCTCCATGGTAGCCTCTACTGACAGAAGCATCGTCCTTCTCTTGAACCACCATTTTAATTTGTTTGGACATCAAAAAAGTCCTATCTCCTTTCAGCCCTTTCCGTAAAAGGATGTTATGAAGATGAAATGAGAAAATGATTGGACGATGCCTTTCCTTAAACTATTATTTCAGTGATAGAGATTGATTTTGCTGCTGGAGTTCTGAAGGAATATATATGTGATACCAATTCTCCCCTCCTAAAATGGACCAGGACAGTGTTCTGGCCAATATTGGGGATTTCTTAATAATGATGAGTTTGGGGATGTGCCTGTTTTCCCAAGAAAAAGAGGACAGAGAGAGTTTCCATATTTCTTAGAGCACCTGAATAGAGTTTGAGCAGCTGTTTCCTTCTCTCCTCAGTTCATGTGCAGCGATAACCTCAGCAGAGTCATCTAGCAGAACTATATAGTGTCCCAGTCATCTTCAGGTGCTCCAGACAAGCAGTGATTTTGGCTGATGGAGGGATTCTTGGGTGGGCTGGTGGTGATGCATCTTCCAGGAACCATTACTAGAAGTGTCAGCCTAGGTAAATTCATGTTCATCTGGGTCCATTTTATCTCATTTTGTTTTAATTTAACCCAGATCTTGAGATCCAACTGTCAATGTTGAGCATTAGTTTAGTGAGGTACGGTGAAACTTGAAAAGGAGGGAAAAAATGTTCCTTGCCACTCTTACAGAGACTGAGGAAATGGGACTTTCCCCCTCCCCCTCTATTTTGGTAATCTTTGGCTTGGCATATTTGGGTAAGAAAATGAAAGGTTTGCCTACATAGTTGAAATCTCTCGTCATATTATATCATCTGAAGCCTATTTGTATGTTGGGATCATTTTATTTGGTTTTGGTTAGACATAAAAGTGTTCTGTGGTCTCCTCTTTTTTCAAGGCCTTCTGGCTTTCAGTAAATTGAGTGATTTCATCCCTGTCCGGGTTTCCTAGTGAAATCTTGTATTTTTACTCAAATTACTTGATCAATTAGTTATGTCAGTTGCCCAAAATGTGCCTTTTTATTAATAGCACCTTTTATCAGCTCATTGGAATTAGACATTGCAACCATGGTCTGAAGCTGGCAACATCTTGCAATAATTTATAAATATTACTTTAAAAAATAGCATCACAATTGCTCATTCGTGAACTTTCTGGATGTGTCCCTGTGTGAGAAATTGCATTTGTGTTATTATTAGTTCTGACAAACTGGATTAGGTCTTGGCTATTGTTAAGTGGTTCTATCTGCCCTCAAATCTACTGAGAGACATAGCATTTCTAATGAATTTAATTAAAACTGTATGCGGTTTATAGAGTTGCCTGTAGCCAGTATGCCATTCTTCTTGACTGAATGGAGTTTCTGCTAATGTGGAATGATGTTTTATATGAGAGATGTTTGAAACTGCTTCATAGTAGCCCCAAGGTAGTTTCCGTGGAATGACATGGTGATGAAATATTAAAATTTAAAAAAACCCTTCCTACTTAAGTGAGTCATGTTTACACTAACTAATGTATGCATAAGTGTGTTAAATATGTTTGTTGAAGCTGTGAGAGACATGGGTTGTATTTCAACACCAGCAATATGTTCACAGTGAAAGATTTTTAAGAAATTCAAATCTGGCAACACTTTGGGAGATCTGCTATATGTATTATTCTTTGAAGTATATATAAAAAAATACCGGCCATTATGGAATTTCCTCTTAAAATTTAGTTCATTTGGCCAAGTGGTTTCAGTGATTCTCCCCTAACAAATAAGAATTATATATAAAGAAGGTTCTCAGCATCAATTTTAAACATAATGCTGGAAGATTTTCAATGATAAAACTTAATGTCTTTTTTTGTGTCTTTAATGTCTTTTTAAAATATAAAGACATCTGCATTTTCTTAATATTTTTAAAGAATGAATTGTTTAATAAAATTTTATGGAGGGTGTCAGTGAAGCCCTGAGATTTAATAGACTCAAATTCTGATTCTGGAAATTGATTTTTGATGGTAATGATAAGAGAAAGGCAGGGAAGAACACTCATCTTGACCCATTGTCCCCCCCATGTTTAGTCCTTTAAAATGGTAAAATACTACTGAGGAATGCAGTCTTTTATATCATCTCTATTAAATACATAATAAGATGTTTGATGATTTTGTAGAACGCAGTAGGGACCGCAGTTAGAAGACTTTGTAAGATTGCAGAGAGGAAGTGGTTCCATGACCATGGGAATCCAGGACTGTGGTTTCTTGAGAAGTCAATGAAATGGACAGTCGGCATGAACAGTGAAGAGAGATTAAAAGGATAATAAAGGCAAAAACAGCTTACAGGCTGCATACACAGCACTGTCCTCTGTTACTTCTCTGAGCCTCAATTTCTCCAAGTCAAGAAACCTCATAGGGTTGTAGTGAATATCAAATGTAATTCATGTAAAAATAAAATTCCATCCAAAATGCTTGATATACAATACTTGTTATCAGTATTCATAAATCTTAGCTTAAAAATTACCATTTGCACACATTCTAACTAGATGTCTTAATGTTTCTGTGAAATATTTCACACATTTATTCAATATCACCAAATATTCTTTCACTTCTAGAACTCCTTTATTTTCTCCAGATCTGAATGGCATGTTATTTTAGAATTTTTGTTCTGAGACATACACCTGGTCTTAGCTTCTCAAAACTAGAATCATTTTAGGTAGCCATATCACTTTCCAAAATCTTGTTGAGTTATAGGAAGAAAGACATTAAAAAATACTTATTCCTTGCACTTCATTTTGTCCCCTAATTTTTATGAAAATAATTTCTCTGTGAGCTTTCAAAAGTCATATTATGAATCCTAATTTTAAGATTTGGGTGACATTAATTAATAATAGCAGCTACCATTTATTGAGCCCCTCTAACTTGCTAAGCATGACATGCTATCCACATCATTTCTCTACAGTCCTCGCTCCTTTGCCAAACAGATTGCATTATTCTACATTTTATAAAGTAACTAAGATTCAGAGAGCTTAACTTGAGGACAAATAACCAAGCCAGGACTCATACTCTGCACTTCCTAACTTTAAGCTTCTTCGCGTGTTATCACTCTGCCTCAAACCAGATAGCCTCTTTCCATTTGAAGAAAACGCATTTTTTTCAAGGCATTTTCAGGGTTGTCTTATGTTGACTTTAGTGAATTGACCAACAGTGCTGCTTGACTGACTGCACAAACCCTCGCCAAGAAGGCAAAGTTGAAAAAAAGATTGAGGAAACTCCAGACAATTGAGGCATGATAGGCAAAAAGGTACCTACCTCAGTCTCACTGAAGAACATATGGAAGAGAGCAGCAGTAGTCACAAAGAACAAGTGGGAAACATGCCCTTTATGAGTGATGGTATTCTGTTTCCATGGAAACTAGACATAGAGGAGAGAGTGCCCATTTCTATTTACTCAGTCTGTAAGTGTTGAATGTCTATGACAGGGCAGCTTTCAACAAAACATAATTCAAAAAGACAGCTCTGATCATGCCACCTCCATGCCTAAAAACTTTCCATGACTTCTGGCTATGTGCAGAATGCTATGTGAGCATAGGGGGCCCTCCAGAATATGACACTAACCTACTTAGTCAGTCTCATCTCCCACCTTCCACAACTCAGTCTCCATGCTCTGGTCCAGTGGTTCCTAACCTTGGCTGCATGTTAGAATCATGTGGGGAGCTTTAAAAATATACACATGTCTGGGCTTCACCCCCAGGAATTCTGATTTAATTGGTCTGGGGTGGGATCTTAAAATCTCTCCAGGTAATTACAATGCACAGTTGGGATTAAGGATCACTGCTCTAATCAAAGGAGATTCTGAAAACTATTTCAGCCTCCCGACTCTTTTTCCTGAGGTTTTTCCCTTCACTTGAAATACCTTTTCTCTCTTCTTCCCTTCTACCTCCTCCTCTGAACAACTACTTCTTTTAAATTCTTCCCATCCTGTAAGGCCCCTCTCGAATGCCTTGAAACTTTTCTTACCCCCTGTCCCCTTTAGTGGAATGACATCACTCATTTAAACTCTTTACAAAATGTGCTTGTGCCCCTATTATAGCATCTATATCTCCTATCAAAACCTCCTATCAGAAACTAGTTTTACTGATTCTTTGCACTGAAGTCTTAATTAAAAATTAAATACATATATTTCAAATATTACAAAAAATCTTTACACAGATCCTTGGAGAAAAGAGTTAACATCACCCTCCCATTTCTGATGATGTCTGTGTTGAGTCCGAGACTAGACTCAAGGTCTATCCCATAACAATGAAAGTTTTATTTTAGAGTCTGTGAGCCCCGATAGGGTACTTAGAATGGTGTATGGGCCTGGTGTGTTATTCTCAGGAAAGCTTCCGTGGTTTTAATCAGAGTATCAGAGGTACCCATCTATGATCCATTGACTTAAGATTTACTGTTCTAGAGAATAAATCTTCCTAACTCAGCATGTGGTGATGACAGTGGTCCCGTTTGCTGTTCACTAATGTTTCATTTCTCTTTCTGCCATGCTAGCATAGCTTTGGAACACCCAGCTCTGTTTAGATTGAATGCCTTCATGAAACTATCATTAGTCTAAAGACTAATAAAGCACAGCATCTGTCATTTGGATGATTAAATACTTTTTTTTTTTTTTTTTTTTTTTGTGGTATGCGGGCCTCTCACTGTTGTGGCCTCTCCCGTTGCAGAGCACAGGCTCCGGACACGCAGGCTCAGCGGCCATGGCTCACGGGCCCAGCCGCTCCGCGGCATGTGGGATCTTCCCGGACCGGGTCACGAACCCGCGTCCCCTGCATCGGCAGGCGGACTCTCAACCACTGCGCCACCAGGGAAGCCCCTTAAATACTTTTTAAATAAAAAATAAAATCACATTAAAGGTGCTTTTGTTATTAGTCAGAAAAGTATGAATTTCCAGCTTGAGTAGATGATAAAAGAATAGTGGCCCTGCCATTGTCCACCAGTAACTCACAGGAGAAAAGTGCTCACATGCATGTATGAGTGAGTGTGTGTGTGTGTGTGTGTGTGTGTGTGTGTGGTATGAGTGTTTTGCCAAAATATAGTTTTTCTTGGCCCAAAATTGCCAAAGACCTGGTTGTCTGCAAAAGGGATAAAATTAATTTCAACGGGCCACCTCTGAGTTTCTTATGTTTCATTATTTGTTGCTGAAATATTTAGGACTAAAACAACAGCAATCAAAACATGCCTTAGTAGCTGTTAGAAGTAATTTTTCTGTTCCTGGGCACAACATAGCTAGAAAAGCATCTGTCTTCTCAATTGAACTGATTTGTAATTCTAGAATGTAAGGGGAAAAAACTGGAAGGACCTCCACTTAAATCTGTAATTTTGGTAATTCTGAGGTAATATGATGTAAGGAATTTTGATCGGTGCTCAGTTCAGCATGGGAGATCTCCTTTCAAGGAATGAGAAATGCTTGGGAGCAGAAGTTGGAGGGAGCCACAATTGGAGTTTGACCTGAATAAATAGAAACAGCACACGAGAGACAGTAACTAGTGAACCTAGTAGAAATTAATAAGCTAGAGATATGGGTTAGCAATATATATATATTCACATACATGTTTACATATATATATATATATATATATATATATATATATATATATACATTTATATATATTTAAAAATAATTGCCAGGAATGAACATTAGACTTAATGAAGTGAAATACTGATGTGCCTTCCTATGAAAATTCAGAATTTCCAAAATCCAAAATTAGCAGGTGATGATTCACATTTTAAAAAAGGATCTTTGCTTTATATAAAAAAAAATCTACTGCAGTATTCCATTCAAAATACCTCTTATAATATGTTTAAATTGTCATTTGGTTAATTCCAGTGGTTCTCAAACTTTAGCATGCCTCAGAATCACATGGAGGGTATGTTAAGACCCAGGTTGCTCAGCCCCTACTCCCTTCAGAATTTCTGATTCAGAGATTTGAGGTGTGTTCCCCAAATTTGCCTCTCTAACAAGTTCTCTGGTGAAGTTGATGCTGCTAGGTTGAGAACTTCTTGTTTATTAAAATTCCACCTGAACATAGCTTTAAGGAACAAATCTATAATGTAATAGAAGCTACACCTGCAAAATATTTTTTTAATGGGTGTTGTGGGCTAAATTGTGTCACCCCCAAAATTCAGATGTTGAAATCACCTAACCTCCAGAACCTCAGAATGTGACTGTATTTGGAGATAGGGTCTTTAAAGAGGCAGTGAAATTAAAATGAGGTCATTGGGGTGACCCTAATTCAATATGACTTAATGTACTTATAAGAAGAAGAAATTTGGACACAGACACACACAGAAGGGAGACCAGGTGAAGATACTGGGAGAAGATAGCCATCTACAAGGCAAGGAGAGAGGCCTCAGAAAAAACTAACCCTGCTGACACCTTGATCTTGGACTTCTAGTCTCCAGAACTGTGAGGAAATAAATTTCTGTTGTTTAAGCCACTCAGTCTATGGTACTCTGATATGGCATCCCTAGCAAACTAATACAGATGGTGTACTTCAAAAAGGAATAGCTATTTAGAAAGCTTATTTTACCATTTTGTATTTGGTCTAAGGAAAAATCAGAACCAGCAGTAAAGTAAGAGAAGCAAACAGAGAGGAATGTAATCATAAAAGTGCTTGAGGGCTTTCCTGGTGGCGCAGTGGTTGAGAGTCCACCTGCCAATGCAGGGGACACGGGTTTGTGCCCCAGTCTGGGAAGATCCCACGTGCCGCGGAGCGGCTAGGCCCGTGAGCCATGGCCGCTGAGCCTGCGCGTCCGGAGCCTGTGCTCCGCAACGGGAGAGGCCACAACAGAGGCCCGCATACCACAAAAAAAAAAGTGCTGGAATTTGTTTCACCCTTTCTTAGTTTCTTAATAATCTTTATATATTTTGGCACAGTGAGTTTTGAAAAGGGAGGGTTAAAAAAATAACTTCCTGGTTTTGGCTACTAAACACTAGCATATTTTAGAACTCTCTCATAGCAAGCTAATTTCCAAAGTAACTTACCTTTATTCATCCTTAAGGACTATGATTTTCAGAGAAAAAATTCACCTATTATATGAAGATAATTGGAGAACTATGTATAAGGGAGTGTATTAATTAGCACTTACAAATGGACTTGTGACATGAGAATGTCTTGTTCATTTCTTGATCTTTTTCACTGGTTTTATAATCAGCAGGGAAGGATGGGCAGTACATGATGTCTGTTTAGGAGAAATATCAGTGATACTATATGAAAGGGTCCTTTGGGTATCAGACAATTGGGTTTGTAAATGCCTAGTCCTTGAAGAGTTTAAAAATGACACATAAGAAACATTACTCCCAATAACTCCCTTGAAGTTCAGTGTAACAAGAAAAGTTGCCTGGGCTTTAGAGTCTCATAAATTGGCTTAGCTAAGAATATGAGCTTTACTCCTGTTTCTGTCCAGCGTCCATCACATCGCTGGCACTCCATGAATGTCAGCTTCCAAGCATACAGATTTAGGTATCAAAGACTGCTGATGGGGCAAAACCTAGAGATCTAGGAAATACCGAAGAATAGCACAGCCAGGCTCAAAAGATTTGTTTCTTTGACCTGCCAAAGCTAGTAATATCAATGGAGAATATAGTTAATATAGACAGATGTCAAACAAAGCCAAGTGGCAAGAACAGGAAACAAAAATATTACATGAAACAGCAATGTGCTGACTGGGTTGGGACTTGGAGAATTGGGTTTGGAATCTCTTGAAGCAGTCTGCCCTATGAAGGGTTGAAATAAAGATTTTTGAAGTGAAATGAAAATTTATTTGGTGCCTCTGTGGATAACCATTTGCCAAACAATGTAGAATGTCTGATGAAGCCTGGAGTTTTGTCTTCTGTTGCATGTGAAGAAATTTGCTCACTATTTAACATGTTGTGATTACCTGCCTGTCCCTTATCCATCCAGACCCAGCATCCTTGGAGACCCCAAATTTTTCGCACTACAAGCATAGGGTGTACAAGTATGCCTCTTCTTCTAAATCTCGTCAGTGACCATCTCTTCAGACATTCTTCTAGGTAATAATGATGTAAGAATCCTACCTTATTGTAGTTAGGACCTGAGGGCTTCATAATGAAATCAGGGCCGGCTGGCCCTGGAGAAGGACTCCAAGTTCAGAGTCAGCTGGAG
Organism: Phocoena sinus; assembly: GCF_008692025.1. NCBI lineage: Eukaryota > Metazoa > Chordata > Mammalia > Artiodactyla > Phocoenidae > Phocoena > Phocoena sinus. The sequence goes on from NC_045771.1 coordinate 59,655,768, forward strand.
AGGGAGGCCAGAGAAACCATCTTCTGCACTCTCCCCTTCATAAGGCAGTGATTTGCAAGAAGAGCCAGCAGAAGGCACTAAGCCTCCACAGTCTATGAAGTCTTGGCTGCTGTGCTAATTATAGCAGAAGCTGGGCCACCGCAGGAAAACTAGGGCTGGCAATAGTTTGCTAACTGCAGAGGGCTGCTTTCTCCGGCAGTTCCAGACACAGCATGTAGGGGATTTAGATGAGACTAGAACAGGAAGACCATTGGCTAAGAATTGCCCGGTGAAGAGCTCTGAGCCCTAAACTAGTGTCATTTTAGCTAAAAGGAAGGTGTTCATGGAGAAGTGTTCCAAGTTAGAGAACATCATAAACCTCACAGCAAAATATGAGGCAAAGAGGTAAACTCGACGGGATTGTTAATATCGACATTAATAACAATAAATGTGGTAATATCATCGAATGTCATACTTGCTATATGTTAGCTCTTATACTCAGTACTTTAAATTCAGTGTTTCATTTAATCCTCGCAGCAACCTTATGAGTTAAATACCATCATTATTCCCACTTCCAAATCAGATAGCTGACAAAGAGAAAACAAGAAACTTGCCTGAAGTTACACAGCTACTAAACACTTGGAACTGGGTTCGCACACAGCTCAGTCTGAATCAGTATCTCATACTTTTTCCACTAAACCATATGGCCTGTAAACAAACACAGGAAAGGCCAGTGAGAGATCAGAAAGCAAGTTGCTTATTATTTCATAATAGGTTGCTACATACAGGTTGTGGTTACTACCAATGGCCGTAAGTTATTATACCTACCCTCCGGGAACCTAGAATGTCAATCCACGATGTTTCCCATCAGTTCTGTTTGTTGTATTTAGCCTTCTGCAGAAGCTTAAAAGTAAAGTTTGCTTTGTTTGTATCCAACTGAAGGTCTTATTTTTAAATTTCTAAAACCTGACATATGTCAAATGTTAGTAAATATTGCTATGTGTACTGACTGTACTGGTATAACATACTGAGAATATTGAAAATTACTTAGAAGTTGGATTTTGAAATACGTGTCTGATGCCATTGCTTCTAACTTGTAAGACCAATATGGAGAATCTGTAACTTTTTCATGTTATTAATGGAGGTGGCTACACCAGGACTTTATCAGTTAAGAAGGGAAGAATGTGCCAGAGTCCTTGAAATTTTAGGAAAAAGGGAAGCCTTTAATTGAGTGAAGAAAAGTAGAATTTGAGTTATAACCTCTTCCATGGGCCATTTATGAGCACACAGTCATTAACATCTATCCCCAGTTTCCTAAGCCGGAAGCAGGAAAGGCAACAAACCAGAGAAAGTTCTGAGCCCCCTTTGAACTTTATAGAAAGGCGCTTTATAAATCCTAGGAAAATGAATTTATGTTATAACTTGTCTAGAGTGACTGAGTTAAAACTCTTTTGAAGATAGAGCCTGTTTGATATACTGTGTAGAAAATCACCTCTCCCCCGCCCCCTTCAAGCTGTATGGACCACTCTGGGTTGACTTGCTTCTTGCTCATGATTTCTTCTCTACATCCTTTCCCTGTGACCTAGCTTAAAAGTATTAAGAAATACACTATAAAGAGAAAGGAGACCCAAAGGGCAGGAAAGAAGAATCTAGCCCTTTGTCATGAAATGAAAGGAGTACTTATACCTGAGTGTTGATTAAACAAGATTTTAATTAGCTGTGGACACTTGTGACTTAATTGGCAGGCAGGTCTGCTTTCTGTGCAGAGGAATATATTTGTACGTGTCCATTTTTTAAAATGCATTCCAAACCCTTACAGTTAAGTTGATTTCTTTTCCCCGTAATAATAATATGCTTTCAGTAGCATTTTCTTTACCCTTGTAGAGAGATAACGTGCAATTAGGCAGTGATGTCAGCCTCTAACATTTTGGTGTAAAATTTTGGTCACACCAAAATACCAGGCTCCTTAACAAAGCTGGCAGACACGTCTTTTGGCAGCAGCTGCTCGCCATGTGATTTAAAACTTCCTGTCACTATAATTGATGTGTTTTTATTCTTTCCATTTCCTGAAGCCTGATCAGAATTAAAATTGCTGTTGGAATTTCCTGTCAAAGCAACTCATTTATTCGCTGAGCTCTGTACTTTGATTGGACATTGCCTTCAACAACAGTCAGGTGGAGATGGCTGAGAATTATCCTCTCCATGCAGGTTTGACGGCCATGCACACATCTGCAAATATACACAGATTGTCTATCATGTGGTAAACTTGTCCTAATAAAAACTCCACATACAAAATGTTAGTGATTTAAATGTCAAACATGGCCACCTGCTGGGGGCTCTGGGTTTTGTGTTAATTTAGGATGTCCCACAGAGTTTTCAACTGATGGTCTCACTGTTTAATTTGGATTCTTGTTCCAAGACTCCGTGGTATTTCTGATCTGTCCCTGGTGTAGATAACATGACTAAAATTCTTGAATTTTCCTAAACCCATTTCTCTATCTTTGCTGTGCTTCACGATCATGAGCTATTTACATATAACATCTTGCGGTGATTGGGTATGAAGGATGAGTGGTTCTATACTATACCCTAGCAGGCACTTGCTCACAGATCTGTGGACCAAGACAGCTACAAAAATTCAGGGTGTGGGTAAAACGGTAGGCAGTGGAAGGATCTACATTGTGCTTTGTTGTTGTTTTGTTTTATATCTGAAAGAAAAATCCAAAAAAAATCTGCCTTTGCAAAGGAAAGAATCCCTGATTTGCCCCACTCTGAGATTACACAGAATGAATTATTTATTTACTTCTAATTCGTGAATGTATCTTCTTTTTAAAATGACTACTTTCATGTTGAGGCACGTAAAAGAGAAGAAACTTTCATGGAATTGAAGAGGAGATTGATTAAATTCAATGCCTTGAACAATAAGGACTGTTTCTCTTATCCTGGTGATTAGGGCCTAAGATTTCATCCTGGGAATGGGAATCTCTTTTAAAAAATTATTTCTTATTGAAAACAATCTGGCTACAAATATGCATTTTTTTTTTTGTCCCCAAGTAAAGGGAGGCTTTTAAAATTTGTGATTCTCCAAGCACTTTTAAAATATTTTACCTTCTAAGAATGTAAACTCTACAAGTCTGGGACTTTGTTTTGTTCATTGCTTATTTGTATCACTTAGGACAGTGCCTTACAAATTATAGATACTCAATTAGCATTCATTAAATAAATGAATGAATTCCTTTAGACTTCTAAAGTGTCAAAGTGATGGAGAAGGGACCATGTTATATCTGGAGGCACAGAGTCCCCAATCATAGCAACCATTCTCTGAAAAAGGGATCCCAACCCTGCTGGTGCATTAGAATAACCAAGGGAGCTTTAAAAATGAAAACCTGATGCCTGAATCCCTCCTTGGGCTATTAAATCAGAATCTTCTGTTGGTTATTCTTCAGCTAAAATGATGTGAATGTCTGATGTAAGCCTCTCCACACACCAGGCACCCTTGAGATTGAATCCTAGGCTTATTCCACTCCAGACTGCTGGGTCTGATCTGTTGGTCCCACCAAGCCAGAAATCATTCAGGATGTTTTTAATTTGTAAATTTGAGGCTCTCAAACAATACTTGAAAAATGAATATGGGAACAGCAATTGGTGGAGAGAGCAAAACTGTTCTCTTAGGCACATTGTGAGATGAAACAACAAACCAATTGAAAAATCACAGGTAAAGTAATGATGGTTTAACATCCACAAATCAGTCAAAGTGATACACCACATTAACAAAATGAAGGATTAAAAATCATAAGATCATCTCAGTAGATGCAGAAAAAGCACTTGACAAAATTCAATATCCATTTGTGATAAATGTTCTCAACAAAGTGGATATAGAGGCAATGTACCTCAACATAATAAAAGTCATATATGACAAATCTACATTATATGACAAGTCAACATCATACTCAATGATGAACAGCTGAAAGCTTTTCCTGTAAGATCAGAAGCAAGACAAGGATGTCCACTCTTGCCATTTTTATCCAGTGTAATATTGGAACTCCTAGCCAGAGCAGTTAGGCAAGAAAAAGAAATAAAAGGCGTCCAATTGGAAAGGAAGGAGTAAAACTGTCACTATGTTTCAGATGACACGATATATGTAGAAAACCCTAAAGATTCCATTAAAAAAAGACTCCATTAGTTAGAACTAATAAACTAATTCAGTAAAGATGCAGGATACAAAGTCAATACACAAAAACCTGTTGCATTTCTATACACTAATAACAAACTATCAGAAAGAAGAGTTAAGAAAATAATCCCATTTACAATTGCATCAAAAAGTATAAAATACCTAGGAATAAATTTATTCAAGGACATGAAAGACCTGTATATTGAACACTATAAGACATTAATGAATCCAAAAAGAAGATATAACAATTATAAACATATATGCACCCAACATAGGAGCACCACAATACATAAGGCAAATGCTAACAGCTATAAAAAGGGAAATCGACAGTAACACAATAATAGTGGGGGACTTCAACACCTCACTTATGCCAATGGACAGATCATCCAGACAAAAAATTAATAAGGAAACACAAGCTTTAAATGACACAATAGACCAGATAGATTTAATCGATATTTATAGGACATTCCATCCAAAAACAGCAGATTGCACTTTCTTCTCAAGTGTGCATGGAACATTCTCCAGGATAGATCACATCTTAGGTCACCAATCAAGCCTCAGTAAATTTAAGAAAATTGAAATTGTATCAAGCATCTTTTCCAACCACAATGCTATGAGATTAGAAATCAATTACAGGAAAAAAAATTGTAGAAAAACACAACCGCACGGAGGCTAAACAATATGCTACTAAATAACCAAGAGATCACTGAAGAAATCAAATAGGAAATCAAAACATACCTAGAGATAAATGACAATGAAAACATTACGACCCCCAAACCTATGGGATGCAGCAAAAGCAGTTCTAAGAGGGAAGTTTATAGCAATACAATCCTACCTCAAGAAACAAGAAAAATCTCAAATAAACAATATAATCTTACATCTAAAGGAACTAGAGAAAGAAGAACAAAGAAAACCCAAAGTTAGAAGAAGGAAAGAAATCATAAAGATCAGAGCAGAAATAAAAACAAGTAGAAACAAAGAAAACAATAGGAAAGATCAATAAAACTAAAAGCTGGTTCTTTGAGAAGATAAAATAGATAAGCCTTTAGCCAGACTCATCAAGAAAAAGAGGGAGAGGACTCAAATCAATGAAATTAGAAATGAAAAAGGAGAAGTACAACAGACACTGCAGAAATACAAAACATCATATGAGACTGCTACAAGCAACTCTATGCCAATAGAATGGATAACCTGGAAGAAATGGACAAATTCTTAGAAAGGTATAACCTTCCAAGACTGAACAAGGAAGAAATGGAAAATATGAACAGACCAATCACAAGCACTGAAGTTGAAACTGTGATTGAAAATCTTCCAACAAACAAAAGTCCAGGACCAGGTGGCTTCACAGGTGAATTCTGTCAAACATTCAGAGAAGAGCTAACAGACATCCTCCTCAAACTCTTCCAAAAAATTGCAGAGGAAGGAACACTCCCAAACTCATTCTGTGAGACCACCATCACCCTGATACTAAAACCAGACAAAGGTACTACAAAAAAAATCACAGACCAATATCACTGATGAATATAGATGCAAAAATCCTCAACAAAATACTAGCAAACAGAATCCAGCAACACATTAAAAAGATCATGCACCATGATCAAGTGGCATTTATCCCAGTGATGCAAGGATTCTTCAATATATACAAATCAATCAGTGTGATATACCATATTAACAAATTGAAGAATAAAAACCATCTGATCATCTCAATAGAAGCAAAAAAAGCTTTTGACAAAATTCAACACCCATTTATGATAAAACCTCTCCAGAAAGTGGGCATAGAGGGAACCTTCCTCAACATAATAAAGGCCATGTATGACAGACCCACAGCAGACATCATTCTTAATGGTGAAAACCTGAAAGCATTTCCTCTAAGATCAGGAACAAGACAAAGATATCCACTCTTGCCACTCTTATTCAACATAGTTTTGGAAGTCCTAGCCACAGCAATCAGAGAAGAAAAAGAAATAAAAGGAATACAAATTGGAAAAAAAGAAGTAAAATTGTCACTGTTTGTAGAAGACATAATACTATACATAGAAAATCCTAAAAATGCCACCAGAAAACTACTAGAGCTAATCAGTGAATTTGGAAAAGTTGCAGGATACAAAATTAATGCACAGAAATCTCTTCCATTCCTATACACTAGCAGCAAAAGATCAGAAAGAGAAATTAAGGAAATAATCCCATTCACCACTGCAACAAAAAGAATAAAACACCTAGGAATAAACCTACCTAAGGAGGTAAAAGACCTGTACTCAGAAAACTCTAAGACACTGATGAAAGAAATCAAAGACATAAACAGATGGAAAGATATACTATGTTCTTGAATTGGAAGAATAAATATTGTGAAAATGACTATACTACCCAAAGCAGTCTACAGATTGAGTGCAATCCCTATCAAATTACTAATGGCATTTTCCATAGAACTAGAATAAAAAATCTTAAAATTTGTATGGAGACACAGAAAGCCCCAAATAGCCAAATCAATCTTGAGGGGAAAAAAAAAAAATGGTGCTGAAGGAATCGGACTCCCTGACTTCAGACTATACTACAAAGCTACAGTAATCAAGACAATATGGTACTGGCACAAAAACAGAAATATAGGTCAATGGAACACGATAGAAAGCCCAGAGATAAATCCACGCACCTATGGTCAACTAATCTATGACAAAAGTGGCAAGGATATACACTGGAGAAAAGACAGTCTCTTCAATAAGTGGTGCTGGGAAAACTGGACAGCTACATGTAAAAGAATGATATTAGAACACTCTCGGGCTTCCCTGGTGGTGTAGTGGTTGAGAGTCCGCCTGCCGATGCGGGGGACGCGGGTTCCTGCCTTGGTTCGGGAGGATCCCACATGCCGCGGAGCGGCTGGGCCCGTGGGCCATGGCCGCTGGGCCTGTGCGTCCGGAGCCCGTACTCCACAGCGGGAGAGGCCACAGCAGTGAGAGGTCCGCGTACCGCAAAAAGAAAAAAAAGTAGAACACTCTCTAAAACCATACACAAAAATAAAGTCCAAATGGATTAAAGACCTAAATGTAAGACCGGACACTATAAAACTCTTAGAGGAAAACATAGGAAGAACACTCTTGGATGTAAATCACAGCAAGATCCTTTTTGACCCACCTACTAGAGTAATGGAAATACAAACAAAAATAAACAAATGGGACCTAATGAAACTTAAAAGATTTTGCACGGCAAAGGAAAGCATAAACAAGACAAAAAGACAACCCTCAGAATGGGAGAAAATATTTGCAAACAAATCAATGGACAAAGGATTAATCTCCAATATATACAAACAGCTCATGGAGCTCAATATTAAAAAAACAACCCAATCAAAACATGGGTGGAAGACCTAAATAGACATTTCTCCAAAGAAGACATACAGATGGCCAAGAAGCATATGAAAAGATGCTCAACATCACTAATTATTAGAGAAATGCAACTCAAAACTACAATGAGGTATCACCTCACACCAGTTAGAATGGGCATCATCAGAAAATCTACAAACAACAAATGCTGGAGAGGGTGTGGAGAAAAGGGAAACCTCTTGCACTATTGGTGGGGGTGTAAATTGATACAGTCACTATGGCGAACAGTATGGAGGTTCCTTAAAAAACTAAAAGTAGAATTACCATATGACCCAGCAATCCCACTACTGGGCATATACCCAGAGAAAACCATAATTCACAAACATACACGCACCCCAGTGTTCATTGCAGCACTATTTACAATAGCCAGGTCATGGAAGCAACCTAAATGTCCATTGACAGATGAATGGATAAAGAAGATGTGGTACATATATACAGTGGAATATTAGTCATAAGAAGGAACAAAATTGTGTCATTTGCAGAGACGTGGATGGACCTAGAGTCTGTCATACAGGGTGAAGTAAGTCAGAGAAAACCAAATATCATATATTAACACATACTTGTAGAATCTAGAAAAATGGTGCAGATGAACCGGTTTGCAAGGCAAAATAGAGACAGAGACATAGAGAACAAACGTATGGACACCAAGGTGGGGAAAGCGGGTGAGGGGAATAATTGGGAAATTGGGACTAACATATATACACTAATATGTATAAAATTGATAAATAATGAGAAGCTGCTGTATAGCACAGGGAACTCTGATTCACTTTGCTGTACAGTAGAAAGAACACAAAATTGTAAAACAGCTATAACCAAATTAAAAAAAAATAGACATTAATGAAAGAAATTGAAGACACAAATAAATAGAAAGATATTCTATACACATGGATTGGAAGAATCAGTATTGTTATAATGTCCATACTACCCAAAGCAATCTATAGATTCAGTGCAACATTTTAATCAAAATTCCAGTGGCATTTTTCACAGAATTAGAATAAATAATCTTAAAGTTTGTATTAAACCACAAAAGGCTCTGAATTGCCAAAGCAATATGGAGAAAGAAGAACAAAGCTGAAAGCATCACACTCCCTGATTTCAAACTATATTACAAATCTATAGTAATCAAAACAGTATGGCATTGGCATAAAAAACAGGCACATAGATCAATGGAACAGAATAGAGAGCTCAGAAATAAACTCACAAATATATGGTCAATTAGAAGAAAACATAGGCACACAGGCAGTAAAGCTCCTTGACATAGGTGTTGGTGATGATTTTTTGAATCTAATACTAAAGGCAAAAGCAACAAAAGCAAAACTAAACAAATGGGACTGCATCATGCTAAAAATCTTCTGCACAGTAAAGGAAATCATCAACAAAGTGAAAAGGCAACCTGTTGAATAGGATAAAATATTTGCAAATCATATATCTGATAAGGGGCTAATATCCAAAATATATAAAGAACTCATACAATATAATAGCAGAAAAGCAATCTGATTTTAAAAAATGGGCAGATCTGAATAGACATTTTTCCAAAGGAGACATACAGATGGTCAACATGTCATGAAAAGATGCTCAACATCACTAATCATCAGGGAAAGGCAAATCAAAACCACAATGAGATATCACCTCACACCTGTTAGGATGGCTATTATCAAAAAGACAAGAAATAACAAATGTTGGCAAGGATGTGAAGAAAAGGGAACCCTTGTGCACTGTTGGTGGGAACGTAAATTGGTGCAGCCACTGTGGAGAACAGTACGGAGGTTCCTTGAAAAATTAAAAATAGAACTACTATATGATCCAGCAATTCCAGTGCTGGGTATTTATCCAAAAAACAAAAACACTAACTTGAAAAGATATATGCCCCCACCCCCATGTTCATTGCTGCATTATTTACAATAGTCAAGATATGGAAATAACCTGTGTGTTCACTGATAGATGAATTGATAAAGAAATTGTGATATATAATCACAATTATATATATATATATATATATATATATATATATATATATATGAATAATGGAATATTATTCAGCCATAAACAAAGAATGAAATCTTGCCATTCACAACATGGATGGACCTTGAGGGCATTACGCTAAATGAAATAAGTCAGACAGAGAAAGACAAATACCATATGACCTCTCTTATATGTGGAATCTATTTTAAAAAAAAGGCAAAAAAACCAAGCTCATAGATACAGAGAACAGATTGATGGTTGCCAAAAGTGGGGGACAGGGGTTTGAGATAAATGGGTGAAGGGAGTCAAAGTTAAGAAAAAAAAGTATGACTTTATTTTTTTTCCCCCGAAAATTGATCTCTACCATAAAATCACTTGATAGTATGCTATGTGGCTAGTGTACAATTTGCATTAAATGTCAATGAGAAAGCTTGTAACTCCATTTTCTATTTTATCCTGTCATTAAATATTAATCATCTTTAAAAACTGACATCTAATAATTTAAACAAAAATCACTTAAAAATTAAAATAACCTAGCAAAAGAAGAACAAATGGAATTACTTGCTGTAAGTTAGATGACAATATTATCTGGGATGTGCTCATGGTATCTGTTTCCATTGCTATTGTACTTAAGGCATTTCTTCTCCATTGATAGTTCACTTCTGTGAGACTAGAACAAAAGCTTATTTTGGCCTGCTTCTTTTCTATTCGTTTTTGTAAAAGTATATCGTAAGAAACACACAGGTTATTGTTTAAAATCCAATGTAATATATTGTGATGTCCACTATTAATAAGTATGGAATATAAATTACACACACACAAAGGAAAATCACAGGTAAGGATAACCTGACATGCGGAGTGTGTTAGAAACTACCGCTTTCATCTGAGGTCTTCAGTGTGTTAGAATATTCAGGGCAGAGGGAAGAAAAACTACATCGCTAGTTTTTGTTTTTGTTTTTTTCCTTAGAGCAAGTTTTGAATATTCTATTTTTTCTATGAATATCCCCCAGATATTTCTAACTCCTCATTATTATCTGACCTCTGCTCTCTGCTCCACCTCTGTATCTCACTCACTTTCTTATTCCTGAAAGTTCTTGATTTTAGAACAGCTTGCAGAAATAGCAGGTAAATGATATACTTTTTTCATGGTGAGGGCTCATCTGTATTATGTACACAGAATATATCTGTTCCACAGAGCACATGATTTTGCTCTGACAAAGATCTAGAAAGAATGTACATATGCGTTTCCATTGGCTTCTCTGGACACGAGCCTGGGAAATTCATCTATAGAGTGTGCCTGAGGCTACATGGATTGGGAGGGTTATCCTACTTTATTTCTAGTAGTACTCCATAGCCTGTATTCAGCATACCCACTGGAAAGGAATCCGAGTTTGTGTTTTTCTTCAAATTTCCCTTCCCTTTTAATTCTTGTTTCCTTCTTATGACATTCTGCTGTTCTGTGCCACAAACCATTGCAAAACAACCCATACAAGAATTTTGCCTCCTTTTTGGCTAGGGTAGAAGGCTCTTTGTAAACCACAAAGCCACATCTCCAGGGAACAGTAGCTTTATTAATATAATAATCACCATCATCATGGACCAGTTACAATACACACATTGCTTTAGAAAGCAAAATAAGGACAACCTGGGGTTTGCTGGAGAAGCTGCACTTGAGGTTAGATGTGTACAGTTAAATTTGGAGTCAAGCTGAGGTCATTGCTAAGGAGATTTGGAATTGGAAATCTGTGTGGAAAATGGTTGCCTCGTGGAAGCTATCCACTCACCAATAAAACTCATTTTGAATGATATCAGAGCAGGAAAAATACAAGGGTTTTAATCCCAAAACAGACTTGGGCTTTTCTTAAAGTCTTGGTTTATTTGGAAAGCAGGTTCTATGGTATTTAATCTTTGCCATCCATCCTCCATTTCTAAAAGAAATCCTAGTAAAAATTGAATGAAAAGTTTTATTCATACCATGTATCTTCCATGGGAATTTCAATGGAAACATATAGGGAATGAGCTGTACATTGTTAAAAGAATATCAGTTTATACTTCACTCTGGGTCCCTCCAGAGAAACTGAGTGTATTATTTTCCCCATTTTCAATTGGTATAAAAATATTAAATATTAAAAGAGTCTTTAATTTCCTCTTTGGTTGTTTCTTGGATATAGAGGAGGGAGAAAAAGAAATGAAGTGTGACAAACAAACTTGGCATCCTCTCTTTTTAAGCAACCACGTCAGCTTGGATGCAGATGACTGGTGACAAAAGAGCCAAGCCTAAGTGTGTTTGAGCCTCCGGGAAAGGCAGACTGCTGACATGGCAGCAACTCCGTTTCCAGCTGATTTTAGGCCTAGATAACTATCCCTTTCAACTTAAATGATGCTCTGCAGTAATTGACCAATGCCCAGTCGGGTTGGAGCAGAGTTCTTTTGGAACCTGTTCAGACCAACTTTGACTGCCAGTGGAGCACTGGGCCAAAATCAGACTAGTTTCCTGGAGCCTGAGGTATTATACAGGCTGTAGTCAAAGGGACAGAGTTCTCTGAATGTTTAATAGAATGTACTGTTGCATCTGTTTGCGGTTTCATTTACCGTACAAAAGAATAATAACAAACAAATGAGAGCTCTACTGTATAGTCTTCAGTAGTCTTCAGGCTGAAGTAGGATATATACTCAACATCACTTCTAATAGCCCGTAAGTTCAACAAGTCATTTCATTTTACGAATAGCTTATACTTTTTTTTCCGGGCAGCCGCCACCCCTCATCAAGCAGTTGCTCTTGAACTGTTTTCATTACATTGCCTTTATATGGACCCCATATCCTCCTTTTAATATGAAGCTGGCTTTAATTGACAAACGATACCATTTTGAAGATACTCCATTCTCTGCAACAGAGTTGCTTACTGATAGTGCTTATTGATGGAGGCTGTGGAACCTGGAGGACACAAGTGGACAAATGAAGCCTTGCATGGTTAGATGAGGGCCACCATTTGCTTCAGGGTTGGTTAAACACCTGGGTGATTTGGGTTAAAAGACCAGTCATTTCTTCATTCTGAATTTATACTAGAAATTACTGCTATATAGATTTGGCCTCAGTGAACAATGAGAACTGATCTCCCTGGCGAGCATTTAGGAGAGTAAGCAGTGAGATTCTAGACTGATTCTCCAGCTCTGGTGGACCAGTGCATAAAATGGCCAGCTTCTCTGAATCCACACAAGCTGCCAGGCGGTTTGTTTAGAATAAGCAGAGCAATCTTTGGTTTCTTTAGCTGCTGTCTGCAAATATTGGTATTTAAAAATGGCCCTAAAGTGACCAAAGAAAGTTGGTGAAATTCAGGTGGCTGCCTTTTACCCTTCCCCCCAAATGATTGTGTTTAGAGTATGAGTCCAGGGGATAATTGCATGCTGGCTCCTTGTTCTCTCACAGAATATTTTTCTGCCATTGAGAAGAACTGACATGGTTAGCATGTAGAAAAATACATGGAATATTAAACTAAAATATGTCTGTCTAGGGATCCATTTAGTTCCCCCCAAATAGCTCCTTTCTTTGTGAAGGCCAGTATGTTTATATATATTTTAAATGCCCCATTTGCTACACTGGTTTTAGCTTCTTGTTAGCATCACTTCTTGTTAACATGATGTTCTACAGCACAAGGCAGCTGGAGAAATGAAACATGTGTTGAAGAATTTATGCAGTGTCCTTAGTTCCTCTCATTAAGAGAACCAAGACTAATAGGTGCATATTATAAGTTTGGTGTGTTAAGCAGTATGTTATAGCCATGCTTGACAGGCATCTTGTTTACATTCATATTACATATTGGGGAAACCATCGCATTTTAAGAAACATGGCATTTTTAAAGTAATATTTATACTGTGCCTCCATGCAGGGGAAACTTAGTCTTCTAAAAACATGATATGTTTTAGATCCACTTGTCTCCTCTTCCTGAGGAAATATTCCAGGGGCTTTCTCCCCAAAGTAGGTAGTTCAACATGTTCTTTATTTAGGCTATTAGAATTACTGCCAAGGAAAAACCCAGCTGCATGCCCTCAGTTTATTCAAACAATGGGCCATCTTATTTCAGTTTGGTTGAATTCACATGTGAAAATTTTACTGCACTGTTCCTTCATGGAGAACAGTATGAAAGCTATCTTTCTAGTTGGTTCAGTGTTTTTGTTTATAAAAAGCACTGACTATTTCCAGGCTGACTCAGGGACCTTCATTTATGGCAGGAGCATTCTGAAATTGTTAACGGACGTGAGATATCCCAGTGGCGCAGTCCCACGTGTAGTGCACAAAATTAAAATATTCCACAGCCATATCTTGGTAGCAAGTATTCTTTGCTACCTTTACCCCCACTGAGAAGAAACTTGAAGTGTGGGACAATTTAATTAATAGTTAGTGTTTTGGTAGTAAGGCTACTGAAGGTGGGAAAGAAGAACACATCTACCTTGTCTCATTTTCACATTTTTTGAGCTTTGTGCTTTGCCCTATTTTACCTTGATGCTTTAAACCTGTATGGAAAAATGTTCATTTTGAAGAGTGAGGCACCTTGTATTTTCTGAAGCATTCATATCTACCCCCAGCAGAGAGTGGCAAGGCTAGTCATACCTGGTTCTAGCTGAGGAGTATCTATGCCAAGGGCTGGAACCCAGATGAAGTAAAGATGAAGAAAAGATAGAGAGCTATGATAAAAGGTGGAACCACAGACAAGGAGGCAGACTAGAGGAGAGACTTAAAAGTTTAAAGTGTTGCAGCCCATGGAAAACTAGCCTTCATGTGAATGTCCTGTCAGAACAAGAAATATCATTTTATTCCCACCACAATTCACAGTTTATTGTGTGCGTCCCTTTTCCAGACCTCGCTAAGTGCTTCGTATCCCTTATTTGATTTTTATCTTTGCAACAACTCGGTAAGCCTGATCACTCCTCTTTGATAGATAAGAACCTGAGGCTTAGTGGGGTTGCCCAGCTTGTCCAAGAGCACAACCAGTAATAGTAGAGGCAGAATTTGAATCCTTCTTTGTCTGACTGTGAAGAATGGGAATATGCATTCTTGGCAAGGGGCGGTTAGTTGAATGTCAGAATGCAAGGCAGTAGTGGCAGTTTCTGTGGGAGAATTTGGCTTAGGGCAGAAAGCAACGCCCAAATTGCCTAGAGACAAAGGCAGCTGGAGAGTGGCAGCAGTGAGGTCCTGAGGATGTGTTGACAGATTGGCAACATTTTGTGGCTAGTATGAAAGATTTTGAGTCCAGTTTCGCCTTGCTATGCTGGAGACATAGATACTATTTGGCTGATAACTGGGTTTGGTTAGCCCTTTATTTTAAAGTATGTATAGGACCTAGGCTGCCCCACATCTGGCAACTACCTTATGGTACAGTGTCATAAACGTCCGAATCCACATTATATCACTTCCAAAGTCCTGTTAACAAGGACCTGGACTGTAGCCAGACCTTAGGTTCCTGATCCCCAGGTCCTCTTTCCCTGGCCATCTATGGAGGATGGAGCCACCTGGGTTTAATGGCAACTGCCCAATGGACTGCTGGAAAGAGGAGGAAGTAATGTTTCAAGAATATACAACAATGAGCCATAAGCGATGTGCTTTGTCTGGGGAGAATTTTGCAAACAGTAGTGACAGATATCCAGCATTGAGAAATTGGTTGGATTATAATAAAAATGGCAGGAGACTGGAAGATGCAAAGATGCATTATCAGTCAGTGACAGGCACCAGACACAGCAGAACATTCTTTTTGGATTTAAAAGTTGATTAAATCTAACTAGATTTAGATTCAGGAATGTACTTTTTGTACATAGAAGCGTTCAATGTGATCTTTAATCTTTGGAAAATCATTTTCTTAAAATCCTAAATCCCTGAAAAGACTTTTTAAGGAATATATGTATATACAGTATATGTGTGTGTGTGTATGTGTGTGTATACATATTCTAAAAAGTATTTCAGCCCAAAGAAGGAGATATCTGCCTACCTCTTGAATCTTTCCCTTTTAATCCATTGGCATGATACTTCCACATTGATTTCCCCAACACTTCTTTGTCCATCAATGTCCTATTCAATAACTTTCAGAACTTTGAAATTGCCTGTTGCGTTTGATAAGGCAAAATTTCTTATCATTGAAATCAGCACTTTTCATAAACTACTTTCAACCTACATTTCAAGGTTCATTTTTAGTTTCCCTATAAAAGTAAATAGTTTTAAACTATTTAAATAGGTCAATTTGTTTCTGACCTTTGTTTAAAATGCTAGTTTTGCTTATAATGGCTCCACTATTTTCTTTACCTAGTGGATTGACAACAGGAGTGTAAAGTTGATGGCCTAGAGTCATAAACCATGGCAGGCAACAGACAGGGTGTAAGTTGGCTTGGAAAGTAACTGAAGTTGCAAATAGCAGTTAGCTGGAGAGTGGTTGAAGTAAAGAGGTTCATGTGTTACATGTGCAGAGACAGTAGGACAGACCTTGGTCCACTGGGTCAGAAATTAGTATGGAATCAGTCAGTACCTTGGATAGCTCCCAGGACTAAAACTCTGAGTGCTGACAGGGTTCTATAATTTGAGTTGTAGACCTACTCAGCTGTAGGCCCATACTCTCTGGGCCCTTTTTCTTAAAGAGGCCACTTTCTTTTTTTCTCCCAGGGTTAGAAACTATAGATTCAGAGATTCATTCTAGTATTGGCCCTGCTTCTGGTGTGACTTGTGCCTCGCTGTCTCATGGGGTTCCTGATCATATGAAGGATTTATCTCCCACTTCATTGCTTGAGTCATTCTCTGGGGGCTCTGTCTTTCTTAAGGGCAGATATTGGGACTGGACTCCTGCTAATGCTCCATTGTGTCCTAGTCTTTTCCTTTTCATTGATGACATTTCATCCTCCTGCCAGCATTGTGAGTGGGTTAAAATTTTGCTCATCCTCCAATGTTAAGCCCAATCTCACCTTTGCTTCAGCCTCTCCACAGACCAGCCCAGTGTAAAAGGACCTCTCCTTTCTCTCAACTAGATCACTTTGTAGTCTCCACCACTCACTTCAGTATTAATATATTGTCTCTTATAAGCTGTGTTTTAATCTTCCTATGTCTTAATCTGCTTGTTACTTAATCTTCTTCCTTGAGCTGTAGTTTCCACATTTGTAAGTGGGAAAACTGCATATGATAGCCATGCAAATTAAATGAGAGGTAGCTAAAAGGTCTTGATCACTTGATACAGAGAAGCTCAATTCTTATGCCTTTCCTGTTTTTTTCACACAGATGTAGCTCCTCTTCTATTTTACTGAAAAGTTTCTAATGGTTTTAAAAACACTCTCTTTAGAGGTTTTCCAACATGTGCTCACAGTGGGTCTCTGATCATGGTGAAGGATTTATCTTCTACTTATTCCTATGTAAGAAAGAGACCTTTAAGCTTTATGCTTATATTTGGGGGGGTGGGCAGGGTAACATTTATCTTTTTGGGAATCGGGATGAAATGAATTCATTCTTTTTTCTTTTATTTATAGAGAGCCACCTTATTAAGCAACCTGAA
The DNA here is from genome assembly GCF_008692025.1 of Phocoena sinus. Lineage (NCBI taxonomy): Eukaryota > Metazoa > Chordata > Mammalia > Artiodactyla > Phocoenidae > Phocoena > Phocoena sinus. The sequence continues at coordinate 59,672,771 of NC_045771.1, forward strand.
AGATCACAGTCCACTAGATCTCCAAGAAAATAAGATGCATGTACCAAACACAGAGCCCTTAAGACATACAGTGGGCAAGCCAGTCTCTCCGTAACTTGCAAGGGGCTAATTCTCAGAGACTACTAAGGGGGGTGGGGGGAAGTCTCAGTAGAATAAGCCTGAATATTTATGAAAGAAAACCAAAGCCTTTTAGCTGGGCTTCCATCCCCTTCAACAATACCAGTCACAGAAGTGTGGTTTCATAGTCATTTAAAATACAGTTTACAGAGGAATTAAGCTAAATCACTTAAGCTCTCCAAGCAGCTGTGCTTCCCAGCTTCCTTACTGAGATCTGCTAGCAGAGCATCTCCTTTGAAATCTGCAGCTCACTCAGAGACGGGGCTGTTGATCTCTGGGCTACTTGCTTTATCTTGTCCCATTCTTCTCAGGTAATGCAAGAACAGTGGAAAATAGTTGGATAAAAGCACATGTTCTTGCCCCACGTCTTTGTGTTTTAAGGGACACTGTTCTCATGAGGTTACGTAAGTGAGTATCTGATAATGAGTTAAGGTCAGGTAATGAGTGCTTTCGTAAGCCATCACGATTCCCAGCATGACTCCCTGCATTTTGAGAAGAAATGGCAGGCCTTCTGTCGTCCAGGAGAGTGAGCTGGCACTCAAAACCTTCTGCAGTTTGCCTGCCTAACCTCCCCTCAACTCTCACACGTGAGCCCTATGCTCCAGCTAGTCTGGCCTCTTCACTCAAGTCGGCATACGTTCTTTTTCCCGTGCCTGTGGTCTTGCTGTTCCCAACTCTTCAATTGCTTTTCCCTCTGTTGTTTAATTTTCCCCAACTCTAATCATTCCATTGCTCAAAGCCCAAGCCCTATATCCTTGCATGGATTTCCTAGTCTTCCCTAGTCCAAGTTCATGTCCCTGTTCTCTGGCTTTCACCATGACTGTGTCAGTTAGGTCCTTGTTCTGTGAATTCTTAATTAGAATGTAGCCTACTTGAGGAAGAATGTGTCTTTAACTTTTTTGTCCTAGGAAATGTTTTCTATATTCAACACTCAGTAAATATGGTTTAACAGAATTATCAAGTAGAAAATTAGAAAAGCATAGGCAAATTGAGTTCAGTTTTTTAAAACAAGATATGCTTAAGACGAAGAGTAAAAAAAAAAGAAATGAAAGCAGTCTTGAAAAGTATGCAAGTAAAAAAATTCAAATAAATGTGATCTGGAGATTTTTGTAATGGTGGAATATTTTTTACTTTCTATAATTTGTATTTTAATAAATACAGAATGGTGTTGGGTCAAGTCAGTTAAACAGTCTGAGTATCTTATTTTATTTTTATTTTTTTAACATCTTTATTGGAGTATAATTGCTTTACAATGGTGTGTTAGTTTCTGCTTTATAACAAAGTGAATCAGTTATACATATACATATATCCCCATATCTCTTCCCTCTTGTGTCTCCCACTCTCCCTATCCCACCCTGAGTATCTTATTTTTAAGGAAGAAAATAATGAAATGTTCTCCAGCCTTGTTAAAGCAACCACACGCAGGGAGAGTGTGTTTCTGATAACTCTTCTGAAGTTTTAATATGAATGTACACACTTTTGTGTATAGTTTCATAAAACAAAAGTATTTGTTTATTGGACTATATCATTGAGAACTCTAGTTCAGCAAGTAAGTTATTTTTCCACATTTCAGCCTAAAAGCAAGCATTTAGCAACCAAATAGTGATCTGCAAATAGATTTGGCATCTATCCATATTATAACCTTAAATATCTAATATTTTAAAAGCATTGGTAGGCACTATCGATGAGAGATAATGAAAGGAGTTTTGGGGAAAATAATGCAGCCTTTTGTGTCAGAAGGCAATAAAAAAATAACTGACTCATGGTGTTTCCACAGAAGGAAGTAATACACCAAATGGCTAAATATTACTGGTTAAACAACTCTTCAACTCTGATGTTTGTAGCAATTTTCTAACTGATCTGTAGGATTTAGGCCAGTGATCCGGCCTCTTTTAGGGGGTGAAAGGTTTTCTTCCACACCCAGATACAGGAGGGCATCCACAACCCTTGAGGGTTCTTACGCAGCCCAGGAATCTAGGATTCCTGGGTGTGATTCTCCCTGGTATCTGTCTTATAAAGAGTCTGCCAGGGTTAAATAACGCGTGAGCTGCAGGGGACTCCCAGTGGAGTAGTACTGGAAAACTAGCATTCTGCACTATCAAGAGTCACTAGTAAAATGTCCCTTGTTAAATGTGACCTTGACTTTTAAAAAACCAAAAGACTTCTTTTAAGGCAAGACATAAACTGCATTACAAGACAGGGAGTAGGGATTGAGGGAAGGTCTATGGCACTGCAAGGGCAAAAAATTAAAGAGTAGGGCATAGCTCTCCAGACAGTGGACTGGGGCTGTTACTGGAACAGAAAGAAAAGGGATGATGCAAGGAATGATGAAATACCAAAGAGACTTGGAATAAAAACAATTCTAAGTGAAAGGGAAAGAATGGCAGGACAAAGGTTCGTGGGGAGGAGGAGAGGAGTTCAGTAACAAAACAGCAAAGTGAGCACAGCTGAAAACTCTGGGGACATTTGGGGTGGGGGGAGTCGATCTCTAAAAATACCCACTTTTTTTTTTCTAGTAGGAATGAGGATGTTTTCTAACCACATCCGTGGCTGTAAGAACCTCATCATTGCAGATTGCATATAAGACAAAGATACGTGCAGATTCAGTTTGTCCCTTATTTATTTAATATGTGTTTATTGAGCCTGTTCTACGTGCCTCCCTGTGTGGGAGTTGAGGACACAGGGTGGGTGATACTGACACGCTCACATTCTGTGCTGTCCTGGAATGTGAACGAATTTGGATGCTGAACCATGAACAAGAGAGGAAGGAGAAGGACCAGGAACTGGTAGAAGGAGAGGTGCAGCTGGAGTGCTTTGTATAAATATAAATAAATCACAGCACTCTCTTACTTACCACCCCCCCTCACCCCCAGCCCATGGCTTCAAGTTGCCCTTGAAATCAAATCTAAGCTCCTTACCATGTCCTTGAAGGCCTGCATTGCCCGATCAGAGCTCTGCTCTCCATCCTTATTTCATCTCTCTCTCTCCCTTGCTCACCATCGCCCATCTTCACGGGTTGCTGTTCTGTTCCTCCTGAATGCACCAAGTCCTTTCCCAACTCACGGCCCTTGTCCTGATTCGCCCCACCCAACGTACCCTTTCTCTAGCTCTCAGAATGGCCCACTGATGTTCATCCTTAGGTCTCATCAGGACAGGTGATCTCACCCAAGTGTTGGGTACAGCGGGAGCTCAGCCAACAGTTAGATTTATGGGGGCAGACACAGTATAAAGAGCAGGCAAACAAAACTGGATAATCCCACAGTTGTCAAAAAATTAGGACCCGGCGGGATCTTGAAGATAGGGAAAGCTCACAGGTTTGGAGGTTTGAACTTGTCAGTGACCAAAGCAAAGTAATCTGAAGCCGTAAGTAAAACAGGACAGAATACTCTGGAGCAAATTCGAGCGAGCATCAGAATCACCTGGAGGCCTTGTTAGACCCAGGTTCTGGTCCCATCCTTTGACCGTCCCATAAGCTGCCAGGTGGAGCTGATCTTTGAGAACCAATACTCTTAAGAGGGGGCTAAACTACCATTAAGAAAAATTAGAAAAAATATATATAGCTAATGTTTCAAGGCCACTGAAACTAGTTATGAATCATCTATAAGGAGACCTCAGAGGTTCTAAAGGATAGCCCTCATCTCTAGGACAAATTCCATGAACACATAATCCAGGCTGTTTTTAAGGCTTCTTGTTTTGCGCTCATCATTTGAAAATCCTGATGCTGAGAAAGGAGCGGAGAGGCAGTTTTAGAACGAAGGTGTTACTTTGGTTTGTTCTGTACCCCGTAGCGTGAAGACGTGTGCCTACAGGTGACACGGAATCCCTCCTGTTCATGGTGTGCCATGCGTGTGGCTCGGGTTGGAAAGTGCATCTTTCCTGCCTCTTGATTTGCAGTGGTGTGAAGAGTGCAGAATAATGAGACTAGTCTTGTTTTCATCTTGTGAAGGTGGTTTCACCAGAACGATCTCCCTCAGGCAGCTCTCCAGCAGAAGGAACTGTCCTAACCAGGCACACGATCTTGCCCCTCTCTTTGGACCTGTGTGAAGTGAGGTGCCAGCCAGCTTTGGAGGCAGGAGCCTTTGTCTATGTCAAGACTCTCATTAGCACCAGCCCTCATCAGGGGCTATCATCTCACAGCTGTTGTCCTTCCTCTGCCTTTGGATCAGCTTCTGAAAAGTGGGAGGATCACCCTGAGGGCAGGAGATCTGTGGGGCACAGACTAAGCTGGATTTCCTGTGTGTTCCTATTGTGGCCATGGGTTGGTTTCATGGATCCTTGGAAATAGCTACTCCCCCGTGTTCACGAAATGAGAATGAGTTTTGCAAATAGACGGATATTATTTGTGAGTTCTTTTGAAGTTGAACCTTGACCTTTAGTCCGTAAACTGACCCTTGCCTCCAAGTAAGGCAGTTATGATGTGAGAACTTGAAAGGGAGGGAATGAAAAAGAGTAATGAAAAAGAGCTTCATAAGGGACGTCAAGCATGGCCAACACACAGAATTAAGGGAACAGTATCCTAGCCGATCTTCGGGGTGATGAGTTTGACTTTCACTCTATTCACAAATAAAGCGATGGTTTATTAGCTCAGTTGTTTAGAGCTGTGCTGCCCGGTATTTCTCACATCAAAATTACAATATTTGTGTGGCACACTGGGGTAGAGGGAGGAGGTAACCCATCTTCATCCCAGGCTGAGGAGGTCAGTAGCTCACAACATGCTTGGGAGTCACACATCAGCCAAGAAGCTCTGATCTTGGGCAGAATCGGATCCACTTTCCAGCCTTTCAGCTTTGACTGTGTCATGGCCAAAACTATATACACTAACCCAGGCAGCACCGGGTTGATAGGTAAGAAGGCTGATAGAAGCAGCTGACCTGTCACTCCTGGAAAAGAACAAATCAAAGTACATTTTATCTTACGGCCACTGTGAATCATGTTTTATTTCCTTAACCCACCAGGAAGCTCTGAGCCACTTCTAGCAGTTGGATAGGATGTGGTCGCTGTTCTTGTCCATGGCTTTATTATTTCCTTTCATTAGAACTTCCCTGGTTTTGTAATTTGGTTCTTTTTATAAGCCACTTGAAATCCTTTGTGTGGGTTGTGGATAAAAAAGGGAGCAAATAATTAAAAAAGAAAACTGTATACACACACCTTGCCAATATTGGGTCAGTCATGTCATTTTTGTATGCAGACAGAATATTTTCACCTATTAACATTGGCAACCGAATATGATATTAGTCATAATATGAAATGATGTTCCTTTTTAAGTGTGATGATCAATCTGCAAGATGAGAATGATAATTATCCCTTTGAAAACATCATATGGTCAAATTAATGTTGGACTAGCATTTCAAAATGAAGATACCTAATAATTTATGAGTGTGTCCACTGGTGTGCAATTTGAGAATGAAGTCTGCCTGTCAGGAATTGGTGTTTGCATTAATTCCTCTTTTCCTTAGATTCCTTATGAGGTCTACTCTGTCTTCTGTCCTCTGGGTGCTGGCTGTGCCTGCCTGCAGCATGTGTTTTTGTAGCCGATAGCAGTGTTGTTCAAGCAGCCAGAAGTCTGGTGATCACACCTTAAAAGGGAAACTGAGCAAATCAAATCACCCATGCACTTCTTTTAAAGTGACTCACTTGTTTTCTTTTTCATCAGAATGAGATTTTTGATTCAAGGGACAATCTTGCAGCATTTTATTTTCTACTCTTCACCCTCTGAGATACATTGACCCTGAAATGAATGATCTCAGTTATATCCTGAATGAGACCAGTGAATGCACTCTGTCCTGTGTGCTATCATTTCCTTCCATGTTAGTGAGATGGTTAAGCTCTTCCTAACTCAGAGAGCATGAGATTTTGGCAGAGTCACAAAGAGAGCCAAGGAGAACACACACACGATCATAACGGATATAGTAACAGCTACCATTCGTTGAGCACTTACGTGCCAGAAGCCTTATACGTGTTATCTCCAGTACAAAGATTCTGACAAGTATTTACAGATCAGGCACTGGAGTATTAGAGAGGTTTAACTAACATGCACAGTCACATAGCTAGAAAGAGTTGTGATGCTGGGATTTGAAACTCCATATATCTCCAAAGCTTTTAATTTTCGATTTAATTTGTATTTTAAGTTATTAATGAGTATCTATGTTTTATTTCTAGACACTTCTGCAAAAGCTACTTTTGAAACAATATATTGGCTACGAAGTGGAGCCACATTCTGAAGGAGCTGGGTTAGACCAGATAATCCTTTTGTGCCCTTACGACTGTAAAATTATATAAACCCACCTGCCTGAGAAACTTTCAAAATATTCAGTGTATGTTCTTGAATGCCTGCTGTCTACTGGCCTCTGGCAACTTGCAGTCAAGTAAGATCAGTGCATTCATAGAACAGAATTCCTTTTTGTCAATGAAATGAAATCAGAAAGTTTCACTTTACAAGCCTATAAAATTATATAAGACAAATCCCCACATTAACAAAATCAGAATATTTGTACTTGTCTGCTTTTCAGTTAGGTTAGAATATTTCTTTGCTTTAAGTTGGCATGTGTCAATAAAAAGGTGATTTCCGCCCCCCCCATTCCAGCTCACAGGCAGAGAAACAAACTGTGCTTGGTAGTCTGTTCATTAGTGTGTGTTCAACAACAGAGAACAGTGAACTCACCAAAATGAAAGGAGATTGATTTGCGAAAGGAGATTGATTTGCCTTAGAGTAAATAGCCAGTTATCCCCACTGTAAGAATCAGTGGGCTAAGCTTTGGGAATTGATTTGTCTCTGGGACTATATGCTCAGTACTATAGCATTGTCTCTGAACTGCCTAACAAAGAACACTTAGAAGTCATACCGGTCCCCATATTTTAAATATTTATTTAAAAGAAACAAGCCGCAGATGGAAATGTTTCTAACTGAAAATTATCTTTCTCAAGTATAAAAACATTTCTCAAAATCAAATATTTCCCATATAAAGTCAGTTAGCTGTGGGCTTTGGGACTTTATTTCTATTGCCAATAAAAGCTTCTGATTGCCGAGCTTTTCTTTGCCTTAAATTTGAAACTGGAGTATGTAAGCAGAACTTAAATATGAGTGGAAAAACTGGCTCAAATTATGTGAATTTCAGAAATATCGCTGTGTTTATTTGTACAGTTTCCTCTAAAGGAGAAAATTTTGTTTAATATTTGGATCTGTTTATTTATAAAAACGATAGAATAATCAGTAGACATTTGTATTCTATTAGAAATACGTTGTTATCCATTTTCTTTATGTATTTTCTTTTCTAAGGGTCTAGTTTTCCTGTATCTTATGGTATTTACTTGAACATTTAGAAACAGCTACAATTTCACAGTTAACCTTCAATATGCAAGTATGGATCATTTTCCAAGACACGTCTGTACTCTTCCCTTGAACATTATCCTGTGTCTCTGAAACCCACTGTTGCTGCGTTGCCCCGTGTTAGATCCTGGACACTGCAGAAAAGCAGCCAGCAGAGGGCGTTGCTGGCTTACTTTTTAAAGAAAACGGCTCACTGCCTGTTTTCAGCACTTTAAAAAACATATGGAAATTATTTTTCTTGAGTCAAAGTAATCAAGATGAGAAAACTGTCTTAAATTTGTCAAAATTGTTACTTCATGTCTTTTGCCATCTCATCTCCCCAAAGGCATCAATAAAAGTGGGCAATATGTTTTCCTTCACACATCTACAGAGCCCTTAGCTGACCCACCGTAAGGATGAGTTCAGGGCAGCCGGGTGTGATTATCTAATTTTTCCATCAGCTTGAGGTTCTTATGTGAACGTTCTATTCATAGAGAGCCAAAAGAAGGGGAAAATAAGAACCTGTTTACACTTTCACTTGCCAACTAGCCTCGCCAGTTATCCCCTGACCTGGTACAATGATGAGGAAATATCTGTGCCACCGTGGCCATCCAGGGTGTGGACTGGGGAGGGGGTTGGAGGCCTTGGTAGGGAGAGGTCAGTGGGAGGAGGGCACGATCTTGGAGGCTCAGAGGCATTCTGTCTTCTGGGGGCGCCCCCTTACGCACAGTGGCCATGCTCAGGAGTGATCTGGGAAGGGACTTTTACCTCTCCACCAGCACCTTCATCCTTTGAGATGAACTACTGACAGTCCCTCGATATTTTATAAACTGCTATGCAAACACAGGTTCAAGTCAAAATTTCTACCCAACTCTCTCCCTAGTCTCCTTCCAAAGAAAATGCTATACCTAAGCTTTTCCGGCAAAGAAATCCTAGAACCTCCAACACTTACATAGGTATCTTCTGCAGGACCTCCCCTCACCCCAGCCACCCGGGAACTTTCACAAGATGTTTAAGATGTTATGGAGAAATAGAAAATATCGAACTGCCACCGTAGTCACATCTGCGATTCACCTTTACGGTGGTGTCAGCCAGTGTCAAAACATCCTGTTAAAGTTCTTGGTGAACCTGAGCTTTGCTTAATGTGTTTTTTCTTTGCCATATGGGCACTGGGACTCTCTGTCCTTCATAGCTGGTAGGTGCCACTTTTGGCTGGCCCTGTAGCTGGCTGCCGTCGACCATCCTTCCACAGCATGAAAAATGTCTTCCATTAGCTAACGGCTGTGTTCTCCATGAAGCATCCTGCCCCTTGTCCTGGGGCTGCAGGAGAGCATCAATCAAGTCCCTTAGATGAGGCCTCAGAAGACCAAGGGAAATTTGTATAATCCTGAACTGTAAACATGGGTCCAGTGGTTGAGGTTTTAGATTTGCACATTTAAAAACGTCTATTTGAGTATCTAAAGTAAACCTTTATTTTAAAGAGAAGCTGAGGCCCAAGCTGAGGCCCAAGCTGAGGCTCTCTGGGTGGCGTTCAGAAGGTCAACTGACCTTTCTGCCTCTGTTTCCCTTTCTTCAAACCAAAAAAAAAAAAAAGACAGAAAACCTGACTTTTCTGTTTCGTAGGGGAATCAATCTAAATTGATTCCCAGGGAGAGGTCTAAGGTGCTCCCACCCTTCCTGGTGGAGACAGAACAGCTCTGGGTTCGTGAGGGAAATTATGAAAGTGTGGATGGAGAAAGGCAGGAGCAGGTGTGTGTGTGTGTGTCTGTGTGTCTGTGTGTCTTTTAGCAGTTGGCTTTTTTGTCATGGTTTGCTGCTGTTGGCACCGGTAAAAGCAGTCAGGCTGAAAAAATTCCTTAGGAAAAAGAATGAACTAACTTTCTAGAGGTGAACAGAAGGTTTCTGAGGCCTTGGGGGACATTTACGTAGCGCTGGTTTTTCTCTATGCTCCTTTGTATTGCTTTTTTTAAATTCTTCATTGTTAGGACAAAGCTTTTGTTTGCCATCTCCCCACTGTCACATTTTTTCCTTTAAACAAATATCATAAATGTTTTCATTTGGGGGACAGCCTAGAATTCCTTGAGTGCATGCCTTTTCCATCTTAATAGGCAATGTACCAGAATTTAAATCTTGGGAGATCTTCTTAAAGAGACTGCTCTTAAAACCTTTTTACTCTTGCCTTAAAAGACCAAATGGTGGGGGCTTCCCTGGTGGCGCAGTGGTTGAGAGTCTGCCTGCCGATGCAGGGGACATGGGTTCGTGCCCCGGTCCGGGAAGATCCCACATGCCATGGAGCGGCTAGGCCCGTGAGCCATGGCCGCTGAGCCTGCGCGTCCGGAGCCTGTGCTCCGCAACGGGAGAGGCCACAACAGTGAGAGGCCCGCGTACCGCAAAAAAAAAAAAACCCAAGTGGTGGGACACTGAGAAAGCTGTTACTTCTGCATAGTGCAGGCAACCTAGAAATATTCGTGAAATGAAAATTTAATTACTTCAGGCTGATTTTTTTTCTCAATCGTAAACTCAGAATTTTGATATATATTCTTATATATTTATATAAGGCCATACATTCTTGTTTAATTAGCAATTAATTCTACCAAAATATCTAAATAGTATTTTCTACAAGTTACACTATCCCAAAGAAGTAAAATAAAATCCAGACATGGAATTTGATTATTGACCCAATGTCAGCAACCTAGAGGTTTTTTTTCCAAAGAAAGGGAAAAAAGCTAGTTCTGGATTGTCTAGTTAGAAATAGGCCATGTTCATTTCATCTCTAAATGTCATGTGATTTCCATTCTGTTTTTACAAACACAGGTTAATTCCACAAAGGTAGGGTTAATTAGGTTTCATATTTATATGTTTCATATTTGTAAACATTTAAAAATCAGCTTCTTTGCATAGCCAACACTCCACAGGAAAATATGTAAAACAAAGTAAAAGAGAAAAAGTTATGACAGTTACAAGAAAAGCTGGAATGGTCCATTGTCTTCATTCTGAGGAATAGTTGGGCTCCAGGCAAGAATCTGATAGTCTACCAACTAAGAAACAAAACTCGGTGTCCTGTTTGTGTGAGCCATCGAAACCAAAGTTAAGAATCTGGGTTTGACATTTTAAACAGTACAAAATCAATATGAAACTTGGCATGTTCTTCCCATATATAATTTGGGGAAAAATATTAAGTGAGAACAGGGAAGATGTAGTTATATTTTTAAAAAGTAATATTTAGGAGCAACATTTAGGAATGGAAAGAGCTCCCAATGGCCAAAGCTGGAATAATTTGAGCAACAAAATAAATAGTAAATTGTTGGATTGGATTGGATTAGATTCATAACTCAAAGTTGAGTATTGGATTATAACTCAAAGTATAAAATACGTATTCACAAATCCATAACGATATAAATAAGTGATGGAATAACTAAATAATTAGGGAGAATAGACAAATCTCCCATACAAAAGAATCCCAAATAATTTATGTAGATACTACATCTTCAAGGAAGTAGAGAGTAACTCTTCACTCATCGCGGGTTATGCACAGGAACTTTCTTCCAGGGAGTATGGTGTGGAAGGGGAGCGGGTGGTAGTACCCCAGCCAGGTGATCAAGGTCAGCACCAAGAGTGATAAATCATATTGATAGCATGTACCCTTACTGTGATAACACGGGAATGACACTTTATTTCTGTAGACTTCCTCCCCCAAACACATAATCCCAGTCTAATCATGAAAAAACATCAGACAAATTCCAGGGGCATCCTACAAAATACCAGACACTATTCCTCGAAACTTTCAATGTTATTAAAAACATGGAAAGTCTGTGAAACTGTCACAGTCTGGGGGAGCCTAAGGAGACATGATGACTAAGTGTAATGCAGTCTCCTGGATGGGATCCTGGGGCAGAAAAAGTCATCAAGTAAAAACTAAGCAAATCTGAATAAAGGGTGGACTTTGGATAATAATAATGTATCAAGATTAGTTCACTAGTTGTGACAAGTGACATATTGATGTAAGAGTTAACGATAGGGGAGACTAGTTGGGGGTATCTGAGAAGACTCCCTACTATCTTTGCAACTTTTCTGTAAAACTGAAACTATTTTGAAATGTAAAGTTTTTAAAAAAGTAATCCTTATTTTCATATATTAGCCCTATATCTCAATGTAATTATTTTCCTAACTCTTGGTTGATTTTTAAGAGTTGACTTTAAATTGGATAAAACATGTTCTCCAAGCTTTACTACTTTATGTATTTATAATTGTTAAAGGTGCCATTTGTGGAGCTATGAATATCATGATTGCCTTTGCTTATAAAAGACTCAATATTCTACTTTATGAAAAGTGGTTATTAGGGACCCAAGGTGTGAGAAAGTTTGCTCTCCATAGTTAGGACTACCATGACCACCCACAGGGGAGGGAACTCTGAGTAACTTAGTAGTGAGGGGCCACTTTAGCATTCAGTCAAGAGTTAGATAATTTTCAGTGGATCGTTTGGAAATAATAATAATCAAACGGTCTCTCTCATTCTCTGCACAATCCCTGCTAATATGATAGCTACCTTCAAAAAATCGTTTATATTATAGTCATTATCAAAATTGCACTGTATTTTCTTGCATTAATAAGTACAGTGTTTTAAAAAGAGAGTAAAATATATTCTTTTTGAGATGAAGTAATGAATTTTTCATCCCCACATTGTAACTATTCATAAGAGATGTAAAATTTATCGTGGCTATTGATAAACCTATCAAAAAATTTTGAGGCTTTATTATGTCATAACTATAAATAGCGTGCTATTGTGACTGCAAAAAGTTCAACTATATTACACATCTCTAAACATGCCATACATCTGTAGGACAAAGAGGCATTTTCTGGGAGAGCTCTTTTGTGTGGTCCGGTGGTCCCATTTCACATGCATTATTTTCTTTGTATTCAGAGGCTACCGCCTTTCACTGTTTCCATTTTAGCATTCAGCTGCAGACTGGGACAAGGGTTTCTGCCTACAGTAATAAACACATGGTCTGGGTTTCATCCTTTAAAATCTTTATGGGATCTGGGGGCCTTTGAGCAGCCAGTGGGCTCCCTGGTTGCTCTCTTGTCTTCAAACACCTTGGTCATCTTCCATAATGAAATCTCAGGAGCAGAATGTGCACCATGTTTATGAGTGTGTTAACTGACCAGGGACTCACGGGGTTGTCACAAAACAACTGATGACAAATATGTCATTTTCCATCTGTAAAGCAACCCTGTCACAATATGGTTATGAGCATTTGATCTTACAGTTTCCTTTCCTTTAACCCAGTAAATCCTTGATTTAACTTCATGTTTTAAACACACACAATAATTTAAATTCTTAACTAGAACACACTTGAATTTTCCCGTTTAATCATTAAAAAGGCAAAACTTAATTTCATCAAGTGCAATCAAAGAATTTTTCGTAGTAGCAATTAAAAAATATGAAATGGGAATTTCAATGACACAGAATTGAACAGCTGCTATGTTATATTTTTAATCTTCATTCAAATCAAATGACAAATCAAATTTTTCTTCAGGAATTTTTTTCTTTTCTTTTTCAATATAAGTCGGTCCAAAGGTGGTTTCAGTGATTCCAAAAGCTCCTTAAACATGCTCCAGTCTATTTTGAAACGTGTTTCAAATGTCCCTCCAAAGTGAGTAACCTTTATATCTCTCTAAGACACAGAAGGCAAAACTCTTTGGAGAAGGACTGATCGGTTAGCTTGCTTTGGCATGAGGGAACAGCCAAGTCTACTGAGCTGTTTAACTAAGGAAACCAAAACCTATCTTGCCTGGCCTGTTGTTCTTACTGCACTCCATGTGTGGCCTTTACAACGAGAGAAAGTAGGAGCCACACGTGAAGTTCAGGCCCTTCTCATTCCTTCCTATTTCCATGCTAGGGGAGAGGGGCTATTTTCGGGATACCCAGACTTTCCCCACATTTTTATGTGTAAGACAGCGAGCTGGGACATATGTAGCAGATAGATATATAATTAACAAGATGGTCTATTTTTCATTCCATGCACGAACACGCTCCCTCCAATTTTCTTCCTTGATTTCTAGGTGTAGAAAAGCAGCACCCAGGCAAGCCGGGGCTCCAGGTTCTGAAAAATGTTTAAATACCTAGAAAAAGTGGAGCTTTAATTAATTATTTTATAATTTTAAAAGCCTTCTTCGTTTCCCTATATGTTTTTTTTCCTGACGATAAGATTGCGTTATCGGGTCTTGAGCACTATTGTGTCCAAAGACTCCCATTTGAGTTTTTTATTTCTTCTCATCAAACCTCTCTCTTGACTCTAATCTCACAGCAGATTTTTCTTAAAGTTTAAGTTAGTCTTTTGACTTCAGAGTTTAAATTTCTTCAGGGGCCTTTTATTTTCACACCTTGTTTCTTGGTTGGGTCAGGTGAAGGGGCGGCGGTTGTTCAGAGGCTTAGCTGTTCCTATACCAGGCAGGTCTAAACATAGTGCGACGTAAAGGTAAATCTGTGTTTGGGTCAAGACTTCAGCCCACCATTTTTTAAAATTTTTTGTGGTACGTGGGCCTCTCACTGTTGTGGCCTCTCCCGTTGCGGAGCACAGGCTCCGGACGCGCAGGCTCAGCGGCCATGGCTCAACGGGCCCAGCCACTCCGCGGCATGTGGGATCTTCCCGAACCGGGGCACGAACCCGTGTGCCCTGCATCCACAGGCGGACTCTCTGCACCACCAGGGAAGCCCCAGCCCACCATTTTTTAAAACTTAGAGTCAACTGAATAGTAAGGGAATTGCTTTATTTGAGATTTGAGTAGAATTTATTTGACTAAGATTGAGTAGGACAAGAACTTTGACTTACTCAGTGTGAAAACCAAATGACTACTAGGACATAGCTTATCAAGCAATCTGAAAGATTCATTAATAGTATTTTTTTTCTTAAAGAGAGATTCCTTACATTGACCTTGTAAATAGTCAGTGTACCCAAAGGAAGTAAAATGTTGGAAGAAAGCCAGTGACAAAGAACTTGTATTTTGTTTATTTTGCCATCTATGCCTCACAAGGTTTCTTGTGATGCTTAACGAGACAGCGTAAACCATGCTTTGTAAACAGAAAAGGACTATCCACTTGTAAAGTGTTATTATTATTACTAAATTATCGGTTGTGTTATATGGAGGAAGACTGTGCTTGAAGAATAATTTTTGTGGGGTAACAACATTTTATAGCTTATTTGCAAAGGTTCTCTACACAGTTAAAACAATGGTATGCCATTATGGGGAAGAAATTTAAACTCTCTCATATCTGTTCATCATTTTTTAAATTGCCTTGAACAAGATGCACACATTTGGAAATTGTGTAACTTCACTGTACAAATGACATTTGAGTGAAGGGGGAAATTATAATGAAGTATTACTAATATATTTTTAATTGAGATTGTGCATGACAGTTATGTATAGGAACTTTTAAGGTTGGCATGATGGCTATCAGGAATTGGCACCAGGATGGCATGGAAACAATTTTATACGTTCCTCACCTTTACATTCTTCACATTGGGCACCACTTTACAACTGTGTTTGCCAAGGAAAAACAAGAGAGGCTCATTGCTTTGCATTTGGGGGCTACTATTGAGAAAAATTTTCCCCACTAGGATACGGTGTTATCAAGCTTGTTAGAGAGTACACGTGGGCCTTGAATGGATGATTTCCAGAGCATCTCCCATTTCTTTGCATTGCTGTGTTTATGAAGTGAGCATAGTCGTCATGAGATCAGTCTTCTGTGTTTTGCATCTTGAATTGTCCTTATATTGCTTTGGTGGTCCTGATCCACATTTTAATCTCTAGATCTGTGTTCCTTCTGATACAGTAGCCACTTAGGCACATGGCGCTACTGAACACTTGAAATGTGGCAAGACCAGATTGAGATGCACTCTAAGTATAAAATACCCACTGGATTTTGAAGACTTGGAGTGAGAAAAATGGAAACTATCTCAATAATTTTTACATTGGTTACATACTGAAATTATAACATGGTGAATATATTAGGTTAAATAGACTATATTATTAAAATGGATTTCATCTTTTGTTTTTAATTAAAATTTTTTTGTTTTTAATTTTGTTTAAAGTTTTACCAAAAAATATTTAAAATTACATGTGGCTCACAGTATATTTCTATTGGATAGTGCTGGGTCGGAGAGTAACATCATTTTTCTGCTTTTGATGAGAATGGGGAAAGAAGAAACGCATTAGGTCAGACAGAAAAAAATGTTCAGTGTTCATTAAATTTCAGCTCATTTTGATGGAAGGCTTAGATTTAGATCAAGTCTGTTTTTTCAAAGATAAAACTTGGAGCTAGCTGATGGGGAAAGCTAGTACGGCACAGTGGTTCAGCTTGTAGCGTCTGGAGCCAGGGTATCTGTCCTATCCTGAACGGTGGCAGAATCAGCCCAGATGGCGTGGGCAGGAAGAGGGCCTACATCTTTGACCCGTTCCAAAGCAGGCTCTTCTGAGTCCCTCAGTTGACTCTAATGCAGCCTTAGCCAAACCCGTGTGACCACTGCAGACTCTGATACATCACCAAAGAACAGCCCTTCGATCTCACAGCTGGAGTGCAATTCAGCTTAGACTTTGGCAAATGAAAGTCTCAAACCTGATCCCTGGTGACTTAAGGTTTCTGTTGGTATTCACAAAAATGCCCTTTGCTTGTCAAATAGGATTGCAATATTTGCTTTAGACTCTGCTGCCCATCCCTTCTTTCTGAACATGTTCATTACCATTAGGATATTCTGGGTGGCTGCTATGGTTCACATAAGTGGGGAAAAGAACTTGCCAATTGGTTATCAATGTCTTGAGCTTAAAAATACATGTTTGGATTTTCACCAGAGTGAAAATTGGTGTCTAATCACCCCCTTTCCACCTCCCTTTTGATGAAAATCATCAAAATGTGAGATGAAAGGATCTAATGGGTTGTCTGAATGTTTTTTCCAGCCCCGTTGGAAATGATTGAGGCATTGGTTCTTCAACATTTCCTCTGAGAAAGCAATTCCAAAGGTTGGTGTCAACTTACAGCTTAGTAATGGACTAATACACATTATCCTGTATGCAACTCTAAATTATAGCCTGCCAGCTGTGATTCTGGAAGTTTGGAATAGGTTCCTTCCCAAGATTCTAAACAGAAATGGCTTTGAATGTTGTGGGCATGGGTCTGTCTAACCCTTCTAAAGGCAGCATGAATGCTGTAACATTTCTATTGATTTTTAACATTCAGCTCTCTAGAAAATAGAAAATAGCCAAAATTTGACAGGCACTTTACAAAATGATCTGATCTTTCGTAGCTGCAGAGCAAGAGCTGTATTCACAAGTGACATTTGTGCTTAAACTTGGAACATACCTTCCTTGTTTCTTCTTTTTTTTTTTTTTATTTGCGGTACGCGGGCCTCTCACTGTTGTGGCCTCTCCCATTGCGGAGTAAAGGTTCTGGACGCGCAGGCTCAGCGGCCATGGCTCACGGGCCTAGCCGCTCCGCGGCATGTGGGATCTTCCCGGATGGGACACAAACCCGTGTCCCCTGCATTGGCAGGCGGACTCTCAACCACTGCGCCACCAGGGAAGCCCTCCTTGTTTCTTCTTATGCCTGTTTTATTACATGGAGTGGAATTGCATTTTCCTAGATTTGAAATATACTTTGAATATTATATTATCTTCTTTAGTTTTTCTTTTTATCATTTAAATATTTATGACCCCAAACTCATAAAACGGTAGTACAAATTTCCAATTAAGTTATTTGATGTTTAACTTGATGTATAAATCAAAGAAATCCAAATTTAAACAAGGAACAACACTGCACATATTTAATTGTCAAAGATAATTTCCAAGGGTATGGTTGAAGGGACTCTCTCTGGCCTTGCTTCAGGATTTAAAATTGTCACAGTATTGCTGCTGAAAGGCAGCTTGGTAATACTTATCGTTATGAGCTTTAAAACAATGTACAAACTGAGTAGTTTCCTTTCTAGGAATTATTCCTATGGGAAGTAATCAAGAATGAGAGAAAAGATTTAACTAAACTACAAGAATTCTCACTGCAGCATTGTTTAAAATATTAATAATAGAAGAATCTGGGGAAAGGGCATATGGGTGTTCTTGGTACTATTTTTATTTTTTAACTTATATGCTCATTTGAAATCATTTCCTAATAAAAAGATTTTTAAAAAGCCAACTCTCAGATAAGAGGCAACAGAGGATAGCTGTCCTTATTTACTGCCTTCTGAAGACCAGAACTGATGCCAGCTGCTTTTTTAAATTTCCTGATCGCAAAATTAAAAACCTAGAAATATCTATTACTTGGGAACTAGTTACATAAATTAAGATGCCTGCATATGATGAAACACTATTTAGCTTAAAAATGAAAGCTTATGATATACTTTTTTTTTTTTTCTTTTTTTGCGGTACGTGGGCCTCTCAGTGTTGCGGCCTCTCCCATTGCGGAGCACAGGCTCCAGACGCGCAGGCTCAGCGGCCATGGCTCACGGGCCCAGCCCCTCCACGGCATGTGGGATCTTCCTGGACCGGGGCACAAACCCGTGTCCCCTGCATCAGCAGGCGGACTCTCAACCACTGCGCCACCAGGGAAGCCCACCTATGATATACTTTTAAGTGAAGAAAAAAATAAATAAAACAGGTTACAAAATAAACAGGTTACAAAAATGTATGTGAATGTGATTTGATACTGATAAAATAATATCTATTTTATACATATGCAGAGGGAAGACTGAAATGATTATGCCAGAGAATTAATGGTAGTTATATCTGGATGTTAGAATTGTGAGGGTTTAAAAAAATCTATTTATTCCTTCTGTTTGAGAAGGTACAACAACTTTGGGTCATAGACAGTTTCCTGAAACTCTTTTTGAGTGTATTCAAGTTTTCCTCCTCCCTCTATATGTGGTTAGATGAATAAAAGGTACATAAAATTGTAGTAAGGATAAAACACAGGCGAGGGATATAAGGAATTACTTTGTGATTCAAACCAACTTTTCTGTCTAGTAGTTGCCTTAATAGCTACCTTGTTGACCTTGATCTTTTATGATCACAATGATCCACCCACCCGCTTCTGACATGCTTTCAATGTAGAGTCTATTTGACATCATTCCCCTGACATACTATCTTTAATTGACTGCTCAGTGCATAGCCAGATATGGACTGTGCTGTTCAAAATACTTCTTTCATTTGTTATGGTGCTTTGGAATTGTAATCTGTCCTCTCATATGCTCAAAACATGTGACAGTACTATGACATTTTTGTAAAAATATTTCCACAAACTCACCTCATAAACAGACTGTTGTAGTTGAATGGTTCTGTTTAAAGGTTATTATTGTATGTGAATCTTTCTAGGCTAAGAAGCAAAAAGGTATTCATTTTTTTAAATGATGACATGGAAGTCTTGAAACATCTCATACAAATTAATTAGCTCTACAGCCATTTATATTAGTATATACACACACATATATACACCTAGCAATTCATCCAATAGATATTTGCCCTGTCTTCAAGAAGCTTACAGTCTAATAGAAGAGGTAAATGGCCATACAGCGCAAGGCAGGACATAATAGTCTCATGAAAAGGAAATCTAAGTGCTAAAGAAGTATCACAAAAGAAGAGAGAAATGTTAGGAATAGGATCATGGCACAGGTAGCATTTGTGTTGGGCTGGAAGGACATTATTGGGCTAACTGACAAAATTGCATACCAATACTAGATTAGTTTAAAATATTATATTAATATTAAATTTACTGAATTTGATAACTGTTCTGTGGTATGTGCAAGTATATCTATTTAATTAGGAAATACACAAGTATGTGGCAGGGGTGAAGGTGACAGAGACAGCACACATAATTAAGTAAACGGGATAAAATATTAACAGTAGATGAATCTGGGTAAAGGGCATATGGATGTTCTTTGTACTGTTTTTTTTTTTTGCAACGTATCTGCTCCTTTGAAATCATCTCCCAATAAAAAGTTTTTCAAAAGCCAGATTTCAGATAAGAGGCAACGGAGGATAGCTGTCCTTATTTACTGCCTTCTGAAGACCAGAACTGATGCCAGCTGCTTTTTCATTTCCCAAAATGTGGTTCATTCTAGTTATTTGTTGACTTCACCAAACCACCGCATAATTTCACACAACCCAGGATGGAGGGCAGCGGCGTCTGTTTTGCGGAACCCGAGGCCTGAAATAGCAGGAGGGCTGTGTCGTGTGGAGGGGTGGAAGCCGTGCCCGCCCAGCCACATTTGGCTGCTTTGAGCAGTTTGCTATCAGACCCTTCCGTGTGGAAAAAACAAACAGGACAAAGAAAATGGAGAGTCTGACTTAGAAAACAAAGCTTTCTGCCTTCCATTTGAATGTTGCCTTGCGTCTTCCCTCAGGATAGCACACATTTCTTTTTTTTTTTTTTTTTTTGCGGTACTTGGGCCTCTCACTGTCATGGCCTCTCCCGTTGCGGAGCACAGGCTCCGGATGCGCAGGCTCAGCGGCCATGGCTCACGGGCCCAGCCGCTCCGCGGCATGTGGGATCTTCCCGGACCGGGGCACGAACCCGTGTCCCCTGCATCGGCAGGCGGACTCTCAACCACTGCGCCACCAGGGAAGCCCAGCACACATTTCTTTAAAGACATTTCCCGGATGACACTCCAGTCCCTTCCCTGTCATCATTATTAAATTGGAGCTTCAGCAAAAGCATGCCAAGTCCTCGCCTCTGGTCTCCAGATAACGTCCTCCAGGTAATTTCTCAGTGTGGCTCAGACCCGAGCTCTTCACATACTTCACCGTTGCAAGCCACCTCTATTCAAGAAACACATTTTCCAGGGTGCTACAAATTTAAAGATCACTCAGCAGGGTATGAGGACAGTGAGAGTGAGGATGTTCCAGGAGAGGAAAGCAGCCCCATCTTAGCTCGAGGAGCTAAGAGCCGGAAAGAGTTGTGCCCAGTCCCCCATCTTTCCCTGCTCCCAACTGGGAGCTCCAGGAAGCAGAAACACTGAAGTTGTTGATTCTCTTGCTCAGGCTGGGAAGCATGGAAAGACAGGATGTGGAGGGAAGGAAATCATCCACAGCCTCTCCCAGATCTCCAGGGTGGTCACTTGGTCACTAGAGAAGCTGCAGTCCTGACCGAGGTGGGTTTGCAGCTGTCTTGAGCCTGCCCTGTGCCCCAGTGCTGCACAGGCTGTGAGGAGAGAGTCGGTGCCTGACAGCCGAGGCTGGTCCCATGCAAAGACCTTCACTGAGCAGACAGGCCTCAGGGTTAGACCCGCCAGGTTCCAATAGTGGCTCTGCTGCTTACTGGCTATATAGCTGCGGGTGGTTAGCGAGCCTCACTAAGCCTCAGTTTCAGCTTCTACTAAATGGAGATAATGAGAGTCCCCAGCTTGTACAACTGGTGTCAGAATTAAATGTATCAGACTATGCATATCAAGTAGGAAGTGTACGTGGTGGTTATCACCATTGTTGTTGTGCTTGTCATGAGTATTAATGTTTGCACCTGGCTTCTGTCCTTTCTCCTTCCCTTCCTTCCCCAGACTTACTGGTGTTGCATAGTTGATTCAACTGTCTTTTAGAGATACGGCTCCTTTGAGGATGAGAGCCTTGTAATTGGATATGAGTAAAGTGCTCCTTGAAAAACTGTGAATTACTCAGCGAATACATAAAGATGAGCACCCCGGGTGGCGGGGTGATTGTTGTTTTCTAACATGATGTGTATCCTGCTCTTCCATCATCCTCCCAGGCCCTGAGCGCCAGTGGGTACCCATGCCTAGAATGCCTTTGCCCTTTACTCAGTGCTGACTGAGCTCGTCGCTCAAGGTTGGCCCAGTGTCACCTTCTGTGGACGCCCCTCACCTTGAGAGCAGAGGAAATCACTCCCGTAGTGCCATTCACCTAACTCTTTAATAGCCCGGGCCATACCAAGTAATATGGCTTTGTTTTTTAAACTCCTCTCCCCTACTTGACTCTACATTTCTGGAGGATAGAGATTATTATATTTATCCTAGTTGCAGCTTACGCTGCTCAATACCTGTTGTATTGGGATTGTTTGTTGTTCTTATACGTTCTTTGAAAGCAGAATAAGCATACGGAATAGTGCCCACGTCAAGAGTATACAGCTTGATAGTTTTACAAAGTGAACATACCCAGGCAACCAGCCTCCAGATGAAGTCTTAGGAGTAATATCAGGAGACAATCAGGAGAAATGTAGAGGTTCACCTTTAGTCTCTGCTCCCCCAAGATTTAACTACTGTCACGCTTTCTAACATCATAGATTAGTTTTGCCTGCATGAACTCTCTACAAATGTAATCATACAGTATGTACTCTTTCATGGCTAGCTCTTTTGTTTAACATTATGTCTGAGATTCATTCATACTGTTGTGTTTGGTTGTGGTTCATTTTCTTTCACGACTATATAGTATCCCACTGTGTAAACCTGTTTATTTATTCATTCTACTGCCGAAGTTTCACTTGAAAGTAACTGTTTTGTGAACTAATTCGAATACGGATGTCTGCCTCTTAAGAAACATTTCACAAGGAAGGGATGACAGGACAGAAGGTTAAATTTATGAATGCTAGAAAGGCAGCCCTGATTTCCCACCCTTTGAAAAGAGCAGTGACTAAAGGCTCCTGGTTTCCAGAGCTGACAAGGTCTTTCAGAAGCAGGATACCTCGGTTTCCCGTCTCATGAATTCTTTTTTATGTTCTAACCGAGCTGGTTGCAAAATTGGTAAAAATCAGATAGGGCACTTTTGGGCAGGATGGCATTCCTGGGATTCTGTTTTGCTGTTAAATATTGGCATACAAATATATAGCTAAATGTGTTTTACTAATGATTGTGGTGGCATTAATTATAATTACTTGTCAATTTAACTTGCTGCTGGTGTCTTAATTTCCAACATGTCTGAAAAGGTTTTTGAAAGGATTTCACTAGCAGTCTTATAAGTCATTTGTCAATAAATGATGAAAAGGTTTGGCTGTTTATATTTTGATGTTATCGTTTTAATGGGCAACTGTCTACATGCCACCGACCACAGAAATGCTTTTTCCTCCTTTTTCTTTTTTTTTTTTTTCCTGAAGAAAGTGTCTAAGCGGAGGGAGGTCTCGTTGCTATGGATATCTGAAATTTCATGTTTACATTTGAAGAGGTAAGCTGAAACCTTCGCTATTTGGTCTCCACCTGAGTGGCGTTCACATTCAGAAATTACAAGATTGTTATTGGCTATCTCGAGCTCAAGGATGTGGCTGAGCACTGGCAGTCAATTAAAACGTGGCTGGCTTTCAATATCAGAATCATGCAGCCTGTTTTTGTAGGATGCCCCTGAAGTCTTCACTCCCCTGCAATGTGTTTTTGATGTAAAAAGAAATATTTGAAAAGGAAACATAACACAGGGCAGCTTGTCCTCATTTACTGCAGAGGTTGGTTGCTCTGTGAGCTCTTTAGAGTGGGATTCTGCCCCAGTGTTCTTTGTCCTTTAGCTCTGCAGGCTCTGGGCTGCCATACTTTAATGTGCCCCAGAGAGCTGATAAGAGAACAAAGCCTTGGCAGGAAGATTGCTTCATGGGATGTTTATTGGGAAGAGCTTAGAAAAGTTTGCCAAATCAGAGTATTGCTGCTTTAAGTGGCAGGTGAAATGATTTTTATTCTTTTAATTATTTTTCTTATTCTTCTAAAATGTCTTTAATTATACAAGTAATTCATGAATACATTCTCAATGTAAAATCAAAATCTAACAATGCAGTTAGAGAAAAATATCCCCTTGACTACTCCTCATCAGTTCTGGTTTCCTTCCAGTAGATAATCCTTTCATTAGTTAGTATGTATGATGCTAGATCAGGGGCCAGCAAACTATAGCCGAAGGGCCAATTCAGCTCCCTGCCTGTTTTTTTTTTTTTTTTTGTGGTACGCGGGCCTCTCACTGCTGTGGCCTCTCCCGTTGCGGAGCACAGGCTCCGGACGCGCAGGCCCAGCGGCCATGGCTCACGGGCCCAGCCGCTCCGCGGCACGTGGGATCTTCCCAGACCGGGGCACGAACTCGTGTCCCCTGCATCAGCAGGCAGACTCTCAACCACTGCGCCACCAGGGAAGCCCTCCCTGCCTGTTTTTGCAAATAAAGTTTTATAGGAGCATAGGCACACCTATTTGTTTACATATTGTCCCTGGTTGCTTTCACACTGTGATATCCGAGTCATGCATCTGCAGCAGAGACCATGTGACCCACAAAGCCTGAAATACTTACTAACTGCCCGTTACAGAAAAAGTTTGCTAACCCCTGTAGTAGATATTTTTTCTTTAGCAGTTTTACATATTTAAAGTAATAGGAATTTTATATGCAGTGTTCATATATACATATAATTTTGTTTATTTTTACATAGATGGTATCACATATCACATTTGTTCTATTCCTCACATTTTTTCATTTAACAATTTGCCTTCATGATCAGTCATCCGTATCAAGACATGTTGCTCTATCTCATAATGTTTATTTACCTGTTGCATATTGTCCATAGTAGGACTGAGTTAAACTTACTTTATCACCCTCTATTGGTGAACATGCAGCTTACTTTCAGTTTTTTCTTTTTTTCCAGCTGAAATTAGTCGTTTTATTTTATTTTTTTAACATCTTTATTGGAGTATAATTGCTTTACAGTGGTGTGTTAGTTTCTGCTTTATAACAAAGTGAATCACCTATACATATACATCTATCCCCATATCTCTTCCCTCTTGCGTCTCCCTCCTTCCCACCCTCCCTATCCCACCCCTCTAGGTGGTCACAAAGCACCAAGCTGATCTCCCTGTGCTATGCGGCTGCTTCCCACTAGCTATCGATTTTACCTACATTTGGTAGTGTATGTATGTCCATGCCACTGTCTCACTTCGTCCCAGCTTACCCTTCCCCCTCCCCGTGTCCTCAAGTCCATTCTCTAGTAGGTTTGCGTCTTTATTCCCGTCCTGCCTCTAGGTTCTTTATAACCATTTTTTTTTTTTTTAGATTCCATATATATGTGTTAGCATACGGTATTTGTTTTTCTCTTTCTGACTTCCTTCACTCTGTATGACAGACTAGGTCCAAGAATGCAGTGATAAAATCTGGCAAAAAAGTCTTTATTTTTCCCAACCCATACTGGAAAGTCATAACACACAATATAGTAGCACATTTTCACAACAGAGAAGTTGCATGGTAATCATGGCTAATATAAAAGAAAGGGGGGGTGAATTAACTTGATCAGGGACTTAAAAAACATGACAGTGGGCAGTACTCAGGACAGATGTTTTATGTTTCCCATTGCTAGGCAGTACCTACCCTGGGAAAAGGCTGAGTGGAACTGAACGACATAAGAGGGCATTAGAAGTGTCCTTAGGTAGGGTGTTTGTAAGCTTGCCCTCACTTGAACTGTAGCCTGAGAAAATGTCAAGATTACGGTGTATGTGTTAGAAATATGAAACCATTGAACATCAAGCTTCTAGGAACCTCTACAATGATAAAATGAGCCCCTTCAGTTTTAGATGAGGGCACTGAGCCCCACAAAGGTTAAGTGATTTATTCAAGGTCATAGTAGTAGGTTTTGATCATGACTTAGCCTATCCACTGACTCCAACTCCAGTGACCTAGAATTGAAATACCTGATTTTCAAAACTCAGGAAGAATAAGACTTACAGTAGCACATCATTGGTAGGTTTTATACTTTGACAGCGTATTTGTATTTGTAGGCTTTTCAAATACATGATTTAAGACTGAAAATTCATGTGAGAGTAGTTTTGTTTCTGATAAAATGTTAGGTGTCATCCCTTCGGCCATCACAACAAAAAAAGAGTCCAAACTGATCCGTGGCCTAAACTGTTTGGAAGTTCTTGTTCCTGACAATGTCAAGCCCTTTGTTCGTGTACATTAAAGTCTTATTGGAAAAGAAATAGATATCCTCAGCTGAAGTCATTTTAGCACATTGATGTGACTCAGAGGGTTAATCCAATGCAGAAACATAATATTTTTTAGACTTCTAAGGAAATCATTGCCTCTAGTAAAGCAAAAATAAGTTGATGCTCATGTGAATTAACATTTTTGGCAGCTTAGAAATGACACCAACATCTGGCAAAACCTGCATTTGCACAAAGACATGTCTTTTAAACATGTCACAATTTGTGTTCATAATAGACACACCATTTGAATCTAAGCTCTTACAGAGGTGACATGAAACTGCACTAAAGGTAGTGAAATGTTGGGTTTTTGTTTAATTTTATTTTTTCTTCCAGTTTTATTGAGATATAATTATACAACACTGTATAAGTTTAAGGTGTACAGCATGATGATTTGACTTACATATGTCATGAAATGATGAACACAATAAGTTTATGAGCATCCATCATTTCATATAGTTGCAAAGTAAAAGAAAAATTATAACAACTTGTTTTCCTTGTGATGAGAACTGTTAAGAGGTCTTAACGACTTTACTGTATAACATACAGCAGAGTTAATTATATTTATCATGTTGCTCATTACATTCCTAGTACTTATTTATCTTATAAGTGGAAGTTTGTACCTTTTGATCACTTTCATCCAATTTCCTCCCCCCACCCACAACCCCCCATCTTTGGTAACCACAAATCTGATCTCCTTTTCTATGAGTTTGTTTGTTTGTTTTGAAGTATAATTGACCTACAACACTGTGTTAGTTCCTGTTACAGAACATAGTGTTTCAATATTTCTACACATTCCAAAATGATCACCACAATAAGTCTAGTTATCATCTGTCACCATACAAAGATGTTACATTATTATTGACTGTGTTTTCACACTGTACATTTCATACCCATGACTCATATATTTTGTAATTGGAAGTTTGTACCTCTTAATTCCCTTGTCTATTTCTCTCATCCCCCTCACCCTTCTCCCCTCTGGCAGCCACGTGTTTGTTCTCTGTATCTATGACTCTGTTTCTGTTTTGTTATGTTTGTTCATTTGTTTTTTAGATTCCATATATAAGTGAAATCATATAATGTTTGTCTTTCTCTAATTTTCTCACTTAGCAAACACTTTTTTTTAAACCTCACATAATAAAATCAGGCAAATATTTAATGTTGACGAGACTCTCACCTTTAAGTTTCTCTTGCTATAGCCTCTCATGGCCTTTTCTTCGTTATTCTTAGCTAGATTTATTTTGAGCCTGGTGGTAGTAAAAGAAGTAATACGAAATACCCAATACTCAGAACCACCTATTTCTTAATTCATAAGTTCAGTCTAGGGTCACCATTGGTGCCAGTGGAAGATTTGCCTAGAAAACTGTCACAATCTGTATTCTTTACAGTAGAACACAAGAGATTTTTGCCACTGATAATTGTCTTTGTTTAAGTGCCAGTAGTAATTGCCTGGTTGTCTTGGAATAGAGAAAAAGAGGGAAATGACTAGAGCAAACTCTGCTATTCAGTTTCTTGGCCTAGAAACCGTGTGGAGACAGAGAAAACAGACTGAAAACAACCAGCTATGGTTAGTCTCAGTGACTGGAAGATGTGAAACAACGTTGGACACTTTGTCAGATTAATAGATGGTCAC
Source organism: Phocoena sinus (assembly GCF_008692025.1). Classification (NCBI taxonomy): domain Eukaryota; kingdom Metazoa; phylum Chordata; class Mammalia; order Artiodactyla; family Phocoenidae; genus Phocoena; species Phocoena sinus. Next base: position 59,699,742 of record NC_045771.1, read on the forward strand.
TAAGTATTTCTAGAGTTCCTGTAAGGTACATTATTAGGTATTAGGGGGTACGTATTAAATGACAGACAAGAGCTTTGTTTCCTAAATTATAGCCCTTACTAGGAAGAGCAAGGCAAACAAACCATAATCAACATGCAAGTAGGAACTTCTTCTTAGTAGGGTGAGGAACAACACTCGTAAGGCTTCATTATTTAAAACTGGCTGAACATACAAAATAATGAAACAGCTCATTGAAAGCCAATCAGTTATATATCCACAAATAAAATGGTCTGATAAATAGTTCTTTCTTATGAACACAATTATGGTGTTGTTTTGGCTACCTGTAGACAGAGAATGAAGGCAACCATTCATAGAATAAAACCAAAGTTATAGAACCAAATACTGAAGTCATAGAACGAAGAACCCCCAGAACTGGAAGGGACTTTAAGGTCACCTAGTCAAATGCCAATATCATCAAAAATATTGTCCACTTGGTGGATTTTACTTATAAATTTTTAAAATCCCAGCCTGACTTCCCCTTGCCACTCCTTGAATTTTAAAGCCTGAACCACACACCATCACTTGAGAATATACACCCTTTTTAATGTTAGCATAAGAAAAATTTAAGAAGGTAAATATACATGAAACTACAATTTAAAAAAAGTACACATAGTGTCTCAAAGTTTAAAAAAAACTGAAGTTCTTTTTTGTTTGCGTTTTGAAAAAAATCTCAGCTGAAGTATACAATATCACAGATAATCTATTCGTCCTCCCCATTAAAGGAGCTCATCAGATGTGACCACATATACTCCAGATTTGCCATGATGCTCTTCTCCAGTTACTAAATAGGCAAGCAAATATTAAAGTCAAGAATGGTATGTGCAATAAAAATAGTTATTATAGGGAAGTAGTTATTGTGAAATTAGTGAAATATATGTGTTTGCTGTATAAAATAAGGAAGCTAAAATGATTCGAGTGTATACATGGCTGGTATGCCGAGAAGGAAAGGGAATTGGTTCGGACACCAGAATGCCAAAATGGTAGCTAAGTTGTTAGCAAAATTATTTCCCTGGACTTGCCTCAGTTATAGTCACAGACGGCTACAAGCTAAACAGTTCTTAAAAATAAGATACTGGAATGTTCATAGACTCTGGGAAGTTGGCATTAAGATAGTGTCCAGATTTATAGAGACAACCACAGAAGGATGGGTTTTCATCTGTAGCTGGTTTTTCAGGTGAAATGGGGTGTGTTTAAAAAACGTATACCCAAAGCAGAGGCAAAAACAAATAGAAAAAAATAATCTGGAGGAAAAAGATATTCAAGCAACAGAAGAAAATTACCAAAAAACGGTGCTATAAGTAATAGATTTTGAGCACTAAGACATCATTCTACCCTAAAAATAAGAATAAGATGATGTGAGAAAAAGCATGGAGAACAAGAAAGAATTTTATAAATTAAAAATACAGTAGTTCCATGAAGAAAAAGTTGGACATAGCCAGAATATGAAACATTCTACAAGAATGGGAGTGTCTACTAAAAGTGACTGTTATTTTAAAAAAGGTATGTGTGGGAGGGGTGGAACAAAGATTAGGGATAGGGCTTTATTAGGTTAAAAGATTCTAAAGAGGCATTAACAACCAAATTCAGTGTGTGAACCTTTATTGGATCCTCGTTCCAAAAGAAAGCAGCTGTGAAAGATTTTTTTTTTTTGGCGGTACGCGGGCCTCTCCCTGTTGTGGCCTCTCCCGTTGTGGAGCACAGGCTCCGGACGCGTAGGCTCAGCGGCCATGGCTCACAGGCCCAGCCGCTCCGCTGCACGTGGGATCTTCCCGGACCAGGGCACAAACCCGTGTCCCCTGCATCGGCAGCCGGACTCTCAACCACTGCGCCACCAGGGAAGCCCTATGAAAGATATTTGAGGGACTGCTAAAGATATATGCATATAGATTGGATATTAGACAATATTGGGATATTATTATTCATTTTTTTGGTGTGGTAATGGTATTATGGTTAATAGGACAATGTGCTTGTTTTATGAGATGCTTGCTGAAGTAATTTGGAATTAAGAATTAGGAAAGTGTGATGATATCTGAAACATTGTAAAAGGTTCAGCAAAATATTAAAACAAAAATAGGCAAAATTTTCATTACATTTTACTTTTTCTTTGTGACAGCAATCCATTTTCAATGTAGAACAAATGGAAAATGTGGAAAAACAAAAAAAGAGTGTTTACAAACAACCATAAATACAACTCATCCCAGCATTGCTAACACTTTGGTGTTATGTGTATATATAGCTTTTATAGTATGTATTATGCACTAATATATTTATAACATATGTATACATACGTAACACACATACATATTTTTGTTTTAGTAATATAAATATATTATCTTTTCACATTAAACATCTTGACCATATAATACCATTTTGATGGTTGAACATAGCATTGCATTGTATGCATGAACTGTAATTTATTGTTCTCATCTCTCGTGAAAGGAGTTTTACTTGTTATTACTCGGGTATTCCTCTTCTTCCTTGTGCCTGAGGCTTTCCTTAAGTGTGCTTAACTTAGAGTATGTCTGAATTCCCTCTTGGTGAGACATTGGCAGTTTGTTATGTTTTCTTATCATATATGCTGTCAATGACGTTTTTTTCTCATTTACATTAGCCTAGAAGGGCAAAGAGCATTTTTATCTAGATTGGTAGATCTTACACATAACAAATTGGCTGCATGTCTTTGCTCGCCGATACTTTATTTAGCAGGCTAATCTGATAAATTACCTATTTCTCAAATTATAGTAACATTCATGGTGGTGGTGAACTTGATAAGGTTTCTGAGTCTCCAAAGACAGAAGCTGATTGCTTGCGGGTACATTGCAGTTTAGCTAATGCAATAAAGGATTGCTTTTCATAGTGAAAAGATAAAGACTGGGGGTAAAGGGGGTGGTTAGCGTATTAGGAAAAATGTGGAATAATCACATATGGCAATTTATGGCTTTGGGTTGTAGGATATTTTTATTGTAATATCCTCATTTTAAATAAGGCCACTTGGCATCAAATAGACTCGGCTTCAAATAATGGCTCTGCTGCTTTTTAACCTTGGCCAAGTTACCATCCTCTCTGCCCAGTTTTCTCATCTGTAATACGAATCTTGAGGTATGTATGGAAATCTCATAGATCTGTTATAAGGATTTAATGAGGTCTATATGAAAAGCTTTTTGTCAACTATAAAGTGCTAGTGATGGTGGGGGGGATGTGGGTTGTAGCAGTAGCAAGAATTAGTAGCAATAGCATAAATAGTAATAGTATCAATAGTAGGAGAAGTATTAGTAGTGTGTAATCCTACTGAGATATTTATATTTTAAGACAAGTTCCTTGTGGATAAATGTTGGATCTTAATCAGATGCATTTCAGATAGTGTCCTTTCACTGTAAATAATTTGTATATATTTGGAAGTAGAGGGGAAAAAAGAGGTATGCTCACAAAATTTTATAATGAAAATTAATGTTTATTCCGTATTTTATTATCTGGAAGGGATTTTATTATAAAATGCAATAGCAGTTTAATAATAAAGTCTTCTAAATAAAGTATTTCTACCAAACTTAAAGCATTTTCAATCTCTACTCAAGATTCCTAATTTTGCAGTAACTATTTCTTCAGTTTAAATTCATATTTGTTGTCATTCTTGAGTCTTGATTATAAAGGAGAAATTGTACTCCTTTTAAGTAAGTGTTCTGAAAGAGCCATGTGTAAGACTAGCTGTCTCATATGGTAAACTCACTTCAGAATATCCTTGTTTTTTCTTCATTTTAAAAGATACTTTTGGGAAATAGACATGTTTCCAAAGCATTAAATTGGCACTGTTCTTTTTCTTAACATCAAACGTCGGGTATTTTGTAACCCAAGAGACATATAATACATGAGAAATGAACACGTCTTTTTATAGTGGAGAATTAGTGGAGTAGATGTTTATTTTGTTGTTTTTAGTGAAGAATTAATGGGGTGTATGACTCATTCATTCATTCAGTAAATATTTAGTAAGTGTCTACCCCGAGCCAGGCCCTATTCTAGGTGCTAAGGACACTATAGTGAACATGGCAGGCACAGACCCTGCCTTCAAGGAACTTACATTTTGGTTGGAGGGAAGGGGAGAAATACAATAAATAAGTTAAACAAGTAGAGTATGTCAGATGGTGATTGGGTGTTATAGAGGAGAAAAGAACAGAGTAAAAGAGATAGAGCTAGAGAAAGCCAGGTGGAAGGAGGGTGTTCTTTTGTATATGATAGATAGCAAAAACATCACTCATCTGCTAAAGTTAAAACGGAGGCATGGAGAAAGGAACAGAGACAGCCCTGGATTACTGGAGGGAATGATTCCAAGCAGTGGTGATGCAAAGGCTCTGGGGCAGGTAGCAATCTTAGTGTCTTTGAGGGACAGCCCAAGATAACTAAGTTCTCTGGGTTGCAGTTTCTTCTGTGATCAAAATGGAAATAACAGTACAGTAGGGAAGGATGGTTTACGAGGATTAAATGAAATAGTGTGCGCAAAAAGCCCAGCACATAGTGAGTGCTCTGTCAGTCTTCAGTGCCCTTCTTTTGTAAATGTCTGTTCGTGTTGATGTATGTGCTTGTCTGCATTATTGTAGTCTCTCTTCCTTGACAGTGATGTGTCTTTTAAGCACTAAGGCCAAAGTCATTACCAAATTTGTGCTACAGAAAACACTAAGGCAACCAACTGTGTTATACAGTAAAGATATCCGTGAACAACAACTACGTGAAGCATGTCTTCATGCTTCACTTGTCTTTCTCAGGTCCTGCCACTCTTAGTCCACCCCAGAGCCTCCTGCTGCTGAGATCTTCTCCTATAGATGGCAGGTTTTGGGGTGGGCTATGCTCAAGAGGGCTCCAGACCAGCTCCCTTCCATCCATCCCTAGGAAATTCATGCCTCCATAAAGGGGGGTGGGCCAAATTCTCCATTCTGTACTCCTTTAAACCCTGATCTCACTCTCCAGTTTCTTCTTTTCCAGCTTAGGCAGGCACAGGAACTAAGGCAGCTGAAATGCTATACACAAAAGAGTAGGAGAAATTTAGGAGCAGAATGGGGGTTTACACCTGAGAGGGAGAGAAGAGAGAAAAGAATGTAGAAAAACACTTCTCCAAGTATTATGGCAGTGTGGCTTAGAAGTTTTTAAGAATAGAAAAGACCAAAAAGCATCTTCTAAGAACAGAAAAGACCAAAAGTTTACATTGCTGCATTACAAATTCTTTTCATCTCCTGAGACCTTCGATAGTCTTCTACAAAACAGATCCTTGTATATGGCTTCGTTTGGGTAGTAGTTAAAGAAAAGGGGTGAGTTCCATTTGAGGGTCAACATCAGGGCAGAAATGAATGGAAAGCCCTGTGGTGAATAGTAGGGAGAGAAAGAACTCTGCAGAGGCAGGCAGCGGGAGCCAGAGATGACCGTCTCTTCATCCTGGAGAAATTCTCAAAAGTCTCTCAAGGGCATTGAGCGTTTGAAGTCAATAGTATACTGATCTTCAGGAGGAGGATAACCTCAGTTGACAAGCACATGTGCACGACACCTGCATTGGACAGCATTCCAACAAAGACTCTGAACGCTCGGGATGGTAACATGAAATTCAGGCTGAAACTGAAATTCTGAGAGGGCCTTTGGGCGGGCCAGATGATGGATACAGCAGACAGGAGACGTCCATATTTGTCAGTGTCCTTGGATGGACCATTGCTCTATCATTCAGCATATTCTCAAACTGCATTGCTGAGGTCCCAAGACCACACTCAGCAGTGGCCCAGTGGGAATGGCTTAGTTAACTTCAACAATTCACTGGCTTGGTCTTGAGTCAACATCTTTGATTCCTTACAACAGAAAGGGAGTGATTGGACTATTTGTGTCCAGGGCCATACATCATTTAGCTATAATATTAAAGCCAACATTTATTGAGTATATGGTGTGAGGAAAGGCTTGTGCCAGGCTTTTACCTGCATTAAGTCGTCTAGTTCTCACAACAACTCTTTGAGGTAAGTACTGTTATTGTTGTTCCTGATGAGGAGGCATAATTTGACCCAAGTATAGGTTTTAAGAGACTCAACACATGGAATAAATAAGAGAACTAAGGGGGAATTTTGTGAGGAGAAGTGGGAGTTGAAGAAGCAGCCAATTCAGCAATTGTTTTCCATTTTTCTTTATTATTGTTGATTTACAATAATAGTTTCAGGTGTATAGCATAGTGATTCAGTATTTTTGCAGATTATACTTAATTATAGATTATTACAAGATAATGGCTATAATTCCCTCTGCTATACAGTAAATTCTTGTTGCTTATCTATTTTATATATAGTAGTTTGTATCTGTTAATCCCACACTCCTAATTTGTCCCTCCTGCCTCCCCTCTCCCCTTTGGTAACCACAAGTTTGCTTTCTATATCTGTGAATCTGTTTCTGTTTTACATATGCATTCATTTGTATTATTTTTTAGATTCCATGTATACACGATGACAGTTTTTGTCTTTCTCTGACTTATTTCGCTAAGCATAATATTCTCTAGGTCCATCCATGCTGCTGCAAATGGCAGTATTTCATTCTTTTTTATGGCTGAGTAATAATCCTTTGTAGCTATGTATACACCACATCTTCTTTTTTATTTTTAACTTTTTAACTTTTTAATTTTTTATAGTAGGTCCTTGTTGGTTATCTATTTTAAACATAGCAGTGTGTACATGTCAATCCCAAACTCCCAATCTATCCCTCCCCTGCATCCTTTGCCCCTGGTAAACATAAGTTCATTCTCTTAAGTTTGTGAGGTTATTTCTCTTTTGTAAATAAGTTCATTTGTATCATTTTTTTTAGATTCCGCATATAAGCGATATCATATGATACTTGTTTTTCTCTGACTTACTTCATGTAGTATGATAAGCTCCAGGTCCATTCATGTTCTGCAAATGGCATTATTTCCTTCTTTTTAATGGCTAATATTCCTTTATATTTGTGTACCACATCTTCTTTATCCATTCCTCCGTCAATGGACGTTTAGGTTGCTTCCATGTCTTGGCTATTGTAAACAGCACTGCATTGAACATTGGGGTGCATGGATCCTTTCTAACCATGTTTTTCTCCAAATATATGCCCAGGAGTGGGATTGCTGGGTCATATGATAGCTCTATTTTTAGTTTCTTAAGGAACCTCCATACTGTTCTCCATAGTGGTTGTACCAATTTACATTCCCACCAGCAGTGTAGGGGGGTTCCCTTTTCTCCACACCCTTTCCAGCATTTATTGTTTGTAGACTTTTTGATGATGGCCATTCTGACTGGTGTGAAGTGAGATATCATTGTAGTTTTGATTTGTGTTTCTCTTATAATTAGCAATGTTGAGCATCTTTTCATGTGCCTCTTGGCCATCTGTATGTCTTCTTTGGAGAAATGTCTATTTAGGTCTTCTGCCCATTTTTTGATTAGGTACTTTGTTTTTTTTGATATTGAGCTGCCTGAGCTGTTTGTAAATTTGGAGATTAATCCCTTGCTGGTGGCTCATTTGCAGATATTTTCTCCCATTCTTTAATAGCAGATAGCTGTTAGCTTTATACAGATGCTAGTGTCTGCGTCAGGCTGATAGGATGATGATGTAATTTCATTTACATCTGTCTAATGTTTCCTTTTGGACCATAAAGTCTCCCAATTCATTTCTTCTCAGGTCCTAGGTCTTCCTCTGTCTTTGCAATTCTGCTCTGCATGGGAGGGTATGTAGCCCACTCCAGGCAAGAGTGAGATATGATGATGATGAAAGTTGGGAACAACTTGGGCTTTGTGGAGAAATAAATGAGGCTTGCATTTGAGTAAAGATTAAATTGAGGTGAACCAAAGAGAGAATGTGGTCAAGGTAAAAGAATTTGTGTTTAAAGCAGGTGTTTGTATTGTACTTAAATGTGCCTCTGGAGATCCATTTCAGGATCTGGTCTTATAGTGTGCATATAACTCTTCTTTGGAATTTATATATTCACTTATGCAAGTGCACTAATCCTTAGAACAACTAGCTACCCATTACTGCCCTAGGTGGGGCCGCTGAAGGGTTGGGGAGTGGTGCATACACCTTCTGGAAACACCATCTTTGGAGAAAGCTAACTTACTGCACATTTGAATGTTTGGCTTTCAATGGCCATTAACTTAAGCCTGACTCCCAAGAGTGGCTGGCTTTTAATGAGGAACTGCTTTGCCGCAAGAAAAATTCTTAAGATTGTTGGAAAAGGGAAAAGCAAATTCCGTGGAATTGTTAGAACTGGTAGATGAGGTTTGTTCACTAGCCTGACTGGATTTCCTTTAAATGCCAAGATGAAAGTCATTTAGCATGGAGCTCTCACCAGAGAGGATTTAAGAGGTTTTTGTTCTTGTTCTATACTACTGCCAGGAACTATAATTAGCAGGTAAGTGTAAGAGATGGAGATGTATTTTTTTCGGTTGACATAAATACCCTCCTCTTTTAAAAACCTGCATCCATCCTAACCAAAGTGGACCTGAAATAGTGGAAGTCCAGATGGACAGATGTCTTCTATAAATGCACAAACAGTGCACCTGTTAGTTTTCTTTTGGCCTGAGGATTAATAAAGGGCCTTGGACTGGTTTGCCATTAATCTCTCATCTTTCTTTTCTTTTTTCACTAATCTTTTCTATAAAATACTTTAACTGGCATGTTAGAAATCCTTGATTTTTAGATGTGCTTACTTTGAATTCTTTCCTTTTTTTCCCCCTTGGCAAATGTTTATCACACTCCTAGGCAACTTGCTATTTCTGTCATAGAAAGAAGTGTCCCATAAAGGAAATGGGGAAAATGGTTGCTTAGAAAACGTAAGAGTCCTGTGAGACTTTTATATTTCTACAAGGATGCTTATTAAAAGAGCATTAGGGACATATAATGGTAAACACTTGCCATCCTTAGAATATGAAGATGTTACTTCTCACCCTTTTCAGGCATATTTTGAAAGTCTTGTTTTGCTTTGGTTCACTTTGGGGTTTTTTTTTTTTTGGTGTTTGGTTTCATTTGCTTACTTGTTTTTTTCCCGTGAACATGAATGGATTTGCATTAACTTATCCACATCTAATTCTTTTGACCAAAAATACACTTTCGTGCGGGAAAATCAATGAAAATGCATCTTGATGTACCTGTTCAATATGTGCCATTGAGTCTTATATAAATAAGTAGCTTATGTTGCCAGTAGAGAATGATGAACCATGAGTTTCCTTTATTATTGTTCTGTTCTGACATCTGCAGCTCTCACAGCAGAGTTTGGCAAAACTGAACTAAGAGTCATGACCAGAGAGTCAACGGGTCAGACTCAGATGAAGAGACAAGTGAAGGATAAAGAAGCAAAGCTTTGGTCAGTTGGGAAGGGTACCAATGCAGCTACACCCATCAAACAGAAGTGAAAATCAGGACCAGTTCAGCCTAGAAACCAAAACAAAAGCAAAGCAAAAAAAATGGCCAGCAATAAAGACCATAACAGTTAACCCAATATAGAATAATTGTGACACAATAAAGGTTCAAATCACCTCTACCTCAGGGTATGTGAAAAATTCATTACCTGTTGCAAAGCATCACTGTTTCTTCTAGTCTTCCTCTCCCTGAGCCTTGTCTCATAACTCTTCAAAATAAAATGGTCTATGGAGCTAAGAATGAACGGGGTTGAATAAAATAGACCAGTGTTTTTTGGTGACAATGATTATACCTTTTAAAGTTTTCATAACTAGCACTTTACTGTTATCATTATTTTCTGCTCAGTAGACAGCACCAGTTCCAGAAGTTTTGTGATATAATTGAAATTGATTTTTTTTTTTTTGCTAAGCAGCATATTTGATATTTCTTCAGTGAGGCTCCAGCTCTCCCCCCAGAGCCCACCCCCAAATCTGTGGTGAAGAAAACATGACTTCTCTCCATCTCGTCCTTAACATAGCCTTCGCTTTCCTCTTCACAAAACTGTTAAGGCTTTAAAGGTCATGGACAGTATTTATAAAGGCTAAGATGTGCTATGGGAGAGGCAGTGATGCTTATGTTTTTACAGTTATGATAAAACATGGGGTGGTCCAACTGAGGATCAATATGGGATAGTTTTCTCTGAATTTGGCTTTTGAAAGTTTGCTTGGAACCCGCGAGGTTTTTTGTTTTGTTTTTCTTTTTCCTTTTCCTCACTACCAGTACTTGTCTTTTACAGTTTTAAACAATGCATCCAATATAACCTTTTTATTAGAGGTTAGGTTTAACATATCTTTTCTTACGACACAGTCTTAAGCTCATGCTTTACCCACTTTTCAAATGGCCTCCAGCTCACAAAATGAGAAGGAAAATCTTCCCGTGACATGGCAGTATCGCCATCTCTTTTCAAGTAGGAGGACTGCACGCCTACACAGCAGATTTTCTCTGTGTTGTGGGTTCGTGCAGCAAAGAGTTGCAGTTCTGAAGGGTTCCTTGTGTACGTGCTTTCATGCTTCTCACCTTGGAGACTACACCGAGCGGAGGTCAGGAAGGACCCCACCCTGATGCTTTTTTTCTGTGTATGTTTCTCTTTCTCCACAGCCTCATGGAACGTATTCCTTTCAGTTTCCCTCAGAATCATTTATGTTTCATTATTTGAAATTGGAAAAAAAAAAGCAAATTGACAAACAGGGTATTGGAATTGGTCACCTATTTGATTCTGAAGTGGTGCTCTGTGCTCCAACTGAGTGAGTCTGATAATAGAGCATAAGAATCTTTCTTACTGTTTCCTCCTTCCTTTTCATCTTTCCTTTCATCTCCCATTTCTCTCTTTCCTTGTCTCCTTTCCTCCTTCCCCATTCTAGCTGTTTTAAGGCCAGTTTGCCCCCAGATCGCCCACTTATGTTCTTTACCTCATGATGGAATCTTTTCATCCTTCTGACTCTCAGATTTGTTCCCAGTTGCTGTAAATGCATTTATCACTTCTGACATAAGGTGGTAGATTTTTTTAGCTTATATTTTCCTCCCCTTTGCAACTCCCTTCCTTCACTAATGGCGGAGAGTGACAACTAGTGATTAGAGGAATCTTGAAAATGCCACTGGGAACTCAGCAACAAGAGATGCCTCATCAAGACGAAGACGTGCATTCAAGCCCAGATCCCTAGATGTCCCCTCCTCCACTCCTTTTATCCCCACTTTACTAGCAAAACCTGAGTAATCTCTTTCTACGTCCTGACCTGGAGATTCTAGCTGAAAACCTTCCGCAAGCCCAGGGGTACGCACTACCCCGCTCAGTGCTCTCCCCCAAGCAGCCTGTTTTGAAGCAAACGCTATGTTATTTCTCTACCAGGGAAAAAACCTTTTTATGTAAATGGAGATATAAAATTTGTAGGTGCTACATAATAAGCTTTAAAGAAAAAAACCAACATTTCAGTGTATTTCCACTTTGCAGCCCTATTTCTCTTTCCCGTCCTTCCTCCTCGGTCCTTCTTTTAGTCATCGTGTTGCCCTTTCTTCAGTTTTGGCCTTGCTGAGGTGTGTGGTTGAGTTCAGAGCGCAAGCTTACGAAATGATTGATCACATCATACCTTCAGGGTCTGCTCGTCCAGCAGAGCTCTGTTTAAAGCCTGGCCGCTAAACTACTCTGGTCTCCACGGGGCAGAATTGTGCCGGTCAGAGCAGCCAATGGCCTTTGTTAAGCACTATCATGAATTATAGCAGTTGGTCCATGTCTTTACAAGTTCATGCATTCATTCTGCAAATATTTGCACGTACCATGTGCCTGGCTGTTCTAGCTTTGAGAACACTACAGAGAACAAAGCAGACAAGTGTCCTTTCACACAGATCTTCACGTTACAATACATTTTCATAATCTCTTGGGCAATGGCAGTTTTTACAAGTGACTCTAACATCCTTTAGAAATAAAATCCCAAAAGTTTTAGTGGCTGTATCTTGTTCAATTTTATATATCTTTTTTTTTTTAAGCAATAAATGCTGCACAACTAAAGTGAAATACTTTTGTCTCTTTTTACGTTAGTGGAACAGCTTCTTGCAGTATGTGTTTTACTTTCTCTTCTTCCCCCATTGCCTTGCCCCTATCCAAAAAAAAGGCAAAAAAAAAAAAAAGAAAGAAAAAGAAAAAAGAAACATGTTTGGATTTTCACCACCTGGTTATGGTTAGTTCTTTATTTTAAAATCGCTTTCAAAACAGATCAGACATTACACTGTTAAAAACAATTTTCACTGTCGGCATTGAATATCATACTGTGCTTGTAGTAATAACTGATAGATATCTAGAATAATCTTCAATAGGACTGAGACTATAAAGAACTGTCAATCACCGAGTTTAACTTTAAACACAGATGATTTGAATTCACGTTAGCAGCGTGAGGAAGCCAAGAAGATGGAGTAGTGCTGGTTGGAGAGAAGATGATAGGATTACCTCTGCAGTTTGCCTTTCTTGCTGGTTGTTTGAGCCACTAAATCAAGGCAAAGTTTATGAAAAGCCTGTGGCCGGGGTCTCCAACTCTTTATTCCTGCTGAGTTTTTCCTCTTATAAATCTGCCATCAAACATAAGTGCTTTACTTGTGACTTAATTCTGTGCAAGCACAAACACCTTGGTTCAACACTTCGGCCAGGCGGCCTTGACTGTCTTGAGAGCAGCAGAGAGCCCATTAATTTGAGCTGCTGCAAAGAAAAGGGGTTCACATGCTCTCTGGTCACCATTCACTTCTCTGGCTGGCAAGAGGGCAAGAGCACTGTGGGTGCGGAAAGAAAACATGAACTCCAAGGCAGTCATAGGGCCAGAACATTGAGGGCTAGAAGGGGGGAGGGAGTGGTAGGGCTTGTGGATTCAGATGCGTTATCCTTCTAGAAAGAAGCAGTTCCACTCTTTTCATAATTTTCATGCCACCTCTTTTTAAAAATCGGTCATTTAAAAGTCAGCTACACGTACACGCTGTCCAGACTGGGAGTCACTAGCCACATGAGGCTGTTTAAACTTAAAATAATTAAATACAGTTTCAAATCCAGTTCCTCCATTTCCAGTAACCTTACTCCAAGTGCCCGATAGCCACATGGGGCTCGGGGCTACTGCATTGGACAGCACAGACAGGACATTTCCATCACCACAGAAATCTCTCTTGGCCAGTGCTGGTGTAGATGGTGTTTGTAGAATGTCTCTTGGTCTCTAGCCATTCGACACCTTTACATTGATCAGATACTTAAAAGATATAGCCAGTAAGAGCCGGATGCTACAATTTAAGCATGCTTCCATCTTGCATGTTCTGATTTTGTATCTTCCTGTTAAAGATTCATGGATAATTACTTTCTTTGCTGTCTTAAATGTCTTTGAATATCTATATATCAGTGCCTTGTAACATGTGCTTCCCAGAGGGTCTAGTCCACGAACTGTTAGGGAGAGAAACTGAGAATATGCATTTAGACATTTTTGTAAGGATTTAGCATTGCTGCGACATCCATTCATTCATCTTGATTGTATTTTATGAAAAGATTGGTCTGCGACAGAATAGAAATTTTTAAAAAAGAAATTGGCCCGGGCTTCCCTGGTGGTGCAGTGGTTGAGAGTCCGCCTGCCGATGCAGGGTTCGTGCCCCGGTCTGGGAAGATCTCACATGCCACGGAGCGGCTGTGCCCGTGAGCCATGGCCGCTGAGCCTGCACGTCCGGAGGCTGTTGCACCGCAACGGGAGAGGCCACAACAGTGAGACGCCCGCGTACCACACACAAAAAAAAGAAACTGGCCCTTCACCACACAGAGTTAAGAAGCAAAGATGTATGAAAAGTTTCACCTTTGGAAACACAGTTCATCTAAGAATTTCAGACAGGACTAGCTTAAATGAAAGGAGCAAAAGCTCAATTCAGAGTAAAAAATATATTAAATATGTAATTATTTGGCATAACTGTGAACATAATCTATAGTAGTTTTCTCATTCACTCTTCAATGTGTATTAAGGATGTTAGTGCTGAATGGTCTTTTCTATAAATCTAGCTCCATTTTTTGTATAACCTTCTCTATCTCAAGGAGCTTAGACCAGAAGAAGGGGAGCAGGTGCCTGTTATCGAGAGTAATGTGGTGCTTGTTTATTACACTTGGTCAAGTTGGGAAAATTTGTGCTTCAGCTGGTAACAGTCACTACTATTTGCAAAGTATTACAGCATTTGAATTGAAAAAGGAGATACATGACTGTATCTTAGCACAAAGGAGACATTTCTCTGTGATGTGAGCTGATACCTTATAACAAGAGGATCCTCAGCCTTGTCCTAGTTCCATCCCTGAGTATCTGGTCACATTTCAGTGCACTCAGCAGAAAGACCATGCATGTGCCAACATCCATGGCACATGCATGTTGAGTTGCTAAGTAAATAATATGTAGCATTAAGTGCTTATTTGCTAGCTTCTCTGACTGAACCCCGAGTTCTCCAAGGAAAGGAGCTATATTCAGCCACCTTTATCTTCCTCAACTTGCACAGTGGATGCTCAATAAGAGTACACATTTAATTGGCTATTGGAACTACAAGATGCTATTAAAACACACATATTAATGAGCAGCTCAGTCATTTCGTTCATTCAGTGTGCTACCAAATTACTACCTTGACATTTTCTTCATCTAGTTGTTCTGTAGTCCTGGATGTATTGAGTTTAAGTTCCAGCTAGGTCAATGACTTGTTACATAACCAGAAAAACCCTTATTCTGGGTTATTGCTATTCCTTACCTCTAAAATGATAATATTGGTTTGCATTAGAGATGATATAATGGAAAAATGATTGTAAATACTATGAAACAAGGCTAAAACAATTACTGCATGAAATGTTACTACCAGCAGTTAGGCAGTATTCATTGGACCTTTTTGTAAAACTTTCTAGTGTCAGAAGAAGTTGGGAGTTGCTGCTTAGATTTTCAGAATTGGTGGCAACTTCCTGAAACCTGGTACTTGGAATGTGAATCTCAGAGCAATCTGTTTGCCTCACCCCACTCCTTTATTTCTTTGATTCACAAAAGTCCCCCTAAAATCAGTACTCTTTCCCCAAAGAATTAATTGTTCAAGCTGTTTATTGTCTGCTGCTGCTTACTCATTGATTCAGGATTTCAGAGTTATTCATTATCCAGAAGCTCCCACTCGCGGTGGCTCGGGTCTTGTCTGGGAGTTCTTGACTGGGGGCCCTATCACTCCAAGAAAGGAGGAAGCTGAAACCTTGCAAACATGTGGGTCTTCTCTCTGCCCACTACCTTGCATGAACTGGAGGTGTCAGAATGGGGAAATAACTCTTGCAGCCTGAAGCTTTCATCTGGTTGTAGCAGTCAGGAGCTGGAGGCTCATTTTGAGCAACAAAATGTTTTGCTAATCATGGAATTTACAGGAAAGGACACATAGAGGAGTAGGTGCTGAAAGAAGTGAAGTTCTCCATCCTCAAGATCATAGAACTCATCCTTCTGGCCTTGGTCTCTAAGCCACATTCACACCCACATCAAATATCACCATTCATGAGAGCTTCTACTGGGAGAAAGAAGTATAGTCTGAGTGTTACCCAGTTCATCACAATTGCAGATGGATATCTTCAAAGAGTGAGTAGATCTGGATACCATAAACCAGGGTTTTTCAGCCTTGACATTACTGGCATTTTGGATTGATTAAGCCTTTGCAGTGGGGGGCTGTCCTATGCATTGTAGGATGTTTAGCAGCATCCCTGGCCTCTGTCTACTAGGTTCCAGTAGCAACTGCCCCCAGATGTGATAACAACCAGAAACATCTCCAGACATTGCCAAATGTCTCCTGGGCTGGGGTTGGGGGGGGGGGCGGGCAGTGGGCAAAAACACCCTGAGTTGAGAACCACTACCATATGGAGACACTCATAGGATTCCAGATGTGCCGCCATTTCTCAGTAAGATTCAGTAACTTTCTTCTAGGAGTCTCTGGGAAAATGATTAAGGAATGTAAACATTCTGTCATAACCAAAAAGTTTATATTGTATAAGCACTCACTTGTATGAGACACAGTTGAGTTCTAAACAAAGCAATCAAACTCTTTTCTCTAGACATAAATTTTCTAAGCTGATCAATGACAGTTCTTGCCATATAGAGAACCTGAAGATAAATCATATTAAAAACACATGAGTAGAAATTAATATTGACGCTGTCCTAAAATGTACCGTAAAAGACTTGTCTGTTAATTCAACATGCAGAAATCTTTATTGAGGATTTACTATGTGCCAGGCATTTGACCAAGCATTGGCAATCAGAGACAAATAAAACATGATTACTCTCCTTTAGGAGTTTAGAGCATAATTGAGGCAGACATACAATCATCAATTACAAATAATACATGGCTATGTTGCTCTACACAGAGGAGAAGCAGCTACATCAGGTATCAGGGGAAGCATTCTAGAGGAGGTGAAGTTGAAGCTATGAAGCTATGTTTTGAAGGATGAATAGGAGCTAACTGGAAGAAGAAGTGAACAAGGACACCCCAGGCAGAAGGAGCGATGTGTATGAAGATTCAGACAGATGAAGCCACACAATATGGAGAACTGTGAGAGGCTCTGAATGCCTGGGCAAAGGGATCCTATGGGGCAGGAATGTAAAGTGAAGTGAGAGAGTCCATAGCACAACCTGCAGGGCTTTGGGTGCTGAACTGGAAGCCACGGTGGAGACGCACTGGCAGAATTTTAGCAGGGGCAGGACAGGGCCTTTTGGCAGCTCCTTTCAGCAACATTGTAGACCTCAGACCAGCAACAGAGAGTCCAGTTAGGAGGCAGCAGCAGTAATTCAGGAGGAAATTAATAGGGACCGAAATCAAGGCATGGTTAATGGGGAGGGGGGGGGAGGAGATCTTTTAGAGATTAAGCAGATCAAATCTATCAGCTGATTGGAGATAGGAACCTGACACAGAAGGGACATTTCTGTTGGATCTCAGGCTTCTAGCTAAGGTGGCTCAGTGGCTGGTCCTCAATCCCAAAGATAAGAGAATCCAGGAAGAAGAGAGGTTTGGGGGAGAGAACAATGAAACAGCATGATGGCCTGGTTCAAACCTTGAGTTCTGAAATTAAATTCAACCTGGTTTATATCCCATTTCTCTTGTTTACCAATTGCATGAACTTGCTTGGACTCAACTTCTCTAGACCTTGGCTTCCTCACATCTTAAAGGAGGGCTGATAGCAGTACTTACTTGGTAGGTTATTATAAGGTTGAAATGAGATGACCACCAGGAAAACTATGCCTAGCATTTAGTGAGCGTCAATTAATGTTAGCGACAATGTGCAGAGAGTCCTTCGGGACTTATGCAGCTCAGCAACCCTGAGTCCACGCAGTCCCACCTCAGTTCAGAGCTTGTGCTCCTAACCATTCTAATATACTGCCTCCTGGGGGCAAGTGCACCTAGATTAAACGGTTGGAATATAGCCTGCATGAGGGGAGTGGTGTGATGTAAGGACAGCAAACTAGCAAGGGTTAAACCACAGGAGATTGTATATGCCAGGCTAGGGAGTTTGGCCTTTATCCTGTGTGGGGAATGAGGAGATACTGGGATTTTAAGCAGGGAGATGATATGTCCCAGTATTCATGTCCCAATAATCACTTCAGCAGCAGTCTGGAAGGGCTGAACTAACACCATAGGAAAGGGGTGGTAGAAGAGTTCCCACCGGCCTTCTTTATTCTAGTTTCCCTCTTAAGTGTATTGAAAACTCAGTTTGTCAACTTGATTGGCTTGCTTCGATGTAAAGGGGAGGTAAAACAGTGATAGCAGCTTGAGGTGTTCCAAGCATATCAGCATGAAATATCCTTTTTCTTAGTTGTTCCCTACAGCTGCAGATAATGTGTGTCCAGGAGTTTTCACTTTGCCTTAAAAGGCCAACACTCAACACTGCAAAGAAGGGAAGGACGTGCCTTTGCAAGTGGATAGGAGCGGCCAAGCCCGTGGGAGCACAGTAGGCTCTGATCCAGCTACTAAACTCTGTTCGGCACCGTCTAGACCTGTTGGAGTGATTTGGTCTCATTAGCCTGTCCCGAAAAGAATCTTCGAATTCTGATGGCACATAGTTGTGCTAGCAGACTGCCCTCTGCCATGCATGGGCCCTAGGAGTAAGGGTTGGATGGCCCGCAGTGGCTTGGCCAGAAGCCACAGGGTGCTTTGATGACTTTGCATAATTTAATGACTTCATTCAGAAAGAGAGATCTGGAGTTGAGAAATGGAATAAATAAGTGAGGTAGTAGCCATCTTGACAGGTGAAGCTTGCTGAGGGCATGTCAGGTAATCTGCTGCTGAAACACATTTCTCCTTCAAATCTAATTGGAACTGGGGCTTTTCTTTGTGTCTGGGACAGTCTTGCTGCCACAACATGAGGTGTGGGGAGAGCAATGGGAAGAGAGCCAGCAAATCTGTATTCTAATCCAAGCTTGGCCATTAGCTGGCTGTGTGAACTTAGGGATTTCGACTATATGGATGGCAATAGCGCATCCATTAGGTGAAAAGACTACACTAGATCATTAGGAGGGAGGAGAAGGAGGAGGGGAAAAAGGAAGAGGAAGAAAAGAAATTTCTACTTACCTGTTTTTTTAATCTAATTCTCTGAGCATCGTGCTATGTGGTTTACACACACCGTCCTTAAATCTCACAATACTTCCATAGCTGTCTTTATGGATCTTTTCAGCTGTATGATTTTATGAGTCTGAGTTAATGTGAAAGCTCTAGGAATAAAACGGAATGGCAGAAGATGGAGACAAACTTTTCCTGTGTAATAGGAGGTAATGTTTTAAAACCTTGAGGCTGCCTCAACAGTGACCGAGGACAGGAGTAGGGATTGGCATGTGTGGTGGAAAAATCGATTTCACTGGAATACCATGATCGAATCGTGGTGGTCATGGTTTTGGTTCTTTCCCCCTGGTTGGTCCACCTGACGACTGCATTACGGCTAGGGCTGAAGCAGTAGCATGTCCAGTACATGGCTACCATACATTACTTATTTTCAATTTGTTACCCTGTTCTCTCTGCTCCATCAAAACTCAAGGCCTTAGCCTAGCTTCCAAGGTATCTATCACATATCTTCCAGCCTTGCCACCATTCTTGTCCCTTGCTCCCTTCTCACATGGCTTTTCTTCCCTTACCCTTGAATGTGTGCTCATTATCTCCTGACTTTACACCCTCCTTCATCATGTACCTAGCCTGATTCAACACACAAGTAAGGAGTCCCTTTATGGGTGAATTATTAGACAGAGAGCTGGAAGTTCAGAGAGAACTTAATTTAATGCTCCCATGTTTATGTACCCTTAAAGATGGAAGTACAGGGTGCAGTGGGAGCCCAGAACACCTAACCTAAATAATATAGATGCTAACACCCTTTCCCCTACCCATCATACTCTTACCTGTCCTTTAAAGCCAAGATCATGCCTGCAGTAAGCACCGACTCCACCTAAATGCTTAATGATCCATAGCTTACATGTGCTGTCTGTCTAGTGTCAACAAGACTTAGAGCCTTGGCAACTTGGACCCTTATTTTGTATTCTGTTATTTGAACTGTGCTCGCTGCTTTACACTCATCCCCCAATTCTGCCACGACCCAGCAGTAACTGTCTCTGTGGATCTTTCCAGCCCTTTGTTTCTATGATGAGCCCTAACTGGAATGTCTCCCTTCTTTTTTCTGTTTCATAACCTTCTTCCTACCTCACACATTTTTGTGGCTGGGTGGGCCATTGGACATCGAGAAGCTGTAATTATTACTACAATTACCCTACCTTAATAACTAACATGTAATGAATGGCCCTTTACCACTGACAAAACATCTCTATCTCCATTATATCATTGTTCCACACGACAACTTTGTTATATAAGTAGCACAGAAATGAGCATCGCTGCTTTACAGATGAGAAAATAAATCTTCAGGGAACTGACCTATCTTTCACATATCGTATAGCAAATGGTCATGAATAAGACCATGTTTTCCCTATGCTATCTCTGGGGAAAATATGTAGGTAATTTACCTGCTGCAAAATTTCTGATGGGAAAATTGTTCGCTTGAGTCATGACACTGCTAAGTACCCAGGGATCCTTAAAAAGCCTCTTTTGACATGAGTTAAAGCAATGTGAATTCACAATGCTTCTTCTCAACCGAGCTGAGAATCAATTTGAGAATCAAATAGCAAATGTGTGTGACTCTACTTATCCTGGTACTTATCCTGGTATTTAAGGTTTTTCCATTACTTCCTCTACTGAACTTCCTGCCATTGTGCCCATCTTTCCATTGTTCTGTACTCATACATGCTCTTTCTTCTTCTGGAATGATACTCTGCATTCCCATCTCTATATCCTTGTGAAGACCTCACCACTCCTCAAGACCCAGCTCAAATTAAACTCCTTGAAAAATCTGCTTCCCTTTCGTCTCTCCCTGCCCATACTCTCCCTTGAGAATAACTTTACCCCTGTGGAATTCCCAGAGCAGATCTCCAAGCATTCTTTCTTCTGATATAGATATTTACATACAGTGGCCATTTCCCTGCCCAAATGCCAGACCCTTGAGTTCAAGCATCTCTCTTGATTCATTTCTGTGGCCCCATAAGATGGAGCTTATGCCTTGCACATGGTAGCTTCTCAAGAGCATGTGTCCAACTGTAATGAATAGAAGCATTATTATTAAAGGGGGCAGTTTAGGTTGGGTGAGGACACCCAGATGAAACTGAAATAGCTGAGAACAGGCAGAAAAATTCAGGACTGCATGTCCTAAACACTAGACTATTTTTCCATTCTGGATAGGACAATAATGGTCATTATTTTTGTTGTCACACTTTCAATCTCACACTCACATTGAGCCTTTGAAGTGAAATCTCTCCTAGTACCACGGAGTTGGTTCTTCTGTTTGAAGGGATATTCAATAGAAAGCTATGAAGTCTCTGGTGAAGTGCTGCTCAGTTCATTCTCGAGAGATTCAGATTCTTTTGACCAACTTGATGTTTCAACAGCTTGAAAAATGAAGGAATGAACCATGTCTGTCTAGACTGACCAGAAAGTAAAAACAAGGGGCACTTTGAAATCTGTGAATCTGACCACAACTGAGAGTTGTACTTAGTCCAAGTGACTGGAAAAATCAGTTTCTTGGATTAGGCAAATGCCTCCCTTAAGACTCTCAAACTGCTAGCTTTCTTCTTTCATAATTAATAGAAAATTATTACATTGACAGACAAGGGACTTCGTATTTGAGCCAATGGGAAAACTTGACGTTGAAACCAGGGGAAATAATTTAGGCCCAAATAGAGTTGTTAATGCCAGGATAAAAGCAAACAAATGTGCTAATGATCTTCCCTGAGAATTGGACTGTGATGAATTTTGATGTATTTCCAGATGGAAAATATATCAGTTCTCTCGGGGGTGGGGGTGGGACACCAGAACGAGAAAATGCTGAAATGGAAGTCAGCAAAGAGCACTCAGAAGATCCCTTTTTCATCTTCTAGAGAATGAAAGTGCTAAAGAGATAGAAAATTCTCATTTCAGGGAACCAGATCTGTGGGGTTGTAAGCATCCATGACAAGGTCGGGGGAGGGGAGTCCCTGATTTCCATTACAGGGACTGCCATCACTCTGCGGGCTTAAGGAATTACATGTTGTTGGTTTCAACATGCAGTGCTGCCTTGCTGTCCTTTTGTGCATTCAGTCATCTTATGGTCCAACACATATTTATTGCCACTTACCACCTACCCCGCTATTTTCTAAGTGCTTTGTATAGAGCAAAGAAGAGACACAGTCACTGACATTGTAGAATTTCCATGCTAAGTAGTAGAAGACAGACAATAAATACATACATAAATAAATGTATTAAATCAGATAGTTATCAGTGCTATGAAGTTTTTTAAAACTTAGGATAAGGAGAAAACAAGTGCCGTGTGCCAGTACAGAATGGGCTGAGGCATGTTGCTCTATTATGTAGGTTGCATAGGAAAGCCCTCACAGTTGATGTGACATTTGAACAGAGACTCTAAGAAAATCATGAGAAAGACATGTGAATATTTGGATAAAGAGTATTGCAGGTAGAGGGGACAGCAAGTATAAAAGCTATGAGATATGAGAGTTCTTGGCAAGATCAGGAAAAGCTAGAAAGCTAGCTCAGTTGAAGCAGGGTTGGCAAAGGGCAGAGTAACCCATTTAGTAAGAGATGGAGCAGGGCACATCCTGTAGGCATAGTCTCGTACTGGAGGAAACAAGATTGTTCAAGTAGACCTCCCTGCAGTATGTGGGAACACTTCTGAATCTACACATGGATTGTGAAGCAACCCACTCACTGTGCTAAAACAATACTGAAACTGAGATAGGCAAGAGAAGCTGGGGTCTGTGTGAATAAATATGGGTGGCAACTTTTTTTTTCAACTGTGCTCCAAAACTGCTTTGCCTCTTCCACGACGTTTCCTCTCCACTGGCTATGCTTATTCTTACCTCCAAACCCATTGAGACATCTCCATCCTTCACAGCTTAGTCTAAGCAACTGGGACAGTGTAGACGCAGTTGAAACAGAATGGAATTTGGTACCTCAAAAAACTTGGGTTAAAAAATCTGCCTTTATAATTTAGTAGCTGTCTGACTTTCAGAAGCTTATTTAACCTCTTTGAGTCTCAGTTTTCTGAGACTCAGAATCATCATTAACCAAGGAGGACAATTTGTAATCAGTAGATGAGAAAACTGAGGCACAGGGGGTTAAGTAAGTAGTCCAAGGTTACTACTAAATGGTAGGAACAGGATTTGAACTTGAGCAGCATGGCAGCAGGACTCATGCATTTAACCCTATGCTACCTTGCAGGCTAGTGTGTGTGCTAAAAGAGTTCATGAAGAGAAATAGAGAGTACCTACAAAGTAGGTAGTCAGTAGTTACTAGTTTCTGACCATTCATACTTTTTTGGTTGCCAGTGATAGAGAAAGCGACCCCAAATTACTTAAGCTGAAAAAATGTTTGTTGGCTCTTACTGAGTATAAATCTAGGCCCTAGATTCTAGGGACATGCTGGCTTCAGCTACTACTCAATTTAGGTTTCAAACTGTTACCACTATCCATCCCTTGGCCACGCTTATTTATTTATTTGGCTGCGCTACACAGCTTGCGGGATCTTAGTTCCCCTACCAGGAATTGAACCCGTGTCCCCTTCAGTGGAAGCACAGAGTCTTAACCATGGGACCGCCAGGGAAGTCCCCATGCTTTATTTATTGATTCTTTTCAAGTTCCATATGGGGAGCCAGGACAGCTTTGGTTCCATTGTTAGGATGACACCCAATCCAATGGAGGAGAGGAATCTTCCCTGATGGTTAGAGTAACCACATGTCCTGTTTTGGCTAGAACAGCCACACAGTGCAGTATAACAGAGGAGTCCACTTCCTTGTGGTAGGGGTGACCACACATCCTGGATTGCCCAGACCGTCCTCGTTTACACCTTCCAGTCCTGCTTAAGTAGTAACTGTACCTCCATTCCCTCTGAGAAGTATCCCAATTTGGACAGTAGATGTTACGGTCACTCTACTGATAGTCCAAAGAGAAATACTGAGATTTAGTCTCATTGGTCACTGCCTCAGATACAAAGTGTTCCTCTAAATCTTAAGAAGGATTTGCTTAGCTGAGAGTGGGGAGGGATGGGTCCACCAAAGAAGAATAGAGAGACTGTTAGTCAAAGATGTGACTTGGTGGATTCTGGGTGGTCAAAGCCACAATATGCATTACAGTTCCCTTTTCTTCCTTTATACTGTTTGCTTCGAGTTAGCAGCAAGTTAAGGAAGTTTGGGAGTTGGAAAACATGAGTTTGAATCTTGACTCTATTCTTCCTCTAGCTCTAACCTTGTTGATCATCTTCTTTTCTAAGCCTCATGTATAGAGAGAACTTTATACGTGAGTTGTTAGGAGTATTAAATAAGCTAATGGAATAAAACCTTTACCACAAAGCTTGGCATATATGATTCAGTGAATTGTTAACTGTTGTTTTTCCGTGATGCCTAGAACAGATCTGAGCATACATTAGGTAGTGAGCAAATACCTAGTGACCAGTGATCAGGACACCAAACAAAGTAAAGGACCATGAGCCTCACAGTGGGTAAGTTTAGAGAAGAGTTGCTGGCAATGATGATGAGACCTAGTGATCAAGGACAGGAACCTTAAAATTTGAAATTGAGTGAAGAGATTTGTGATCCAGTTAAAACATTGGAGAAACCACTGAGAAAATGTGCTTTTTAGAACACTGGGGAAATGACATTATTAACATTTAAAACAGCCAAGAATATTTACTTAACACCCATATTGGGGCAAATAAATATGAATAATTAATGCATCCTAATCCCAAGAAATTCAGAATTTTGGATGGAGAAGAAAGCTCAGACATGTACAGGGATGTGCTTTGCCTAAAATAAAAACACATACATAAAGTAGAGCATGATAAATGTCATAGTTTTTTTTAAGAGATTTTTGTGTGTGTGTGTGTGGTACGCGGGCCACTCACTGTTGTGGCCTCTCCCGTTGCGGAGCACAGGCTCCGGACGCGCAGGCTCAGCGGCCACGGCTCACAGGCCCAGCCGCTCTGCGGCATGTGGGATCTTCCTGGACCGGGGCACGAACCCATGTCCCCTGCATCGGCAGGCGGACTCTCAACCGCTGCGCCACCAGGGAAGCCCTAAATGTCATACTTTTAAACATGATAGTTCTTTGATTGGATATAGAAAGTTGTTAAGACAGACTCAAGTGCTATGAAGGGTTAAATGAGGAAGAAATCCCTTCCAACAAGGGTGAACAGGAGAGATTTGGGGAGCTGGGGGTTGTTAGAATAAGATCTTGAAGTATAGATGGATTTTACATGCGGGGAAGATACAAAGGTATTCAAGGCCTTGAATATTCCCGGCAAAATCCTGCCCTTGTGCTTTTGCTTCCTCTACCTAGAATGCTTTCTCCAGCTATCCATGTAGCTCGATCTCTGAGTTCCTTGAGTCTTTTCTTCAAATGCCACCTCTCAGTAAGGACCTCCCAGCTACCTATGTAAAATTGTGATACCCACCACCTCCCTGTGTTGCTTTTCTCTTTAGCACTTGCAACTCTCTAACGTACTGTAGACTTTACTGGTTTATCTTGTCAATTTTCTCTCTCCACCACTAGAATGCAAGTGCCATGAAGACAGGAGGTTTTGTCTGCTTTGTTCACTGCTCTAATTCCAGCACCTGGAATAGTGCTTGACACGTATTAGGTGCTCGTATTTTGTAAAGGGAAGGGAGGGAAAGAGTCTGCCTGAGGGAACGACATGAACCAAAGGACAGATAGAAGGTGGTAGTTTGTACAGCAATCACAGTGTCAGTGTCAGCTGACTGGAGTGTGTGTACTGACAGGGGTGAGAGGGGATTAACATGGTAGAGGCAGTTGAGCAGGAAACACATGTTGGAGTCAGACCCTGGAAGACTTGGAGACTAGGCCAAGGAATCCAGCTTTTATTCTGCATGTCATGGAAACTATCAAGGGATTTCACTGGGAAATTTATGCGAGCAGAGTTCTGTTTTTAGAGCATTAATGTGACAGTGTAGATTGTCATACACTGTCAAGGGTAGGCATAGAGAGCAGCTGGAGGTAAGAATGCTAGCTAGGAGACCTGACAGTAAGCCACATAAACAACCATGGTGCCTTTACCAAAGAGAAGGAGGGAGAAAAATGGAGAGGACAGAGGCAGTTGTGCAAGTGAAGGGGATACAAAGAGGTAGGATTAACAAGATTTGATTCTCTTGTTAACAGAAAGAATGCAGAAACAGACTCACATAGAGAAGAGACTTGTGGTTGGGAGGGCAGGAGCGGGAGGGATAGACTGGGAGATTGGGGTTAGTAGATGCGACCTATTACGTATAGAATGGATGGACAACAAGGTCCTATTGTGTAGCACAGGGAACCATATTCAATGTCCTGGGATAAACTATAATGGAAAAGTATGAAAAAGAATGTGTGTGTGTGTGTGTGTGTGTGTGTGTGTGTGTGTGTATGTATAACTGAGTCACTTAGAGAACATGTAATAGTGGGATGACATCTATGTGCGGTGGTGGATGTGATGACTGCTCTGACATTAAATGTCAGAGTTGACAGGCTTAAAGATGAAAGGTACCATGTTTTCCTTATGAACAGTTTCCTTACAAGCAAAATAATGTTTCTAAATGGTTTCTACTTATTTTACTCTGTTTTTACTAGCTAGAATAACATAGCAACCATTTTAGTACCTGGAGTCCTTGAGATTTACTTTTCTCTGGGACATATCTATAGTTGCTGCTGAAAGTTAGGTATGACGACATCCCTGTCCCTGTGACCCCAGTGTTCTTTTTCACAAGCCATGCTCCCACTGAGAGGAAGTGCAAAATTGCATCTTTGAAGAAGTGATAGAGGAAACAAAGAGAAGGGTATGGGATTGTCCAAAATCAAAAGTAGACAGCAAAAGGGATTTAAGTCTGGAAAAGAAAGTTAGGAGTCCCTTCTCCCTCTCCAAGCAGACAAAAATTGCATTTTCTAGTGTTTTGAATTATTGCCCAGAATGTGTGTGTGTGTGTGTGTGTGTGTGTGTTTATGCCTCTATACAAATAAAGCTAGATATAGAATAGATATAGAACCTGTGCCCTGTACAAGTCAAGGAGTCCCTATTAACATAGAGTACAATGGGAGTGCTCTTTCTGGAGTTGTGCAGTGATGGTTCTGCTTCCAAGGATGCAGAACAGAGGACTGATTTGAGGAGTGGCTTGGCTGTTTGAAAACCTCCCTCCCAGCTCCTGCACCATTAGAGATTAATTTATTGGGGTTACCATTCTCTAATCCATTAGTATGAATTAGTTCACTCAACTGATCACGGCTGAAAGCTCCATGACTTCCTGAGAAAGCTTAGGACATGGGGACCTCAAAAATATAAAAGAATAAAGAGAGGAAAGATGCGGGGGGTGGTTTCTGGCAACACACTTGGCCTGTTTCATATACAGGTGAGCTAAGGACTATTCTGCTCTGGGCAGTGCTGGAGAATTAATTGAAGTCAGCTAGTGATTGGCCTTAAATGTTGAGATGCTCTAGGAAATAGGGAGCCATAGATGGTTTTTAAGGAGGAAAATGTATGGAAATGGAGATCAATCACATCTTCCCATCCCCAAACATCAAATGCTGAAGTTACCCATGGGCTCCTGCCTGGACATCTCTAGAAGGGCATTCCCTTCCTGGTCTCTGTCCTTCCACACAAGCTCATTAATCCACATCAGCTCAATTCAGCACATATTTACTGCACACACATTATATATCAGCACAGTTACAAGTTTCAGAAACAGCTGCTAAAAAGTACCATTCTCTGGCTTCCTCTCTTGTTTTGAATATTTTCTTTCATTTCCTCCCATTTGCAATGCCTTGTGTGACATTCCATCAGGAAGTAAACTTTCCAAGTACTGTCATGTTAGAGCCTTAGGAGAGAACTGATGTGGCCTAGAGTGTTAACAGGAGTGCTCTGTACGATGAGAAATGTATGTTTTCTTTACTCTGGCCAGATTTTTCTAGACCAGAAAGTGAAGGTTTTTTTTAAATATTAGCATGTAGTATATTTAACAAAGTGCTTACTGAAAATCCCACAAAATATGTCTTTGCCGCATATTTTTAAAGTACAGAGGCGCTCACCTTGGTTTGTGTAAGCGTTCAGTGGTGCATGCTATACTTTATTTTGGCCGCCGTGATACGTATCGGGAGGGTGCCTCTCTTTGGACTCCTAGTGAAATTGGCAAACTGTACATGAAGCTGGTCCAAGGATAAGGTGACTTGAGTGAGTTCTGTACGGGAGCCCTCACTGTCTGCTGTACAAACACATGTCTACATTCACAGTACGATTCATCACGCCTACTGGCAACTGAACCATGCTAAGCCAAATTCTTATCATCTGTTTCTTGGATTATGGCTATAGCTTACCTTCTAACTGTCCCCCTCATTCCAGGCTCTCCCACTCCCCTCCAGCCTCCATATTCTTAAACAAAATCAGACCTTGTCTCTTGAATTTTTAAAAGCCTCCAGTTTCTCTGCGGGGCTGGATGGCAGCAATAATTTTCATCAAAGGTCAGACTGCCCCTTAGATATACTAGAATATACATAAAGAGCTGGCTGGGCAGGAGATAAGTGAGGTTTCAAAAGTCATATTTAGCATCTCCAGTGCCTTGAATTCCTTTTTAAAATTTAAATAATATTTATGGATTAAATGAGATGTATGTTTATTAAAAAGGGGGGATACTGATCTCCAGAAAGAAGTCCAAACTTGTTCTGTCATTCAAGGTCCTACATGGTGTGGTTCACACTACCTTTCCAGAACAATCACCCATCTTGCTCTTGCTAGAGTTCGTACTTGACGTTGATGGTACAAACAAGCGTGGGTCTTTGAGGGACTTTTTGTCTGGTTCTGGAGATAAATGCGAAACCTAATTTCAAGTGGTCTTGGCTGTGTTATCATAGAGATACAAGGGGGAACAGTGGAAGGGGTCAATGTGTGGAACAATGGAAGGGGTCAACAAATCTGCTTGCGGGGAAGTGTTAAAGCTCCAGAGGTGCATCACAAAGAGTTAGTAATAATCACCTCCTGGACATTGGAGGGAAGACCAAGACAGGCAGAAAAAAATAATGCGCGTTGACTTTGAGGCATGTACCTACTGGGATTTTGGGTGATTGTGCATTGTCCAAAATGCAAACTGAGGTAGAAGAGACAAGAAGTTATGGGGTTTTATACTGAAATTTATAGGAAACGACAGAATTTGTTTTTGGTGGAGAGAGGATAAACAGATGTATTTTTTAAATAAAAATGAAACTACTAGAAATCCAGAGCAAGACTGGTAGTAGTAGAAAGAACAGTCAAAAGGCTATTGTAATACTCCAGGAGAGAGATGGCAATGGCCTGGGTGAGGGCAGTGCAGAAAAGACAGAGGTGGATTTAAGACAGATTTTTTTTTTTTTTTTTTTTAAATCTAGTTCCCTAGCCACACTAGTCACACTTTATTTATTTATTTATTTTTATTATTTTTGTCTGTGTTGGGTCTTCGTTTCTGTTCGAGGGCTTTCTCCAGTTGCGGCGAGTGGGGGCCACTCTTCATCGCGGTGCGCGGGTCTCTCACTGTTGCGGCCTCTCTTGTTGCGGAGCACAGGTTCCAGACGCGCAGGCTCAGTAGTTGTGGCTCACGGGTCTAGTTGCTTCGCGGCATGTGGGATCTTCCCAGACCGGGGCTCGAACCTGTGTCCCCTGCATTGGCAGGCAGACTCTCAACCACTGCGCCACCAGGGAAGCCCTAAGACAGATTTTGGAGGAGGAATTGAGAGGACTTAGAGACCCCATAAGCTCTGATGGAAAAGATGAATTAAAGGTGGTACTGTGATATCCAACTGTGAACCCATGTGTAAGGTGGTACCATTAGGTGGGATGGAGAATGTAGTCAAAGGAGCAGATCTCAGCGGAAGGTGGGAGTTCTGCTTTGAACATGTCGAGTGTGAGGTGCCTGGGGGACATTCATGTTGGAATGTACAATACAGAATCTGGAGCCTAGAAGGGATATCTTGGCAGGAGACATCCATTTGTGGGTGATGATGGAAGACAGATGTAAATATTATCCAGAGTGGCATTTGATATGAGAAAAGATGAAGCCAAAGACAGAACTGTAAAGAATATCTTCATTAATGTGAATTATTTTTTAAATCGAAAATAAATTTTAATTTGAGAGATTAACTGTGTTTTTCTATAAAAAATTTTAAATATGTTATAAAAAGAATCCCTATCTGAAATAGTCATACGTAGACTTATATAAAAGTGACTAGGGCATTTGCTCGTAAGTTAAGTGCAATACATCTAAAACACAAAAAACAAAAAAAGAGCTTTTGTATCTCGCCAAGTCTGTTCACCAACAGTAGCACAGTAGTAAGTTTGATTTGGAATTGACTCTGTGTTCTTGCCATCCCTTTTATCTTTTGGAAGCTAGCGTTCTATTCATTTCTAAGCCACTAATTATTTTATCAGTTTCAACATTCACAATTTTTCACATTAGAATTGATGTATGTTATAGTTTAATTAACAGTAATCAGTTTTCTTAGTGGTACATAAAGTAATTGTGTATCTTACAGTCTTTGGCCTGTTCGATTCGAAGTCATATGGTAATTGCTTTGTTCTTGCCCCTTTCGAGAAGGATGTAGTGAAATGGCCCACTCTGCTCCTTGCTGTCCTTCTCCCCCTGACCTGACTTAGCGGTCCTCCATGAGGCCACAGCCCCCTTGTGAAAAGGCAGGAGCAGGGTGTCAAGGGCTCAGGCCAGGCACTCAAACCCTCTTATCCTGGGGTTTTGCAGGCCCTGAAAGAGCCGGGGAAGGCAAGAACCCACTGACCTCATAAAACCCAAGCCCTTCTCTTCACAGAGGGCCACCCCATATCACTCGGGATTCTGGTTGCAAGCAGCAGGCACTGAGTCCAATGGGATTTATTGGAAGGAAATCTGGTGCTGACACAACCTCTAGTGAGATTTATTGGCAGGAAATCTGGTACTCACAGAATCAACAGGAGGCAGAAGGAACAGGTTTGGAAAAGGGCAAGACCAAGGGAACCCAGACCGTGGAGCTCTGGAGTAGTCTGGCCAGGATGTCAGACACCGCTGCATGTTGCCCCTCGTTATTCCTAACTGTCCCCTCAGCTTTGCCTCCTGGCTCCAGAGACAAAGCCCCTGTTAGGAGCAAAGCCCCTGTTAGGACACTGCCCAGATCCTGCCTGTGTCCTGGTCACCAGGAAATGGAGAGCAGGAAAGTGTCTCCCCAGGACGTCAGGAGAATAAAGTAGGGTCCAGCAAGGCGCCAATACAACAGTAGTGCAAGGGGAATCCCGCCCCCCCCCAAGACAGAAAGGGATTTTGATGTTGTATTGCCAACAGTGACGAACGGTCCCCTGCACTTCCTTTCCAAAGTCTCAGATTTGTGAGGCCATCAGAGCAGCTCAGCACTCAGAGGACTGTGGCGTATTCCAATTGGTGACATTGACTTCATTCTCAGCCACTCACTGGTGGAGGAAGCTAACCTTTTGGGAGCTCATATAAGGGGTGAGGCCCTGCACTAAGTGTGTTGCACTAAGTGTGCAATTACTTGTGTTTAGACATTGAGAAAATCTTAAGGAAGGAGAAGTGATGAGCAAACTTTTTTCCAACTAGAGAGAAAGAAGGCAACAACTGCAGACGGTAGAATTTGGGTGCTAAATAAAATAATGTCTAAAAGATGCTGTTGTTTGAAATTAGCCCCTTGGGCTGACAGGCAGTTAACTTCTGCCAGTAGTTTAATTTCTCTTGTGTACGTGGTACAGGAAACTGTACATGGGTGGTGATTTTTTCCCCTCCAATCTCAGAGGAAATGTAACCGGGTATGAACTAAGTAGCACAACTCATATATCAGTAGTCTGTAGCGGTTCTACATAAATCCTTTTCTTTAAAGTTATTTAACTGTTTTGAAAATGGTTTCAACAGAAGTAATTCCAATTGCACCAGAAAGGAAACGAGAGTCTTAAAGAAAAATATACTCTCTTTGCTGAGCAAGGCAAACATATCAGTATGCAGAGAAACAAACCAGTCTCTTGTGTTTTATTTCCTTAACAAATCCACTGAAACACTCACTTTCTGTCTTTCAAAGGATGATAGACAAAGAATTCTGTGGCCACTCAAAATTAATGCCTACAACTGGTTTGTAACTACTTAAAAAAGGCAGGTACTGTTTTTTAAATTTATTTCTCTTTTATTCACAGTATTTCATTATGGGACTTTGCACATATTATAAGAACTCATTTAAGAACTCATTGGGAAAAAAAAAAGAACTCATTGAAAACATACTCTCTGGGCAAGTATTTTCTATTTAAAGAAAGATAACCTGCTGTTTCCCCACCTACTTCAAAAATAAACTAACACACTTCTATCACAGTCTAGCCCTTTTTATTGCCAGGCCCTTATAGAATAATATATTTCCTAAAAGCTCTAAGTGGCGCTTCTGTCATGATGTTGCTTTTGATTCTTCCAGGATTTTTTAAAACAAAAATCCTTATAGCTGCGAAAGGTGAGAACTTGATACTATTTAAAGCTGACTAGCCAAAGTCATTTGGTGAAACTGACTTCGTTTTAAGAACTAAAAAATGTGAATGTACAAACTAGGTGGTTCTAATAAAAGCACAATTGTTTTCCGTAGTCAAATGAGCTGATAATAAAGTAATTTAGACCTTGACCTATTCCACCCTTTGGGTCTATGGAGTGAGATGGAAGAATCTATTTGTTGTTAGTTTTGCTTCCCCAGGATCTTCCCGTGGCTCACACCTTAACTCCTTGAAGTTTTTGCTCAGTGTGGCCCTTCCTGACCGCTCTATTTAAAATTTCACCTCTTCCTCCCCTTATCAGCATGCCAGATGTCCCTTTTCAGCTTTCTCTGTCCCCATCTCACTTACCTGACACAGTGTATGTTCTGTTTATTTGTTTGTTTGCAGTTTCTCTCCCCTAACTCATGGAAGCTCCATGATATGAGCACAGAATTTTTTTTTTTTTTTTTTGTCTGTCTTGTTCCCTGTCCTGTGCCTGGCACCTGGCACATAGTAAGGGCTCAGTAAATATTTTCTGACATACAAGCGAAGGCAACATTTGTTTGACGGTTTCTCTGTATGGATGTTTGCAACTCTCCTGGTGGTTTAAAAAGCAATTTCACATCAATACTTTTGTTTATTCTCACAATAAATTTGTGTTTTAAGACAGGGTTATTATCCCAATTCAGCAGATGAGGAAAAAGGCCTCAGAGAGTTTCTACGAACTATGTAAAGTCAGGGGCTGGCAAGTGGTAGACTCCAGCCTTGAACTCAGACCAATTACTTCCCTTGAAATGTTGCTCCCACGCAAGCTGCGAATCTGTCTGGCTGAAAGAATACAACAATGCTTTGTAGTAAATGTTGCTGGTCAGGTCTCAGGAGAGTGTATTCCACAAAGTAAATAAGAATAGAGTGTGGGTGTAGCATATATAGTTTTGATAAACAAAGCAACCCATCTGTTTAGCTCTCAAGGGTGTGAAACCTAACTTCTCCTCAGTTGAGTGTTACATGCGCTGACCTCCGGGAATTGGGAGAGTGAACCATGCGATGTCCACCTCTGAGAGCCTCCACACACCCCTCCTTACCCTGCAGCTGAGCAGCGCACCTGCTGTGCTTCAGGCTTTTCTCCACGACATTTCTGTTTCATGACAGCTGTGGGTAGGGAGGTAGTGTGCATAATAGTTAAAGATCAGATCAGATCAAAACATGCAGAACCAGACAAAACTTGAAGCTCAACATGGTTGGGAGTTTCTTTGGGGGAAATTACTCTGTCCCCTCACCTATAAAATTAGGTTGGTAGTACCAAGTTCTGATAAATAAATTAGATGATACAAGTAAAGCATTCATCACTGCTTTAGTTGTTATTATTGTATATCTCATTATCTCTTCTACTAGATTATAAGATCATAGAAGGTAAGGCACGCTACTGGCTTTATTAGTTTGCTAGGGCTTGCCATAACAATGTCCTATAAACTGGGCAGTTTAAACTGTAGAAATTGAATGTCTCACAGTTCTGGAAGCTAGAATTCCAAGATCAAGATGTTGGCAGGGTTGGTTCCTTCTGAGGGCTATGAGGAAGAATCTGTTCTATGTCTCTGGTGGTTTACTGGCCAGCCTTGGCACTTCTCAGCTTGTAGAAGCATTCCCCAGTCTTCGCCTTCATCTTCAATGGCATTCTCCCTGCATGTGAATCTGTGTTTAAATCTCCCCTTTTTATAAAGACACTAGTCATGCTGGACTTGGTGCCTGCACTACTCCAGCATGCCCTCATCTTAACTAACTATATCTGCAATGACACTATTTCCAAATAAGGTCACATTCTGAGGTACTGGGGGTTACGATTTCAACATACAAATTTGGGGAGGGGGACACAGTTCAACCCATAACGTGAGCTTTGTCACCTTTGCATTTGTTGTATTTAGTAAGTGCCAGGGAACGGCTGCTGAATCCATTGGATTTAAATACTTGTCTCTAGAAGGTTCAGAGATGGAGCTACTTCCCAGCAGATTAGTGGCCTTTTGAAAATTGCCTCTCCATCCAAGGTTTACCAGAAGAGGAAACTTCCCTCCCGCTAGTGCCTCACTGGGCTTTGTGTTAGGTTTTTGGGTCAGGAAGATACATCATGCCAAGGTGAATATTTTGTTCAGGACCTTCCAAGCTGGCTTTTAATGGGAAGATAGCAGAAATATCTTTATATATAAAGATTTAGATGTGTTATTTATAATTTAACATGTTAAAGGTCTATTTGTCTAAAGATCTGGGTAACAGTGTACTTTTCAAAATTTTAAGTGCACATTTTTGTCTCACAGGTATGTGTTAGTAATAATGCATTAGTAATAACTGTGTTAATGTGTTAATAATGACAGTTTTCCTCAAAAGTGTTTTACATTCTTTCCAATATGTATTTAGTGTGATTATAAAGTAATGATGTTGGTTCCACGATCTACACACATGCATATAGATTACTGTATTTCAGTATCTAAATTGCAATACTATACTTTACATATCCATATTTTTAAAATGGATATTCCATCCACAAATCACTTGCTTAATATAATCAAGAACTTTTACAGCTGCTTTTCAGGCTATACATATTTGTTTGGGCATTTAAATATGCATATAATGCATTCTCTAAGTGGTTAGAGCTGAAATTTTGAGTTACTATAAATCTCAGGATTTATTGTGATGGAAATGGGACTCTCCATAGAGCTTTGGATCTTATAGAACATCTGTAAATATCAATATTTGTTGAATGAATGGATATATGAATGAATGATGGAGGTGGAGGAAGTGAAGTCATTTCTTTTAAACTCCATTTGAGCCAATGAAATCAATATAATACTTGAGTGAAGGTAATATATTTAAAAACCATGGAAGCAAGTTTTAATTTTTTATACTGTTTTATTCCATTAAGTTCGATTTTCTTGTGACACTTTGTCTTGCCCCTCCATCCTGTACACTGTGACTGATGATTTCAAGCACTCTGCACTGAAAGGGACCTCCAAGAAAGGCAGTTTGGGAGGAGAGAGAGAGTAGGAGCACATTTGCGTAGGGCAGGAAGGGCACGGTAACATCTGGCGGTGGTGGCCGACTGGTACCATTTGTTAGTGCTCATTAAATTCACATTAATGCATGAACTGCTCTGAATGTGTAAATGCCATTTCAGGTTGGTTGCTTTCTCCCAGGCCAATGGCAATGACTTTTGGGGCCCTACCCCAGGTTGTTTACTTGCCAGTGGCATTTGACCTGGGGTCAGACCTGTATTTAACCCTTTCCTGTAGGTCAAAACCAAATTAATTTGGTGAGAATGAAATTGGAAATGAGTCGTCTGTACAGCAGGTGTCCCCTGTGGAGAATGTGCTACAGGTGGAAACATTTTAAGATCTGTTCCTGGCCCATCTCCGAAGAAGCTTCAGAGGTCAGAGAGGCAATTCCAAGACATCCCATGTGGTGAGGGCCTGGAGATGGATGTAGCAGGTGCCGACTCGGGGCGGTTTTCTCAGAAGCGTGGGGTACTTTCAAAGAGGCCCTTTTTGGAGATAATGTATTCATGTATTCATGAACGTATATCTTGGGCATTCATTGTGGACTGATTTACTTAGAAGCCGCCCTAAATGATTGGAACTTTACCCTCTGCCCCTACCTCCCACCATCAGCTAGACACTTTGATTTGAAGGAAAGAATATAATGCATTTTTCTCTTTCTTTTTTCTAGAGGATGAGGATGATGAGGAAATGGTAGAACCTAAAGTTGGCCAGGATTCAGAACTGGAAAATCAAGACAAAAAACAGGAGGTGAAGGAAGGTATGGTGTGGGAGCTAAATTGCGTCATCATTTTATTGCTGTCTTTTTAACCAACATAAGGGACTATATATAAAGGTAAGTAAAAATTAAATGTATACCTCCTGCGTGGAAGGTTTTCTGTGATTGATCAATACATTACATTTAGCCACATAAACTGTAATCCTTTATTTTTTTGACTGACAGAAGCAAATAAAACACGAACCATCCACAAGTCCAGTCACATTTCCAGTAAAATTATTACGAAATAGCAGTAAAATAAGACACTTGTTATCAATTGACATGTTATCTAGTTCACGCCATCATATATATATTCCTAATGATAACAGTAAAGGAAAGGAGCAGGTATAATTATTATGTCACTAAATTCTGAGGTTTATTCGTGTGATCTACAGAGAAACATTAACCGTGATCATCACTATTAACTATACTATTAAAAGTTTTCCTCTACACTCTGCCCATATCAGAAGGAGGAGCCTTTACATGCTCCAGTGATAACAATGACTAGTACTTATTAGGGGCTTACTAGGTACTTGGCTCTCTCCTTAACACTCCAGAGATAATATGTACCCTTTGCAACATCCTTTTGAAGCAGATACTATTATTTTCCCTATTTTATAGGTAGAGAAATAGGAAAAGGGAGGTTTAAAAACGTACCCATGGATACATAATGTGTAAGTACACGATCCAGGATTTGGAGTTGACTCCAAAGCCTATACACTTGCCCACAAAGCCATCCTCCTGTAATAGCACTGGATTTCAAAAAACAAGAAAGCAATAATGAAAAAAGAAAAGAAAGGGGAAGGCAAGACATACTATAGCTGATGTTTCCCTAAAAGTCTGATTTTGTGTCCCTTTGAGATTTTCAGCCTATGGAGAAAAAGAGAATTTTGAGATTGTCATTCTTATTGAGAAATGGAGTGTCCATGAGAATGGAGTGTAGATTAAAAAGATTCTTCCATATTTCCTACTAAATGTCCCAAGTTTAGAGCAACATAAGTCTAATTAGAATTTCATTTGATTTTTAAATTTTTGATTTGCCCGTGGCTCTGGCGCAGTGCATGGCACATGGTTGTCCCCGGGGACTTTGTAGGCGTGGTCATAGGGACTCACTTCAACCTGCCCAGGCATTAAGTGAGGTGGATTACTGTCAAGTTCCAGGGTACGGCTGTAGGCAGGCAGTAGATTCAGCATCTTTAACAGTGGCGTCCACAGAAGGCACAAGTTCCTCTTTCTGAGAGATTCTAAAAGGATTTGATTGAAGCAAGCTGACATTTAAACCTCCTACTAAGAACATGTATATATTTAAGCTGGTGAATAGAATATCATTAACACAGGTGTAGCAAGAGACAAAATAAGTCAAAGTTTACTAAAATACCCTCACCCTTTTTTTTTTTTGCAAAATATCCTTAAGATGTACTGGGTGATAAGAAGCCAGGGTGTATTTTGTGTGTCTTGGCACGGATTCCCTCCTGCCCCCCAACCCCAATTTCCAAATTCTCTTCTCTGGCAAAGCATTGCAACCTCCTTCTTAAGTTCTGAGCAAAAACACCCTCCAGTTTTAACTCTCACTCATGCTTCATGGAATTGATTAAAGTCCTGTTAAAAGTCCAAGAGAAGTTTGAAAGTGCATTTCCTGTTACTGCCGCGCCGTGCATCTTAAGTCTCTATTAATGGCTTTTCTGCAAATTAGCACATAATGGGTTAAAAGCATGTTTATGTTGGCATCAAACTCTCTCTGGCTATTTTTTTTTAAAGCAAGACAGTATTTTGCAAACTTTTTAAAGAATCTCTAGCAGATACAATCGTGGCGCCATTCATACAGCTGCATGGTAGTCAGGGCTGTGTCAGCACTTCCATAGGAACCCTGAGTTTCAGGGATTTATTACTTATCCATAAACATTTGCTCTGGGCTGAAACTTGACATACACAGTTTCAAACCAGGGAACACATTTTTGAGAAATCTGGCCGTTTTTGGAGTTAAAAAAAAAAAAGTGCTGAGGGGGAGATGGGAAAAAAAATCAGTGCTCACTAGCTTTTGACATTTTTGCCCATGTGACATCAAAAATGCATTAAACAGTAAAGAAATATGGGTTTGATTTATTACTCTTCTCACTCTTTTTTCCACATCAGAGTAGGGAAAACAGCAGGTAGCTTTTAGCTTTTAATAAAATTTTAGGAAATTTCTATATGTGAGTGTCCTAGTATCTTCATGTTTAGAGATTTAAAGCAACAGAATTGGAAACGTGACTCTTGTAAATGCACATTAACTCATAAACCTCACATTAACTTCAGAGAAGGACATCATTCTTTATTAGTTTGGTTTGGTTTTCTTCCTCTTGTTTTTGAACTGATTTCACTGTAAAATTCAGTAAGAGCTACTGTCCCTATTTAATCTGATTGAATATTTATGTGGGTTTACTTATTTATTTTTTAATCTTTTTGACATATTCTTGAAAAATATTTAAAAGATGTAATTTTTATATTGAAATTTAAAGCTATATCATTGAAACAAGGCAAGACATTTCTGAAATGGATATTTTAAAAATTACTTTTGACCTAAAGATGAGATTGTAAAATACTCAATATAAATTGTGGATTCCATTACAGATTTTACATTTTTACAGAGAAAAAACATCCAGGAACTCTAGAAATCAAAAGCTATAGTGTCTAGTAAATAGAGTAAATCAAAAAGAAATTGAAAAAGTACACATTCAGGTCAATAAGAAAAGTTAAGAAGCATAGCAAATAGGATAGAATCAACATGAGAGACACATAAAAAAGGATTCTCATGTACAGTACCAAGACAAATTAACATTTCTATAATAAAAAGAATTAATAGTAGACCCTAAAATAAAATTCATACTAGATTTTAATTTTGCAGGCCATGAATTCATAGAATTAGGCAGTTCTCTAAACTTTGAGTTTCATGACTCTAGTACATGGTTTTCGTACTTCTTATTCAAGCTAAATATAACTGTTCAGGTAAATTTTGGTAAGTTTGAAAATTGTGCTGTCATTGGCTCATATGTAAGTCATATCCATGTGTACTACTTTTCCTGAAGAATCTTTATTTCTTAAAAAAGGTCACTTTAAATGCATAAAATATTGTTAGCTCTTGGCAGAAATACTCCATGTTGCAAAAACAAACAACAAACCTGCTATAATAGCAATTTCTGCTTAACTTGTAAGAAAAATCAAACATTATCATTGCCCTTGTTTTGCGCTGTTACGCCTGTTGCTATTAAATTACTTCCTACCTTTTTATGCAGAGAAGATGTTGAAAATAATTCTTTAGGTTCCAGGGATAGGGAAAAGCTGAAGAAACAGAGATTTTAGGGAGAATTTGGGGTCTCTCCTGGAGTAATACAATTCTGATTTTAATTGTTTATGCTTATATTTTAAATTTTGTGGACTCCATTAATCAACTAATTTTTTTTTCATGAAATATGATGTCTGGAGAGGTTTTACCTCCAAATACAGATTTTGGTTGTGGTTCCTGGATACTCCATTATGTTTTCATTACATTGTAATAACACATCAATTTAAAGACTTTTAAATATGAGAGGTTTGGGGTTTTAGCGAAAATAACTGTAGCTCTGTTTAACTCCTAAGTTGAATATTGTTTATGACTTTTAAAAAGTACTCATCCGCACATGCATCTTATTATTTTGTGCTAACAAATCATGTCATTTGATCCCTGTTAGACATCAAAGCTTAATATAAAATATGCTCTTTGTTTTGCTTCAGTAGCAATTTAATTTCAAGCCAAATATTGTATTGCCAAACATAATATCTGGAGACGCTACTGCTTCACTTACCTGAACTTGGCCTCTGCAAATACACTTTGATCAGCCATTTATGTTTCTCTTAGAGAAGAAGTTGTATGTCTTGAAAGCTGAGATCAAAATGACAGTAAGCTACAGGGAAGAAAAAGATTACAGAAAATTACACAGGAACTGTTTTTTATTCAAGGTAATGGACCTGTAAGGAAATATACAGGTGGAATACAAGTAGCTCAAAAAGATAAACAGAGAATAGAATAGATATTTTTAAAATGTAAAAACAGGAATAAAGGGAAAAAATTCCTATATCTCTGCTTAATTTCAAGTGTGTCTCAAGTCATCCATCAGCATTGACAAAAGCCGAATGAAGCTTTTAAAATAAGACATTCTTCTTGGTCCTGTAGCATCCTTGTTTAGTGAAGTTTATTTATTTATATAACAGTACTGACCAAAACAAAAGGACCCTAGTGTTTTCCCCTTTACCTAGTTACATTTAGTAGTTTTACTGTTTTCTTGAACTTATATCAGGGTGAAAAAACTCAAATGCCTCATTTATGGGTGTTTTAGAAAGTAGACTAATTATATATAACTGCTAATTATTGAATGCTGAACTATTTGTCAGTATATTTAAGTCTTAAACCAGACTTAAAGTTTAGGTATCATTGCCTCATTTTATGGCTAACACTGCGGCTTAGAGAGCTTTCATTGATTAAAGAATCCAAGCTAGCAAATGGCGGAGTAAGTCTTGGATTCCAGGCTGGTTTTGTAGAGTTCTTGTTATTTACAGTTTACACATTGCCCACTTCACCATTTCTCAAACTAGTGTCTGTGCAGCATTGCTCAGCAGTTGTTGATGGAGGTTTTTGGAGAGTCCCAAACACATGGGCACATTTAGGGCTCTGGAAACTTCAGCAACAAAGAAATATTTCTGGCTATATTTAGGGCTGCTAGAAACACCAGGGTGAGCTGTATTTGGAGATAATCTTCTGCTGTAGTGGATGAATCATGTTTTTCCACTTCTCAAGGTGTGAATCAACTACATCATAATCATTCTAATTTCTTGTACAAATACAGACCCTGGAGTCTTTCCAGACCTCTTATGCCTTTCAGTCTGGGGCAGGGGAGGGGAGGCCAGAAGGGGAAAGACATTATGAACATTAAAAGCTTGAGATCTACTTCCATGGCTCTGCAGGAGGGCTTCTTGACAGTTCAGATTTCTCAGGACAGTGGCTTCAAGATACCATTAATCAAATCAAATAACACTTCCATAAAACATTATGCTATAGGTGGCTATACCTAAATGATTCCTCTGACCATGTGGCCAGGTAGAAATCGGTCCTGGTTATCAGGATGGTTGTGGAAGTGTTTGGGAAATTCTGTGGGTGAGTCATTCCACCAGGGACCCCTATGGTTTTAATGCACTACCTTCCTCCTGTAGCTTAAACTCCAGGAGCTTCTGGTCCTACTGGAAGGGTAATTGATCAAACATTTATTGAAGTCTCTCTGCACAAAAGTTGAACTGAGATTCCTGAAGAACCATAGAGGTTCAGCTGACAGTTTCTGCCCTTAGGGATTTCTCACTCTGGGGGAGTTCCTAATCCTTCCTCTATAGTTTTATGTAAACCCTGCTACTGAAGGAACAGTTTATATAACCTAATCGTGACTCTGAGGTGAGCTGACTTTCAGACACTATGACATATTGCTAGTTACTTAATCTCTCTTTGCCTTATTTTGTATCTTCAAATTTAGTCTTATAAGATTAATCATGCTGGAAAAGTAAGGCATAGTAACAATTATGAGGTGTCTTATAGCATTTATTTGTTCCATGTGTTTGTTTAAAAGCAGAAGATACCTTGGGTAAAGGTGCGTTTGGAAGGACACGTTTCAGTTTTCGAGGAGAATCTATATAACAATCAATCAGTCTTATCAAGTAACTATCTAAAATAAAATGAATTTATCAGTAGAAAGAGGAAAGGTGCTATCTAGATCATATTATAGATAGTTCTTAATTATTTAGTATGTGCAGCTTTACAATCTGATATACATGGTTTTATAGATTTCTCTATTATGTACTATTTGAGCTGTTTTTCAAGTTCAGTTCTAAAGAAAATAACGTTCAGAACTCATTGTTAAAACACACCAATCATTTTCATTTGTAATATTTTTCAACTCTTCAAAATAGTAATTAGTCCAGATATGAAATCTTTTTGTCAAATTGTCAGTGAAGACATCTGCAAAAACCTTTGATGTGAATTTAAGAGTAATTTAGAATTAATATTAACAATGGTTTATTTCACTGTGTCTTATCACTCTTTTGATAAGCAATGTCTTTCAAGAGTTGGATTCCTCTTGAAATGTTTTAATTATCCCTTTTTTTTTTTCTTTCCCAATAATCTCTTTTACATAAATAGCTCCTCCAAGGGAGCTGACAGAGGAAGAAAAACAGCAGATCCTTCACTCAGAGGAATTTCTCATCTTTTTTGATCGGACAATACGGGTAATTGAAAGAGCGCTGGCAGAAGACTCCGATATCTTCTTTGACTATAGTGGTCGAGAGTTAGAGGAAAAAGATGGGTTAGTTTCTTGTGTGCATTTAAAAAAATACTGTGATAAGTTCTCTGTTGATTCTAAATTCACTTATGTTTTGAGTAGGCAAGTTCCAAGCCTAACAAATCAGAGGAGTATGAAATTCCAGAGCTGATCTTGCTGAACAGCTTTGACTAAGGGCTTTGGTTATGACTTCTGGCTTAGAGTTTCCTTGTAATTATCATGTGCTTCCATGAAATGCTTTTGAACTTGATATCTGGGGAACAGCCCAGGTGATAGAGACTGGCAGAGTCATGTACATTGTCCTCTGAGAAAACATAAGCAGCAAAAGGAGATTTGTGTTATATCCAGTAGATCTATTTTTGATGTCTAAGCAAACAGGAAGCCGAAGAAAATAAACATGAGATATGGGAGACCTTAACTGATGTGGGAGACAGCAAACAGAGACTGGCAACTCTTTCCTCTTTTGATGCCATAAGATTATGTGTATATGCCTTTTAGGAAATACAAGTGCCGTTTACTTTTAACTAACCATTAGAAGTAAATGGCCCCAAATGACTTTCCCTGTGACTGCAACAAATGTATTACGTTCGGCAGGGGCTGTCAACCATCTTCGTGTGGATAATTGGAGGCGCTTTATGAGCTTTGTGAGCGATATAGCTGGTTTTTAGCCACCAATTTCTTTTGGCCAAGAACAACATGAAAAGATGAGATTACCTGCCTTTTTCATTAGACCTGACATTTTACTGCTTCTAAAATTCAAATACATTGTCAAAGGCCAACCTGTCATCGTTGAAGATGCTCAAGGCAATATAACCGTGGCTCTGAAAACAGTTTCAAAAGGGAGTTCTAAAAATGTTCTAAACAGTCAACAGCATCATTAGACTACATCAAAGAGAATAATATTTGGAATATATGTGTTATATTTGTTTTCTTTTAAAAAGCCATTACTCTATGGCTCAGTTAGTTTGCTGAGTTCTCTTTCCCTCTGGGTGTCTGGTACAGTGTTATACTGGGCTCCTGGCAGATATTTGGGGGCACGTACCTCTTGCCTGAGTTTGCAGTGGTGGAGCTGAGAAAAGGATAGCAGGGGGAAAAAAAAAGTCATAATAAGTCAGCTGCTTGGAGCCCAAGTACCTAATCTGAGGTCAAGTCACCCAGTCTGAACAAGAACTATATAGGGCAAGTGATACAGGGTGCAAAGCAATGGAATGAAGCAAATGAACAGAAAAAAAAGGGTGAGTGTGGAAGAATTCCTGAACTGAAGCCCAAGGAGTATAGGCAGCTTTTTATGCAGATCCCATAGCTGCTGACACAGAACAAGCATGACTCAATTTAAACACTCGGTCTTGTGGAGCGAATGCATGACCAGTGCAGAGTTCTTCAGAGGAGGTTTTGCAGCCAGTTGAATATCAGGCAAGTAAACAGTAGCCAAAGTGTAATCTTCCTCCATCCAGGTGATATTTTGGTCTGTGTTAAGTACCTAAGGTGTTTGGTGAATCCCTCATTCCCCAGCAGGCCTGTCTCACTGTAGAACTTTTCACTTGCTATTGAGCAAGGAGGCAACTGCCACCTTCAATCGGAAATTACAGGTAAAGAGAGACATGCATGTCATTTCTGGTCTA
Organism: Phocoena sinus; assembly: GCF_008692025.1. NCBI lineage: Eukaryota > Metazoa > Chordata > Mammalia > Artiodactyla > Phocoenidae > Phocoena > Phocoena sinus. Next base: position 59,743,534 of record NC_045771.1, read on the forward strand.
AGGCCAGATAAGGTGGTATTGATACCAAAGACTCTCCAAATGTGCTGCGCTTCCTTGCGAGCTGGGAGATTTCTTGTAAACTCTGATTCAAGGCAGAGCTTATTAGGGGGAGGAGAATGCTTTAGAACTGCTCAAGATAGGAACCTGAAACAAATTTGACATTTCACACCAGGCTTGGGACAACATGTGGGAACCTTTTCTGGGCCAGGTTAGAGAGAGCTTTGCAGAAAGGAGATCACCTTTAGTTTATTTACGATCAGAGTTTGCTGTCTAAGTTGATGCTTTGGCTTTAGAGAGTATCGTGCGCCATGCTCTCGCCATTTCATTCTTTCAGTATGAGCACTAGTTTGATGTTTAAACCCTCCTAGGGATGTCCAGGCTGGAGCCAACCTTTCTTTCAATCGTCAGTTCTACGATGAGCATTGGTCCAAGCACCGAGTAGTCACTTGTATGGACTGGTCTCTCCAGGTAAGGATGGTTGCTGGGATGGGACAAACTGGACTTGTGTTCTCATGGCATTTGTATTTTAAAAAAAATAAGAGAGAATTGCTCCACTATTTTGGATGTGTTCACTAACCTGCAATTTTTTTCTGTGCCTATTGGTTTTCTTTCTCATTTTACTGAAGTTTCAGTTTAAAATTTGCACTCTCTTATTCATACACATTGAGTACTTACTAGGGACCAGACGAAGAGCCAGGCCATTCTGTCCATGAAACTGCTCTCACTAAAGTCACCAATGATTTCCTACTTGTCAAATCCATGTGAATATTTTTAAGCCTTAATCTGCCCCGACCTCTCTTTGTCATCCAGCTTTGTTGACTTCCCCATACTTCTAAAAATATTATCCTTCCACTGAGTTCCACAGCTCGACTCTCTTTCAGTTCTCGAACTCCTCCAAGACTTCTTTTTCCTCTCCTACCCTCATGGTCCTCGTGGTCATGCCCTCAACCTTTACTCTTCTCGACGTGCTCTCTGTGGGAGATCTCTTCCACTGCTATGGATTCAACCACCACGTGGGCAGCCTTTTTCTATCCCCCGCCCAATCTCCCTCCTGAATTCCACTTTACACACCAGACAGATCCATTCAGGTGTCCCATAGAATCTCAAACTAATCACTAACTCATTATTTCCACACGTCTGAAATCCTTTTTTGCTTCCTCCATTCTCTGTTAAAGCCATCACAATATACCCAAGGACCTAAAGCAAAACTTTCGTCATTAACATTAGAAACTTTCTCTCCCTTATCTCCCAGACCCGGTCTGTCACCAAGACTGTCCGTTTCGCCGCTCATATATTCATCATCTTACACCTGTAGTACTGCTAACCTTCTTGTGTTCTTTCTACATCCAAACTTGTCCACCTATAGTTTTCCCTCTAGACATCTAGCCAAATAATCTTTCGAAAAACGCACATCTGATCACTTCACTCCCGGGATTAAAACTCCCTATTGCCTGCAAGAAAAAAAAAATCTAAACACCCTAGTGCAGCATTCATAGTGAAAGCAGGCAGATTTACCAAAAGCCAATTTAATGGCCTACTCAGTTAGTGTATAATTTACCCAGCACTGAGTAGTTAAATAATGCACATAAAGGTACACAGCCTAATTGTGGTGAGGTCAGAATATGAACTCAGGTGGTCTGACTCCTGAGCTCACATTCTTGATCACCATGCTGCGTCCCCTCCTGTAATGACAATGACATAATAGCAATGAGGGAAATAGGGATGATAAGTACTGGGCATTTATGCACAGTGCAGTTTCTGTTTTCTTACAGTCTGTGCTTTTATTGGGAATAATTATCATGGCTAGCTTTTAATTTGTGTTTCTTATATACTAAGCACTGTGCCAGCTGCTCTGGAGGCATTGTCTTATTTCACCCTCACAACATCAAGTGAGGCAGCCACTGTTACTATTTTAATTTTATAGCTGAAGAAATTGAGGCTCAGAGCAACTAAGTATCTTACTAACCGTCCCTCAGCTAGGATGTGGTACAGCAGGGCTTTGAACCCAAGTCTTTCAGCACTTTCAGGCATATGCTCTTTACCAGTGCCTCCCACAAAGGGCTTATGAATCTGGAACCGAAAGAGGTTCTAAGGGCCGAGTGACGTAGGGCCGAGAGCAAGTGCTTTCAGGATTCAGTGGAGGTTGGAGTCTGTCTCTGGTTGGACAGGGCATCTTAGAAGACTGGGATTAGACAAATGGAGGGGAGAAGAGTGTGCTCTAGGCAGAGCAGTAAAGCAGGTGATGTGAAGAGCCCCATTTAGTCATGTTGAGAACAGGAACACTGAAGAGGAATGTAAACCCCTGCAACCAGACTGTCAGCAGCCACAAAGTGGGCAAGTGATCTCTCCCCTTGAATCTCTTTTTACATCCAAAACAAGACAGCACGCAGGGCATGGTCGTGCAGAGGCTAATACAGGCAGGGTGTGCCCAGCCACTTCCCGCCAGTGCGTGGGTGCTCTGTGAGCACGCTCGGGTGTGTGTGCAGAAAGCAGATCCAAGGCTGAGGAGACACTTAGCTCGGCTTGTTCACTTGTTCAAAGCCTGGAAATTACACAGGAACCTTATCTGACACATTCCTCAAAGGCAGGTTTCACTGATAACTCTCCCTGAGGAGGCAGCAGGGGGCTCACCAGTGGGGCTGGTCCCTGCCTGGCCTCAGCGTGTGGTGGGCCCTATTGCCTGTAGATAGGTTTGTTTCCACACAGGATCTTGTGTGTCGTTTTTGTTGCAGGAGGTGAAACTGGAAAGGGCAGAAACTCCCCCATAGAGAGACTGCATCTGTTTTTCCCCATTTTTGTGTAACCTGCCATCTACACTGTGGGGAAGGGGTTTGCATTTCTGAAAAATGTATTTTCTTTGGAGCATAAGAAACAGGAATTAGAGCCCTTACATCATAACAATTTTGGGGTTCAAAGGACCAGGTTGACATACGTATGGAATGAAGAGACTTTCTGAGTGAATCTACATGCAATCCAGTGATATTAAGAAAGAAGAAAAGGATAGAGGCATTGTCTTAGCGTCTAGTAGAGGCATGTATGCTTAGGATGATTATGAATGGAACAGAATGGAACAGAGGGGAAAAAAGGAAGAAACTGTAAGATTCCTGCATAGCTTTGCTGTGACCTCTTGTACTTCTTAAACAAGAACACTTTAACTTTGCGATATTTGCAAAATATCCACCAAACATTATTCCCTGGAAGACATTTGGGTGCTTGGGGAATTATGTCAACTTTGCTATTCATTGAATATCGTTTAGCACAGGGGGTCAATAATACTATCCACATATCACATGACAGATTTGGCAGACATATACAAAACCAGACTTATGATCTCACTCCCACCATGTATATTCCTCTCATATGTAAGTTGCATCCTCGAACCTTGGAGTCATCCAAGATACAAAGCCAAGTCGTTTTTTTTTTTAATTGAAGTAAAGTTGATTTACAATGTTGTGTTAATTTCTGCTGTACAGCAAAGTGATTCAATTATACATATATATACATTCTTTTTATATTCTCTTTCATTATGGTTTATCATAGGATATCGAATATAGTTTCCTGTGCTATACAGTAGAACCTTGGTGTTTATTCATTCTCTATATAATAGCTTACATCTGCTAACCCCAGCTTCCTACTCCATTCTTCCCCCATCCCTCTTCAAGTAATTTTTGATAGCTCATTTAATTGCAAAACCCAATCAAATTTACGGTAGTAAAAAGACCCCCACTGTGATCAATTCAAATCCACTTACATGTGGAGTTGATACCTACTTTATGTCATGGCCTCCACTTTGTGCTTATATTAGGAAATAGCTTCCTAACTGGTCTCCCTGCCTCAATTCTCTACACTGTTGAGTCATTGTAAGTACTTTTCCAGTTTACTATTTGTAAAGATTACTTATTTGCTCTCAGTGTCACCTTGAGCAAATTACCTGACTTTTCTTGGCTTAAGTTTCCTCACTCATAAAATGATAATTGTACCTAGCTCACATGCTTATTGTATTAAATGAGTAAATGTATTTAAAACACTTCGAGTTTTAAAACTGTCTAGTATATAAAAAATACTGAATAAATGTTAAAGTAGTGGTAGAATTAGTAGTAGTAGTAGTTGGAGTGTATGACTCCCAGAGTGAAGTCTAAAATCATTAGCCTGTACTCAGTGACTTCTGTGAGGATGCCCTGAGGCATCTGCAGCCCTTTTATCTTTTTCATCTCTTCCTATCACCTGCCTCCCAGCCAGGTGCTATAACCTACTGTCTCCTGAATATGTTCTCCACTGCATTAGTCAAGAAAACTTTACCCCTGGCTACTTTAAGGAAAAAGGGAAATTTATTCGAGAGCTACTAGGGTGCTCAGGGAATCCACGGAAGAGATGATGAACGGGGACTCAGGAGTATAAATCTGAGCAGCTTGAGAGGCTTCACCAATAAGATGCTGTCGTAAGCTGACTCATTTGCCAGCCCATGGGTTCTGTGTCTCAGCTCAAAAGTTACAGTAGCCAAGTTAGAGAATGTGATTGCCCCAGCTGGGTCAGGTATGAACCCTGCAATGAATTAATTGTCCCTGGGAAGTTAGACACCTGTGTATTGAGGTAATCTCCAAAGATTGGGAGAATCACTGTGAACCAGGCAGACACCCAAGAGAGATTTCCCGCATCAATATTTACCTGACTCTACAATATTTACCCTCGTCTATACTCTCCTCTCACTTCTCTCCTAATCACCTAGCCATTTAACAGGGCCCAACCAAGTCTCATTTCTTCTCAGAAGTCCTTTCCAATATCTCTCCCTACCATACCCCGTTCCAACTAAAGTAGTTATTTTCTCCTCTGTGCTTTGATAGACCTCCTTTTGTATCTCCATCTTAGCATGTTCTGCTTTTATATTTGTGTTGTTGTTATTCATACATGTGTCTCACCTCCCTCTGCTAAGTGATGAGCTCCTATAAAGCAAAGCATGTTACTGTTGAAATTCGTGTCCCACATTTTACCTGGCACCAGTGCCTCTCATATGCATGGGGGGAGGGGGCACTTGACGCATGCCACAGTGGGCTGGAAGGGACATGGTCTTTGAAACCAAATAGACTTCAAGCAGGGCCTCACTTTATCATTTATTAGCAACTTAACTTGGAACAAGTTCCTTACCCGGGGACCCTTGGCTTCTTTGTCTGTAGAAGTAGGAAAACCATTGCTTACTTTAGAGAATTGTAAGGATCAAATGAGTGAACATGTTCCACAGCCCAGTGTCTGGCACATAATGGCGCTTAAAACATGTTGGTTCCTTCCTCGCCAATAAATGTCAGATTTTATTTCTTTATAAGAAAAAGCAGCTTGAGAGCAGATCTGGTAATTTCCGGGTAAAATTCTCCTAGGTTAAATATTAGATAATTCAGCCCCGTGAGCAGTCACAAACTTCCTAGTAGTTAATATTCTCTTTAAGATAATAATTTTAACCTTTAAAGTTTAAATAATCGTGCAGAGATTTACTACTTTTTATTGGAAAATAAGAAAATATGATTAGTCATGTTCAAACAAACATACTAGAGGAGACTTTGAAATCACAAACACTTTCAAGAGATAAGAGTTAATCAGTATCTTTAGGCCTTTTGATCCTAGTTATAGATATTTCACCAAAAGCATTTCACTGGTATTTTACAGAAATTCTCCCTGTTTTCTAAAGGAGTTTTAAACGCAATAATGTAAAATATTTTTTTAATGAAAAAAGAAGAACTGCAAGTGGGAGCCAGCGATGAGACCCAGATGTGGAGCTGTGGGATATTATTCCAGACACATCTGGCTGTCCATTGGCCACTATGGTAGTGGTGTTGATGTTTATAGAGTTGCCTTTTCACATGTGACATAGTTAAACTTCAGATGGACAGTCTGGAGACTTCTGTGTTTATCTGGATGTTAGTTTCTTTGAATGGGCTTTGAATCAAAGGCCTTTCTTAACAGGCCTTTGATTCATCCGCTGAGGAGTGTTTTCTAATAAAGAATGATTACTTTCCCCTGGTGGCCACATACGTGTGTGTCGTTGTAGGCTTATACTTTCTCTGTACCAACTGGCGAGTTGTAACTCTCTGCAGCTTTCTTAAGTTGAGGGAGCTCAAAGAATGACTACAATCACATAGGAGACTTAGGTTTAATTATTTTTGATAGAAAAAAAGTTGATGTTCAAATTTATACAGACAATCTTATGTTAAATATATGCAGTGTAGTGAAAAAGAAGGGAAAAATTACCTGTGAGCAGAGACTGATATGATCTGCTATAATCCTGATGCTATTTTTAACGGAGCTGCCTTATGGGAATCCCAGGTAGGAATGACATTTTCATGAAATGTACTCTAACTCCTAAATACCTGCCATGAGATTCAGCCTCAGTTTATTTATAACACTCAGCATAGAGTTCAGGTATGGTGAGTAGGTATTTCTACTCACCGTAGAGTCCTCTTTGTTACTTTACTACTTGTGTTTCTTTTACTTCAGCTTTTAACTGTTGGTGTTATTTAACAACAAAGGATTAAAGGTAAGGTCTTGCTGCTGAGCACAGGGTTACTGACGTAAGAAAGAGCATTTGTAATTCAACAGATTTTGGCACAAGCTTATTGTGCTAGGACTTACTATACTCTGGATTCAGAGGTCAATAAAAACAAGTCCCTATACTCAAAGAGCTTACAATCTAGTAACAGACATAGACCAGGAGAAGCCATAATACAGTTTGACAGGGGCTTTAATAGGGGGACACACATAATTGCTAAGGGAGCTGATGAGAGGCAAGGAGGGGTGGTGGATAGTTAGATAGGATTGTCTGGAGGACTTGGTGTTAACGATGTAACCAACACAGAAGAGGCATTCCAATGAGAGTGAGTATCAGACTCATGGTACAGAGGCTGTACCTATGAACCTCAGAACTAGCCCAGTGAGGCTGGGTCATAGAGTGGGGTTGGGAGGAGGGAGGGAAGGTTGTAAGAGATTAAGTCGAGAAAGTAGAAAATAACAGATGATGAAGGATTCTATATGACCTGGATTTTATCTTGAAAGTAATGATGAGCCATTAAAGTATTTTAAGCAGAGGAGTGACTTAGCCAAATGTATGTTTTGTAAAATCATATTGACAAAGGATGAAGAGTGGAGTAGGTGAGGGTAGGGCATGGCAAATCTGGAAGCAGGAAGCCATTTAAAAAACTGTTGTCTTCATCCAGAAAAGAAATTCATTTAGGAGCCCTCTGATCTTAAGGATAGAAAGAAAACATGCATTTGAATTACCATTGAGGAAGTAGTGAAACACAGTATATGAAGATGAGAAAGAGGGAGGAGTAAAAAATGAACTTGGAGTGTCTGGCCTGGACAGCTAGGTAATGTCAGTGCAAAGCACTAAAGGGATGAATGTTGGAAGAGGGAATGTTGAAAGAGCAGTAGGTTTTTGTAGAAGGCAACAAGCTCGCTTTCCTAGGCACTGCATCTGATGTGTCTATGGACAGCCTTGAGAAATCCCCAGTAGCTGTAAAATCTGCACCTCAGAGAGAAATCAAGCCTAGAGGTAAAGATTTGAACATTGTCAATGTATTAATGCTTATTAAAGCTATTGATGAGTTCACGCAGGGACAGTGTGTCGATAGAGACAAATAAGGGCAGAAAACAGCCCCCCTTGGAATATAGGTAATAGAAGAAACTGTAGGGACTGAAAAGAGTGGTTTGGAAGAAGATCAGGAGAGAAAGATGTCATGGAAGCCAACATAGGAGAAAGGAGGGAGTAGCCCAAATGTCACATAACCCAGAGAGGTCCAGCAGAGCATGCAGTTTAGTAGTCATTGGTGACTATGGCAGCACACGTGGAACGTTTGTTGGGAGTAGAAACCAGATTGCAGTGGGTTGAGACGTGAAGTTGGTATTAAGTATGCCACAGCTTAAAAAGAAAGTGCCATTTAAAGTATGTAATATAGCATGTGTCTGTTGGAATAAGAATGTTTTCCTTGTGTCGTCGTCTTGGCATAAGCCATCCTTGTGACCTCTTCCATCCAGTACCCCGAGCTGATGGTCGCTTCCTACAACAACAACGAAGATGCTCCCCATGAACCAGATGGAGTGGCCTTGGTTTGGAACATGAAGTTTAAGAAAACCACACCAGAATACGTCTTCCACTGTCAGGTAGGAGTCAGCAATGTAAAAAAAACTTATATCTCCTGCTAGACCAAATATAGTTCATACTGCCTCGCATCTGTTTTATGTGGAGAGGAAGAACTGAGTTTAAAAATGGAATTGTTGACAACTTTGGAAAATTCCCCCACAGTAACCTAATGTCTGGGGAAAGTGGCAACCCTCTCCAAACAGTTCAGAAGCCTAGTTGGGGACTGTGTGTCATTTTCTTTCCATTTAAAACAGCCCCCACGAGGATGAGTTTATAAAGACCTCACACTTAGGAAGAAATCCGGGTGTACCACTTCCTCTGCTTAGCAGGAACATATGCTTGCCCACCCTCGTGGACACCCTCAAAACAGTACCATTTCAAGTTCCCTCCTCTCTCTGAAATGCAATTCAATGGGATTTTGCCAGTTTTAAGTTTACGGGCGCCATCTTGCTTTACAGGTAATAATACTTTTGTAGCCAGTTTAAGGTAAGGTTTATCACTATCTTTCTTGAATTGTTGAGAAATATAGATACTGTTTCCGGTTTGCAACTACTCTGGGATATTTTACTGCTTGTATCTGCGGACACATTGGTCTTCTCTTCCATTCAACACAATACAGGCTGAAATTATGTCACAGTTGCACACACTCAGCTTTGCCCTGTTGCCATGAGTCTGCTGAAATAATAGGCCTTGGTAGTGGCCAATACTCCAACCCCTTTATTAATGCCCCTCTCCTGTGATTACGCACAGGAAAATGCAAACAAACAGTTTAGCTCAAAGTTTCAGTTCCTCAAATATTATGATTCAGAGGTCCTGAGTGGCAGATTACTCTGAAAACAGATACATTAGTTGAAGAGGGTGGGTAAACCTGTTGATATTTGGAAGCTTAGTGCCATTTTATATCTAAGAGCTGAGTATCTTTTTGAACTAAAATATGTTTAGACTTTAGAACATTATCAGATATAATTTGGGGAACAAGAGCTGCTGGAGTAAAAGTCCCAGCTTCAACCTGATTGAGTAACCTCTAACTCTTACCATGTTTTTCTAATTTGCTATCTTAAAAACAAGAAGTCCTGGTCTGCATAGTAAATAACCTTTATTTTTTGAACCTTTGAAATAAGAACAGTTTTTTCTTTCTTTTTATTTTAGATTATCAAATTTGTCAGTCTGATATGCTCTTTCTGTAAACATAGAAGCACAAAATCCTAATTTTGTTCAGTTTAAAGAGTTTTGCTGAATTACCAAGAAAATACTAAAAGGATTATGGGATAAGCAGAAGCACATTTTTTGAAAAACAGTGCCATTTAAGCTATTTTGATATTGTATAAAGCATATATTGAATTTTTTTAAATTTAAGAAGTGACACTATATTGTTTTGGTCGAAGTACATAATGTTTATCATAATTTAAATATTTTATTATATTAACTGACGAAAGGTAGCCTGTGGTAATAACAGTTTGATAATGTGCTTAATATTCACAACACCGCACAGCAGCAGGTCAGTAGGAACTAATAATGCTGAGTGAAGAGGCAAATTCCAAAAGTCTTCGGAATTAACTGGAATTTTCAAACTATCTGTTTTATCACACAATGGTTAACACAAGTATTGACTGAAAGGAGCATTCTTTCATCTCCTGGTATCTTTGGGATCATTTACTAAAAGCTTCTCCAAAATGCATTTAACCTTATTTTTAGTTGCCCCCTTAAATGCTCCAATATATGTGTTTTAGAAGATACACCCTTGATTTTTTTTTTTTTAAAGTCAGAAGTACTCTGAATATTCTAACAAAAGATGCTGACTAAACTATCTCTGTATTCCCCAGATTCCTACTATTATCTTCACTTCATCTGGTGACCAGAAGCAGCTGGGGGTTCTAAACTCTACTAGCATTCTCACTGAGAAAGGGGAGAATTCTAATACTTTTAAACTTTGGGGTTAAGTGACATGTGCAAAGGAACAGTCTACTGATCTAAATGTTAATCACATCTAAATACCTTCACACCTACATTTAGACTTGTATTTGACCAAAAAACTAGGGACTGTAGCCTAGCCAAGTTGACACATAAAATTATCCATCATACCTGGATTTCACCTCAGAGCAATCCAGGAAACTAATACCTTTCACAACTCCTAAAGTCCTACTGATTTCAGATCATTTTGGGCTGATAAGCAAATATACCTGGAGTGATCAACTTTGAAATTATTAGACCTTGAGTGGGAGCTTTCCTAAGAGGTGAGAAAAAAACAATAGTTTGAGGACATGGGGAATGTCGCTGTGACATTGATCTCTGAAAATAAAAAAGACATTAACATGTTTTAAGAATCTACATTCATCGTGGTAAGCTCCCATTACTCTCCAGATGAGAAACTGTGGCTCAGAGAGGCCATGAACCCAGGCAGGTGCCCGTAAATGGCAAAGCCGGGATTGAAGTCAGCTCATATTTACTCTGAAGCCTGTGTATTGCCTCCTGCTGCACTAGTCAGGAATTCAGCCAGTTAACACCACGCAGGTGTGTGGCATGGGGGTCTGGGGAGAAGTGAAGAGAGAGAAAAATGGAACAGAGATGTGTTTTCCATCTTACTTGATCATTGCAATCACCTGGGCGACTTTAAGACCTCCTGATGCCTGCGTTTCATCCAGAGGTTGAGATTTAATTAATCTGGGGCACAGTCTGGTCATTTTTACAAAGCTCCCAAGTGAGTTGAAGATGCAGCAATAGTTGAAAACCACTGGAATGTAGAGGAGAGATGAAGAAAGGAGATGATAGGTGATGAACCTAGTTGGCTTCTTTATTTGGAAGTATGGCCATCATTCCTTTTTCCCCTTTGGCCCAAACTAGAGTGGTGTTTTTTGCCTTTGTTACTCTGATGCCCTCCCACCTGACCCTATTTGAGAAATTTCCTACCAACTCCCTGCCCCTTCCCGCTTCACCTCACCTGGAGGAGGTGGAGACCTCCACGCCCCACCCCTCCTCCCACACATACTTATTTCCTTGAGCTCACTTATTGGTGGGATCTGCTTCTGTGGTGGTCAGAAGACTCAGTTGTTTTTCCAGGAGTGGACTCAAGACCCCATTGAACACGACACAACGTGCATTGGACAGTGCTATTTCTTTTGGGATAATGACACACCTTGCTGTAGTTGATCTCCGTGAAGTTCGGATCACCTCCAGGTAAACATCAGTGGCTGCCAAAAGAAAACAAAAGTGCCGTGATACTGAGTATGACTGAGCTGTTGGGAGACCAAAGCAGGGGTAACTTAGGCAGCCAGGGAAGGTGTAGGTGACTTAGTGGATGTTGGTGAGGTGGAGGGAAAAAGTAGTAAGAGCAGTTTGGTTACCGTGCACTAACCATGGTAGTGCAGGGGGGAACTTGGAGAGCCCACGGAATTAAGATAGACACGAGAAAAACCAAAACCGCCGCTCACTGGCCCATCACTTTTCTTCTTGTATCCTTCCTGTTCGTTGGTGAAGCTTATTTACTACAATTGGTCCTTTCCAGACGTTATCTCACTGAAATTGGGTAGAATGAATGTGCTGCCACATTCCCCTATGATGTTCCAATAATTTCAAAATTCGTTTTCTTAGGAAGAAAGAGGACTGGAGGTGAGGAGCTACGGGTGACTTATGATGACTGTACTTTTATCATTTTGGAAGAATCACATTAGCTAGCCATTTCTTGCTGACCTCTTGATTCTTCATATTTTTCGCCAAGTGTATAGTTGCAAACAAATCCTATGGCTCAGAAAAGCATCGTTTCAGGCCCTAGAAAACAAATGCACAAGACGCAGCTATCAGTTCCGTTTTCCTTTGCAAAGACTGACAGGCTTTTAGCCTAACGGTAAAAAGATTGCAGGAGGAAGGCTCCTCTCTCTCTACTGAGAATATAGCAAGGCCAAGTACCTTCCACTTTCGTGGGCAGTTTTCTGTCTTTACTAAACTGAATGTTTAGTGTGGGCTCTGGTCCTGCATTTTCTATTTTCATTTCAATGAGAGCCATCCGTACTTGGAAAACATCGGCAACTCTGCATAGAAATCAGCCACTCAGCCCCACCGCACCATCTGGCAGTGCTCCTGCTGTCTTCTGTAGTGGCTTCCACACACTGTCATTAGATTATGTGTCTGACCACCCTGCATTGCTTACCCTGGTGTGGTCTTTCTCTTTTAAATGCAATGAAAAGAATCAGAAATATATATCTTAGAATTATCTGCATTGAGGTAAGTGGAAAAGCTATATTTAGAGGCTTGGCTTGGTCAGAGGTTTTTATTTTTTTCCTGATTTGGTTTCTTTGTACTTGGCATTCGCTTTTTGAGGATTATCTGACAATGACCTGAAACTGACACAGACCTGAAGCTCTCCTGATTTCGGGGGCGGGGGGGAAGCAGAATGTGAAGTGAAGGAACCTCATTTGTGCCGGTGTTTAAAATCCTCAGCTGACTTTTCCCCCCATGTGTGGCTTCGCTTCTCATTAAGATTCTATAAAGGTTACAGGTGAGATTGCAGCTACAGCTTTAGCCATCCAGTGCTCGGTTTGGTGTGAGGTGCCTGCTGACCTCATCATCCCCACCCTCGCTGTGAGGAGTGATGGGAACACAGGAGAGAATGTGGGCTGCTGGTGAGGGGAGTGGACAGAAAGGCAGGCCTGGCAGCTCTGTTCCTAGCTGACCACACTGCTGAGTGACCCTGGGACAGTTGTTGTTGTCATGTCACGGAGAGAAGACTTCCCCTAGTCTCTGGTGGAACTGTGAGGTTTACTGCATTAAACTTGATTTCTTCTCCCATCAATTTTTGTTCCTCCCCCGGCTCAGACTGCGGGCTATAATTTAAACGAACAAAACAGCTATGGACACAGATATAAATTAAATGAATTTTCCTAGGTATATTATGACCAGAGAAGTGTTAGAATTTGACTTGAGGATTCTTTTCTTTTTTTTTTTTTTTTTTTTTTTTGCGGTACGCGGGTCTCTCACTGTTGTGGCCTTTCCTGTTGTGGAGCGCAGGCTCAGCGGCCATGGCTTACGGGCCCAGCTGCTCCGCAGCATGTGGGATCTTCCCAGACTGGGGCACGAACCCGTGTCCCCTGCATCGGCAGGCAGACTCTCAACCACTGCGCCACCAGGGAAGCCCTGAGGATTCTTTTTTAATTAAAGGACAGGTAACTTCCTTATGGCTTGACTGATTTTTTTTTTTTTTTTAAGAAGTCATTTTCTAAGCTTTTCTCTTCAATGTGGCAAGGAGTGGTTACTCAGTAGAGGTCGGAAAAGAGAAGGGATGAATGAATAGAAAGTTCTTTGACAACTAGGGTTATGTATTCAATATGAGTTCCTGGGATGACAAAGTGAGGGCACATAATAGGTGCTTAGTAATTGGAGAATAAACTCCACAGACAAGGACGTGCTAAGTAATGTAAGACCTAGTTTTCAAAGGCAATGCTGGGTGGACTGCAGGATGCAGAAACCCAAAAGAGGAAACCTCACTGTTGTTGTATAGATTGTGATACACATTTCAAAGTACACAATTACGGATAATTAAGAAATACATGCAACAATAAAGGTAGAATTAAACTCTTACATAAAAGATGCAGGTTATATGGATCAGACAAGAACAGCAGCACAGCAGGGCTATCTTGCGTCTTTAGGAAAAAAGAAAAGGGAGTTTACACGTACATGCTGAAATGAAATGCAGACACTCGGAAACGTTTTTTTTAATGCCGATTGAGTATGACTGGTCCGACGAGCGAGGCTTGACCTAGACGCTGATTGTTATTAAACCAAACAGCAGGAACTTCTTTTTCTGTTTTGGCCCAGGAAGCTGGAAGCAGAGAAACTGCCTTGCCAGCTCTCATTCTTTATCTGTCTGCTTTCTAGAATCTTCTCCAAAAATTAAGAAGAAGCAAAACTGATCATTGGGAAACATCTAGGGAGATTAGAGTTAGCAGCATTACAGCCGAGAGAGTGTATCAGAGACGATTCCTCATCTGGAAATAGCAGTGAGGGAGCTGTGTACCTGACACGTGACCAAGTGAGCTATTAGATGCAGGGGATGCCATGAGAGTCCACCTTTGAACACACTGTTTTTAAATTCAAGCTGAAGTTTAACATTATTACAAAGCTACCTAAGACTTAAGAGTGTTTGGTCTGCCCCATTAATGTGCAAGGGAGTTGGAGGCACACAACCCAACATTGAAGATTTTATTCAGTTCCCTAAATGCCCTTCCCTCCTCTTGCCGTGCCCTGTGCTAAAACGGTCTGAACTGGGCTTTCTGTGGTTGTGCTTCATCAAGGAATTGCCCAGTAATTATTGGTGCTGTGCATTGAGCTCCAGACAACAGCATGAGCCAGGTTTCCGGCCTGTCACGCCCCTTGTACTCACCACCCTGCTGCCTGGCCATTGACTGAGGTCACAAGAGCTTGGTCTAAGGGAAATGGGTGTTTTCAGGGGTCTGGGTTGAATACCAATGGGGTTCTCCTTACCTCTTAGGATTATTGTGAGGATAAAAGAGAGAATATAGGTGCGTTAGTCTGCTCAGGCTGCCATAACAGAATATCATAGACTGGGTGGCTTAAACAACAGAAAATAATTTTCTGACAGTTCTGGAGCTGGAAAGTTCAAGATCAAGGTGCCAGTCATTTTGGCTTCTGGTAAGGACTCTCTCCCTGGCTTACAGACCACTGCCTTTTAGGTATGTCCTCACATGAAGATAGAGAGTGAGCTCTTCTGATGTCTTAATACCATCACAGGGGCTTCACCCTCATGACCTTATCTAAACCTAATTACCTCCCAGAGGCCCCATCTCCAAATACCATCACATTGGGGATTAGGGGAACATAATTCTGTGCATAGCAGTAGGTGAACATACTTTGAAAAGATAAAAGTATTCTCTTTACATTTGGTTGTTTCCCTATTACCGCATTTTAGTCCATCCCATGGAAGGAAGCTTAAACTTTGGTATTCTTATTTTCCTTGCTTGAGTATTTTGCAAAGCAACTTCACCTAACTTAGATTCATTCATTCAACAGACATTTATGGGCTACCCAGTATGGCCAGGTCCTCAAGCAACAATAGGCTAGAGCTGAGAAGAGGCTGTCCCCTCTCCACAAGAACTCTTCAGTTTGCCCCCATCCCTGCCATGCCCTAGTTGTTTTCTAACAAGTACAAAATAATCTCAGTATTTTGATAACTGGTACTGTTGTATTGGTACACATGGCTGAAGTAGTATCCTTGCTATTTCTGCTTCCACCGTGTACTGGGTACAGATGCATTTGCTTCCGTGCCTTAATTACTTACACTGATTGATTGCCTCAGGCACAGACTACATAACAGAACCCACTGGTCTCTAACATAGCTCATATGGCTGCACTGAATTCTGTATAGACTCGCTGGCCACTTGCCACGCTGGACTCACTCTGTAGACCTTGAAGCAAGAGTAAGGAAGATGGGGCTGACCAGTGTTCTACTTCCAGCTAAGACTAGATTAGCATCTCCGTTAAGAGCTATCTCTCCTAAAGACTTGGATCCAGGCCCCCCAGGTGGGGCTTCTATCTTCCATGCTCTGAAATGTCAGATTGTGCTTTTCCTACATTTTAGGCAGGAGCAGGCTTAAATTATACCAGGTGGTCTAAAAGGAAAGAAGTCTCAGAAGGGCAGCCCTGTCCCTCAGAGGTGTGGGTGTGGAGGAATCCATTCCAGGAAAGGAAACAGAAGCCAGGAGTGGACTCTCATGGTACCCCAGATCATGTTAGCATCTGCCAGGAGTGTTCTAGGATGCCTCACTCTGAGTACGTGCCTGTGCGTTTTTTTGGCGTCCTTACATTCTAGGCACAGACTCACTCTGGATTTCAGGCCATCTGTTTCTAAAGAATAGACATTTTTCCCCTTTATAAACTTGACCAAAACCTTCTACTTTGTGTCTAGTTTAGTTCAGACAGTGGCTCAACAAAAAAGCTGACCTTTCCATTCTTTAACTTTTGAAATTATTTGAAAGCAGTATTATCAAGGAGAATTTGTGGAAGGAGAATCATCCTTACTGCCGGGGAAAGTTTTTTTAACCTTTGTTGTGACAAGTGGTCCACCCTTTGCTTTTAGCATGCTTACATCTGATTTATAATTTTTTTAAAATTTATTTATTTTGCCTGCGTTGGGTCTTCGTTGCTGCGCGCGGGCTTTCTCTAGTTGCAGCGAGCGGGGGCTACTCTTCATTGTGGTGCGTGAGCTTCTCATTGTGGTGGCTTCTCTTGCTGTGGAGCACGGGCTCTAGGCACACAGGCTTCAGTAGTTGTGGCACATGAGCTCAGTAGTTGTGGCTCGCAGGCTCTAGAGCACAGGCTCAGTAGTTGTGGCACATGGGCTTAGTTGCTCCGTGGCATGTGGAATCTTCCTGGACCAGGGCTCAAACCCGTGTCCCCTGCATTGGCAGGCAGATTCTTAACCACTGCACCACCAGGGAAGTATAATTTTTAAATGATGTGTTCATTAGTAGCCAGAGAATTAAACGAGATGTTGCTTTTCTTAGGCGAAAGATTTAGCTTAGTCAATTTTTTATTGTAATCTCATAAATGCATTGTGTTTGTTACATGCTACAGATCATTGTTGCCATAATCATTTTATATTTATACTTTTTGTAGTTGCTCTTCTCGAAAGTTGATAAGTTTTCTCCTTTTGACTTGTTTTAAAAAGTATTTCCAGCATCTATGTACAATAAGGTGTGTTCTGTGCTTCTTGATAACGCTGTCTAGCATTATGTTGAATAGTTGAAATTAAGTGTATTCCTTATACAAAAAAGCCCTTTATTTCTTTAAAATAAGTTTGTTTTAAATATGGTCTTCTGGAAAGAGAAAGGGACAAGAGCAAAAAGTGTCTGCACGCACACACCCAAGACTCTAAAATCCTAGTCAAAAGCTATATTTTATAAAAGAGAATTATAGTAATGTTGATGGTTTGCCAAAACCTCAAGCAGTGACAAAATCCACAGAGTGTCCTGGAAGGGATGCCTTTGCAAAACCATGCCTCTCCAGATGGTTTGGATTAGAGATGTTTAAAAACACATGGCAGCATTAGTTTGGTTTAGAATTCATAGTTAATTCAGTAGATAAAATAATGCAAATTTGAAACCCTAGCCTGTGTATCAGAAAAATCATCAAATCTTATGATTGCTCTTAGGGGAGGTTGGTATGTGATGTGTTGATTTTTTTTAAATGATCTAATTGAAATAATAAAATTAAGAAGGAGTAAAAAAGATTGAAAATACGAGAGTCTAAGTAAAAACTTTTCTTCTCTGCAGAATATTTATTCCTTTAAGCTGTCATATCCAATCAATTTGTATGGGATTCGACAGCCAATTGTCATTTCCTGAGATAAACTATGTAAAGAGGTTGTGTTACAGAGGCAGCATGAAAAAAAAAATGGAAAAAATAATTCCACAGCGTGATGCATAGAAAGACCAAATGTCCTTAGAGTCCACAGAGTGTGGCCAGGATCCCCTCACCTTGCTAAGACTAAAAGATAAGCAGCTTATGCACAGGTTTTCCCTTGGGCTTACTCAACTTTTCCCCCTGCATGTACTATTTCTAAAGGAAAGTACTCTGGTCTACATTATAGTGAAGTATTTTGCTGTATATGTGGTTTTTAATCTTGGTAGGGACTCTGTGTGAACAGTGATGTCGCACACTGTGTTCCCTGGCACGAGATGTGTAACAGTTACCCCAGGGCCCCGAAAGGCTCCATCACTAAAAGCCCGGCTCCTACTGTCCGCTTCCTTATGTCTAAAATCAGCAGTATCCTACCCTCTGATCGCACAGCTGGGCAGCCGGCAAACAACTTCTGGAAAAGAACTTCTGTGTGGGAACGAAATTCATTTAGTGATGTCTGTTACCATGTGTGCTACCTGCAGCACAAATAAAAGCATTCAGCTGTGTTAAAATTGGCACTAGAAGAATGTTCATCCAAGAGCCTTTCAGAAAATACAGGACAAAGTTTCTACAAAAAATACAGCCAGAAGTTTTCAAACAACAGTTGATGGGCTTCTAACGGCTTGCCCTTAAAGGGGGCTCAATGTTTCATTCCCCCAGAAAGGAACACATTTTGGCATTTTCTAGGTATAAAAACTAGAATTGTGGCTTTTAATGTCTGGAAAGAGCTCCACAATCAAAGCAAATGTGCTCCTTTAGCCGCAAAGTATACACACACACAGACACACACACACCCTATACACACCTACAAAGAAAAATGTCGGGGAGAGTGGGCAGGTCCTGTGAACAGAATCTGTGTGGGCTCATGGAGATTTTCACAATTAATTTAACTTTGTTTTAGCAACAGAGACATTGTATTAGCCAATCTTAACTGCTGATCCAGAGTTCTGCATCCATACTCACTTAATATTTGGAACCAGAGATTGTATTTTTGTTTCATTTTCTAATAGTTTTTTTTTTTTTTTTTTTTTTTTTTTTGCGCGGTACGCGGGCCTCCCACTGTCGTGGCCTCTGCCGTTGCGGAGCGCAGGCTCAGCGGCCAAGGCTCACGGGCCCAGCCGCTCCGCGGCATGTGGGATCTTCTCGGACCGGGGCACGAACCCGTGTCCCCTTCATCGGCAGGCGGACTCTCAACCACTGTGCCACCAGGGAAGCCCTTCTAACAGTTTTTTAAATAGCTGGGATTTGCCTTTCCATTTCAGTCCAGTTACCATTATAAGATAGGCTAACCGTGTTCTGCTGTATTGGGTGGGGAGGGGATTGGTTTTTGTTTTTCATTTTGTTTTTCGGGTGTTTGTTTCTCATATGAGTTAATATTTTGTCCACGAGACCTAGCAACATGTAGAATTGTAGAATCTCAGGGTTTGGAGATACCTTCATGGTTTTCTGGACCAGCCACCTATTCATGCCTGAATTCTCTTGAATGATTCCTTCTTCCCCTGACAAGTCATCATGTTGCCTTGCTTGAACACGGCTCACGCTCCTGACGCAGGGCAGACCGCCCCGTCTCTGGCCAGTGCTGCGGATTCCCAGTGACCTTGCTGCAGAAGGACATTCCACCCTAAGGACTGCTCATCACAGACAGGCAAAATCACCTTGGAATGTCAAGGGTAGCAAGTCCACGAGCGGGGCAGCAGGCTTTGGGTTGCTTTGGGAGTGGGAAAGCTCTTAAATACTGCCTGTCCTCCCCCTGCCCCAACCTTCTCATGTGTCTCTCCATCTTTGTCCTCACCTGCTTCCTTTCACATCGTGTTATCAAAGGCATTGACAACATGTGTCAATCTTAATGCCATTAAAATTCTTGAAAAGACTTCCCTTTGGAGGAAGGTGCTTAGGAAAAGCTCTCCCTGCTGCCCACCAACCTGGTTGTACCTGTGCTCTACCTCCTTCCACCTCCCCCACCTGCCAAGCCACACTTCTGATCATGCCCTATACCTGTTTCATGGCACTTTCTTTTTTTTTTTTTCCGTGGTACGGGAGCCTCTCACTGTTGTGGCCTCTCCCGTTGCGGAGCACAGGCTCTGGACGCGCAGGCTCAGCGGCCATGGCTCATGGGCCCAGCCGCTCCACGGTATATGGGATCTTCCCGGACCGGGGCACGAACCCGTGTCCCCTGCATGGGCAGGTAGACTCTCAACCACTGCGCCACCAGGGAAGCCCCGTGACACTTTCTTTAATATGGTCAAATTGTGAGGACTTGCTAAATTTCAGAACTCGATTTCACCTGATTTTCCCCTTTAGATAGCGAAAGTTGCTGTGACAGCCTTAACACAAACTTCCTGCCTTCAGAACATTACAATATGTTCTCCCCTTTGTAAGAGGGACATTTGAGCCAAGTTCTATAAAACATCACCAATTCGGACAGCTTGGAGAAAGGAGGCCAGTTCTTAAATCAGATATGGCTTGCTAGAGGAGACCTGGATAACTAAATGAATTTTTTGAAAAGCAAATAATCATACCCTTCAAACCATCCTTTGTACAAATAGTAATTCTCATATACATTAGGTCCTCTGATATGATATCCGCTGATTTGGGGCATTGTTACTCTTGGTCTTAATATATTTTTATTTCTGTATGTGATAACCTGAACTAGTAAACAAATATTGGGGGCCTGATGGCTTTAATGAACAGTTAAAAAGGTTTTGTTGTTTGTATATGATGGTTTATATTGGGCACATATGAAATGCTTGAGGGACTTAGAAACTGTTTATTACCCCACACTATTCATTTCATTAGCAAGTAGCATTTTTCATAGACAGTATAAAGGGAAACCAGTTAGCCTCTATTATTCTGTAATAATTTCACAGCTAGTTAGGTAGTTCTTGTGTTCTAGAAACAATGTCTTCTCAGACCCATATTATTTCAAAACCCTTATGGATATGTTGTCCATATCATGGAAACTTATCCTTAGAGACCCAAGACTGTTGAATCTTGCCTATCAGTGGAATGAATTCAACCCATAAGTATCTTACATTCCTGCTCTCAACTTCAAAACTCCTCTACAGCAAGAAAGGATATAAATGAGCAAGTAAATCATATATTGCTATTCTCCATAGTTCCCACTGAAAACCTTTAATGAGTATAGATGTGGGTAGTTCATATCAATAATGTTTGGGAGCATAATTCTGAGAAAGCAGAGAGCTGCAAAATATGGTACATTGGGGAGAATGAAAGTGCAGAAACAGGGCAAGTCTTTTTGTTTTTACCTGCAGAATACAATTTGCCACACCCCTCGGTTGGTGGCAGGTCAGCCCAAAGAATAGCACTGTAAGCATCTGTACAGCATATATTTTTTAAAAGACCAGTGGGGGCTTCCCTGGTGGCGCAGTGGTTGAGAGTCCGCCTGCAGATGCAGGGGACGCGGGTTCGTGCCCCGGTCCGGGAAGATCCCACATGCCGCGGAGAGGCTGGGCCCGTGAGCCATGGCCGCTGAGCCTGCACGTCCGGAGCCTGTGATCCTCAATGGGAGAGGCCACAACAGTGAGAGGCCCGCGTACCGCAATAAAAAATAAATAAAAATAATAAAAAAGAAAGGCTAGTGGATTTTTGCTGCCTAGTTCACATGCATCAAGGTAAGAAAGATGATCCCTTGGAAAACAGGCAATATCAGTTAAAACAAAGTTTGGTATAAATGCTAAGACCTATACTAGAATTTTTTATGCCCAAAGCCTGATTGCTTGGAGCCTGAATTCTATTCTCTCTCTCTGGCAGTGAGCCTGAGGGGCCACGATCCATTTCACTAGTTCAGCTAGTTCAGTTACCACCTGTGTTCCAACAGTGAAGTCAGACCAAGAGGAAAGGCAGCTCGCTGGGCTGCTCAGATCCATATCCACTCAAGCCGCTCTATTTATTATTCCACTAGGGAATGCTCTGCCCTTGAAGGCTGATCCGATGAGGGTGGGATCGCAGGCAGCAGGTATGCCATGAACAACAAACCCATATTTTTAACATATGTTTAATTTGAGTAACTCTCCTCCTTTAAAATACCTCTTGATTTTAAATCCACATCCTGATTTGCCCACTCTTGTTACCATTTTCTGCTGCCTGTTCTGAATTAATCCTTTGAGGTGGTCATTCCCCGGAAAGAAAAAAGGAAAATGAGAACAGAGATGCAAAGTTGGGAATGTGAATGAAAGAGAATGGCAGAGGGAAGGGGATCATTAAGTAGAGTCTGTTTTCATGAGCTAGGTTTTCTTTGAGCTGTGGAAGACAGGAGAGGTAGAGGAAGAAGAGAAATACAAGGAAAAGGCACTCAAAAGGTTATCCGTTAATATCCCTACTGAAGAATGGAAATCATTTTTTGCAATAGAGCTCAATTTACAAAGATTATTTTCATTCTCCGTCGTACTTCATCTCAAAGAATTGATATAATCTAAAAAGTGGTTAAAATTATTAAAATAGTTTCCATAGCAGAAAATTAAATGATTTTACTAACTGTCAAAGTCAGTGTTTAAACTGAGATAATTTGAATTATATTTTATATAGTGATCATGTCACTGGGATGTCTAAACATTCTTTGTAAAAGTAATAATCCCTGATTCTGATTTTTCATCAACAGAAAACTGACTAAAGGTTAGAAATATTAGCCACCAACTGCTGTTATTTGTAAAACCTGCCGCGAAGGCTGCTTTTCGTGAGGAATTCTGAGTTAATAATTCCCAGGTGAAGAATGTATTTTAACCCTTTAAGGAGCCTTTCTACATTTTTCTCAGGTATATTTTCAGATCATGAAACTTCTTCAAATACTTGATTTAGATTATATTTTAAAGTGCAATAGCAATATCTTATGCTATTAAATATATTATAAAGTAGCATATATTATGTTGCTTGATGTCATCAAATTCATCGTCCCTATTTCTGTGTGTTAATCTATCTACCTATCAAATCCCAGGTTTTTCTAAGCCACACCAGACTGGTTAAATGAGGTCTTGTTTATAATATAAACTGTATTTCTATAATTCTCATCCCATTTGCAATTTGAGATTTCCAGGTTCTTCGAATTCCCACTTTTTTTCTGGAAGCTTCTAGAAGTTGCAAGTATGTGCATGAATAAGGTTCCACGGACTGCCTGTGACGCTGAAGGCAGCTGGCTGGAGCTCCAGCACCCAGGCCCCACCACCTTCCCCTATGTTCTGACCCCATCAAACATCTCAGGGGTGGCCCTCACTCCCTCCAGCGCAAGCTTCACAACCATGTGCTGGTTTCTATTGCTGCAGCATCATTGTTGCTGCCATACTTCAGGGCCCTGAACAGTCCAGTGACTTCTAGAACTGAAGCCCGTCAGGTCAGGGCATGTTCCGTAAAGAAGGAGACAGAATGATTTTCTCCCCTAAGTGTATATCCTTTGTGTCAAGGAAGCCTAAATACGGCAAGCTGGTACCCCACTCTCTCCAAAGTTCCTCATACATACAGTCTTTGTATTTTACCAGTAGCACCCTAATGCCAATAGGGTTCTGGTGAACCTGTCCCCATTAATCTGCTATTCACAACTACCCAAATGGTGAACAGTGCTTAGGCCGAAACCTGACCACCTGTTTAATTTTATTTCAAGTTTGAAATATGGTCATCTTTACTTCAATGATGGGACAGTCTGCATTTTTATGCAGAAGAATTCAACAGACACTTATCATGCCTAGCACCATGTAACCTGCGTATGAGGAGTTTATCCCTCTTCGCCTGGGTCCCAAGCAAAAGTGAGTGATCTGAGGTCATTGCAGTCTACAAAACTGAAATAATTGGTGCATATTTTACTCAGAACACTCCCACTGTGGTGTCACCCGACTTAGGACTTAGTGTGAAAGGTTGAAAGTGGAGTGGAGATAGGAATGGTTAGGTTAGTTTGTGGAAAAGGCCTTTGGAAATCTGAGCTAGCTCGCCTGAGGAGGGAGGCGACCTCACATGAAGAATACCTACCTCCTACCTCAAGATCCTGCAGATGGTTTGGGGATGGTTGGTGAACCACAGGTATTCCTAAGGCTGGTTCCTATTAGACAGGGAAAGCTAGAAGCCTCGCTTTTCCTCATCCTTGCTGAGGAATGAAACCAATAAAGTCAGTTACTATTTAGACAAGTGAGTGAGTGCTCTTCATTTGGGAGAGAATGTTCCTGGGGAGGGACTGACCAAGAGAGGCCACTGAACGGCTTTTGGGGCAGGGGGAGGGCACAGCTAGAGAGTAGTTCAAGTAACGCAAGAATCAATAGCAACTCTGTTAACATCATTTAAGTTAAATCTACCTAAATCAAAATCATAAGGAAAACCTTGCCTTTGCATATAAATATATGTATATATATATATTTGCATATATATGTGTGTATGTGTGTATATACACACAGCCGTTCCACAAATAAAACGTGTAGTTCAAAATCTGGCACAATGACTCTCTACACAAGACTGAATTCTATAGAGGAAAAGTTCCTAAGAGAAGTTTGTATTGCCAGATGCTTGGCATCATGTAGTCAAAACATTTTGAATGTGTTTTAAAATAGTCTTCCAGATGTGTGACAACTTGTTGGTAGCTATATAGCCCTTGTCTACATTTTGGAAGGGGGTGTGTGTGTGTGTGTAAAACTGAAGTAGTTTATTCAAATTATACAGGAAAATGAAACTCCTATTGCCTCTTTGGTCTGATTGCCTTAGAAGAAAGTAGTTTAATTTTTTTTTCTTTTGGCATTTCAACCAATTTCTTCAACTCTGCATTTGACCTGGCAAATGTAGATGCAGAACTTTCCACAGTACCTTGTACTTGCCATATGAGGGCTTCCCTGGTGGCGCAGTGGTTGAGAGTCCGCCTGCCGACGCAGGGGACACGGGTTCGTGTCCCGGTCCGGGAAGATCCCACATGCCGCAGAGCGGCTGGGCCCGTGAGCCATGGCCGCTGAGCCTGCGCGTCCGGAGTCTGTGCTCCGCAGCGGGAGAGGCCGCAACAGTGAGAGGCCCGCGTACCGCAAAAAAAAAAAAAAAAAAAAAAAAAAAGAAGAAAAGCGAAAAAGAAACACATTACCATATGAAAGGTATCATTGCTACCAAGTTATGACATTTTCGGCCTCTAAAGCAGCTATTTATTTAGAAATTCAACTTTATTTTGTGTTTGTCTTGCTTCTTGAGAGTAAATGTATATCAGTTTTCCCAGTTTCTTTGCATTTTAAAGCTCGTGTTTAAGAATATGGAATTAAATAAGGAAAAAAGAAAATGTATTACAGATTGGTTTACCTTTGAACTAGATTTTCCCATAGAAATTCACATTCTTCAGTGACAGCTATGTGCTATGTTAAACCAACCTCTGGAGGTTTAAGTGTGCAAACAATAGGCGCTAAATCTTTTTTAAAATGAATGAATTAATTTTTGGTTGCGTTAGGTCTTCGTTGCTGCGCCAGGGCTTTCTGTAGTTGCGGTGAGCAGGCGTCTCATTGTGGTGGCTTCTCCTGTTGTGGAGCACAGGCTGTAGGCACGCGGGCTTCAGTAGTTGTGGCTCACAGGCTCTAGAGCGCAGGCTCAGTAGTTATGGCGCACGGGCTTAGTTGTTCCGCGGCATGTGGGATCTTACAGACCAGGGCTCGAACCCGTGTCCCCTGCGTTGGCAGGCGGATTGTTAACCACTGAGCCACCAGGGAAGTCCTGGTGATTAATCTTTAATGACCTACTGGAACTGCAGGAAAAATTGCTCAGGAGAATTTGCGTCTTGTGAGTCTTGTACAGTTATTTCCTCTAGGCCACAGAGAGACATTCTGTTTGTACTTAAGATAATCAGTAAGTAAATCTGTGGACTTTGATATAATTTGGTATCTTTGCCAGGTTTAAAAGAAGAGAATGGGGTATCAAATTCTGAAGTGTTGTTTCACGTCAGTCTAGTTCTCAATACTTATCTTTCTATCAACATGCTTAAGTACAGTGTTTGATTTCCAATTCTCAATTACTCTTTAACACCAGTTATATATGATACATTGATAGAACTGGGAATAGGGCAAATATTGAGTTGTCATCTCTTTCTGAATGCTACAATTAAGTTAACGATGACAGGGTTTCTGTAATTGTTTTGATTAAGAACTGGTAAAAGTTTGCCCAAGTGATAGACTAACAGGCATAAAATGTCAGTTGCTTTAAAACAATTGAAAAACTTCAAAATGAAAATATGTAATTGTCCATCACTCAAGTTCCTTTAGATAACCTGCCAAAATCACCCTGAAACTTGACCTGCATTGGGGGAGGAGGGTTGGGTGACAGTCGGACGTAGATTATTGTCATATGTTTAATGCCGTGAGGACAAATTTGAAAAAGTTTTGACAGTGTCTGAATCTTGATATGATGGCTGGTAGCACCTCTAGTGGGAGAGTAGTTCATTGATCGTGACTTAGATTTGAAGGATTCATTTTGGAGGAAGAAGATGCGTGACTCAGGGTGTTAATAATGACAGAGCTTGGGTTTTTCCTGGTAGGATTCCAGTATGCTCTGTGCATCTTTCCTCCTGCCTGAAGATTACCACCTCCTCGTTTTTGTTGGTTGATCTGTCTGAAATGGTAATTGGAGAAAGGAGTTCAGTATGAAATGGGATGCAAGGGAAGTGGAAAGGCTATATCTTTGTGTGACAGTGAGCAATTCACGTAACTTGGTTGGGAAAAATCTGTCACAACAGATTATGTTCTCTCTACCAGGTGAAAGAGAGTTGGATAGAACCACAGTACGTTTTTACAGCCAAAACAGGGTGAAGTGCACATAAACTTGAATGAGTATGAAGGTTGCGTGTCTGGGAGGGATCAGAAATGTCCAGTATACCTGCGACCGCGACTTTGGCTAGTGATGAGCCATGGAAATTAGCTAACCTTATAAATAATTCAAAGTGTTTAGCTTACCATTTTCTCAAAATATTTACAAGTTGATCAAATATTTATTGAACAATGTGGTAGGCAGAATAATGGCTACCTTCTAATACCGGGAAACTGAGTGTGTTACCTCACATGGCAAAAGGCACTTTGCAGATGAGGTAAATTAAGGCTCTTAAGAAGGGGAGATTGTCCTGGATTATCTGGATGTGCCCAGTGTAATCACAGGGGTCCTTATAAATGAAAGAGGGAGGCAGGAGAGTCAGACTTAGAAGGAAATGTGATGATGGAAGGAGAATCAAAGTGATGAGATGTGAGCAAGACTCAACCAGCCGTTGCTGCTTTGAAGGTGGAAGGTGGCCATGAGCCAAAAAGTGAGGCTGCCTCTGGAAGCTGGAAAGATGGCCAGGAAACTGATTCTCCCCTAGAGCCTCCAGAGAGGAATGCAGCCCTGCCTCCCCCTCGATTTTAGTCCCAACCTCCAGAACTCTAAAATAATAAATTGGTATTGTTTTAAGCCACTCAATGTGGGATAATTTGTTACAGCAGCAAAATAGGAAACAAGTACAAATACCCCCTAGTCCTCAGGAAGTGCCTTGGGCACAAAGCACAACACAGAAGAGAGAAGCACATCCCCTGCCCTTGGGAGTGAAGCTTACAAGTTCAACATGCCCATTTTATTTTGCACATGAAGAAATGAAGCCTGATAGAATTAACGTGATTTTCACAGAAAATCATCTTGATTACCAGTCCATGGATCTTTACACAACAACATCTGTATCCTATGAATAGGAAAAAAAACAATCCCATCCTGCCCCTCCCACACAAGTTTTGTGTGTTACCCTACAGGCTGCTGTCCTCTGACCAGCACAAAAAACCATTTAACCCCAATCTAGTCTCTTTTATTTGTGAAGGATCTTCTATAGAATAACAGTCCTGCTTTTGCATTCTGAAGAGCTGGGACTCTCTTAAAGTCAGGAAATGAAGTGGAGGTGGCCTTTTCTCTAGGGCAGTGGTTGCTAACCTAAATGAGGAAACTACTTCCGAATGGAGGTGGGTCACACAGCTATAGTCTCAGGCCCTGCTAGAACTTGAGTTTCCTGACCCCTTTTTCAGTCTCTGCCCATTTTCCTTACAGACTCTAGGGTGCCTAGATCCAGCTGCTTTTTCAGAATCTGAACTATGAATCGAATCTATTTCACTAAGTGACTTCCCAGTGCACTGTGTGGATTACGAAAGGAAATTAACATAGAAAAACTGTTCGGAAAGGAAAGGAGCTCTTGCTGCAATGTTTGGAGGGTCTCACTGTTGGTGTCATGTTCAAGTGTAATAGACAGCCAACAACTGTGGATCTAATCAAATGGGGCCAGAAGCACATAACTTTTACGCGTGGAGGAGCTATAAGAAGCATTCTCAAGTTTTGGAGTGGTGCATGTGAAAGGAATCAGGCGAAAAGCATTCAAAGGGAGCTGGAAAATCAGGCTTAGAGATCTTGTTTTTCAGGTCTGTTATAGTCACTTTGTGAAGTACTGCAGACAATTCATTATAATTTATCACACTGATACTCTTACATTGGATGAAGCCCAAACACAACTGAGTTAGATGCATATTAAATTACCTCTTACTTAAAAGGAGGGTGGTCTCACCAGGGCAGGATGGAGTTCATTAGCAGCCTGAGAAGCTTTTCTTAACTCTTCATTATCTGGTTTCATATTGTTCCTGGTTTTCCAGGACCATGGGACACCTTTCCTTTTTCAACTCTTGGAAAAGTACACTGGGTACTGTGTGAATCTTAGAGCCACCGGTTCCCAAGATAAAATACTCATCATCACAAGTCTGTAAACAAAACTCAGATTACTGTGAAAACTGCTCCTATTCATTACATAAAATCATTTCTTTTTTACCTTTTTAGGGAAAAGGAGAAAATATATTGTCCTTGTGTTTTTGTTTTTTTTTTCTGGTATGCGGGCCTCTCACCGTTGTGGCCGCTCCCGCTGCGGAGCACAGGCTCCGGACGCGCAGGCTCAGCGGCCATGGCTCACGGGCCCAGCCGCTCTGCAGCATGTGGGATCTTCCCGGACCGGGGCACAAACCCGTGTCCCCTGTATCGGCAGGCAGACTCTCAACCACAGCGCCACCAGGGAAGTCCTTGTGTATTTTTATTTACACACTCCATTGTGATAATTGACTGACACACACATTGAATGTACTCTGACATATGTGTTTGAGAAGTATGATCACATTTCTTCTAGCTGACCAGTACTATCACCCATAGAATTCAGTGAAGGAGAAGGTTCAGACAGAATACTATTGACAGAAGGCTTTGACTGTGCCTCCAGATTCTTTTTCCAGAACTGAGAACTTCAAACTCCATGTAAATGGCCTTTAATTTGTGCATTCTAAGTCTTGAGAGATGAGATTTTTCCCCTGGGGGACAAAAAGGACAGAAAAATCTCAAGTGCTGTAAATTTAATCATTTGATCCCAAAGGAATTTTTATTCATACATTTTTGTTTGTCTCTGGGTTTGTTTATTATTTGTCCATCTTTGAAAAACTAGCTCAGGTTGAACAATTGGGAATTGATACCCATTTATCCATTGGTCTTCTAAGTATACATAAATGTTATGTTAAAAGAGGATTTATCTCAGCTTAGAAATGAACCACCAGGACAGATTTCTGTCCCCTTTCCACACTCTACTCACTCTCAGTCGTTGGGTTTCTTGTTAAACATCAAAGAATCTTTAGTGGAAAAAGCATTGGTGTAGAGATTGGGGGATGGGTGAGACTTGGGATTGGGTGACAGTCACAAAAATCAGTTTACCCTTGTCTCTTGCATTGATCTTTTAGCAAGCACTTAAACTCAGTTTTTTTCTAGTCCTTTTCAGTACTTCAAAGTAGCAGTTTATCAATAGAACCAGCAAGCTAGACACAGTCCTAAGAGGTCATCTGGTTCATCTCCCTGCCTTAGGCATAAGCATATCTAAGTAATTCCAGGCAGATAAAAAGAGCCAAAGACAGCTTCTGCCTTTGTACGACATTGCTTCTTGGCTGTAGGACCTCACTTTTCATTTGCTTCCCTGAGATCTGTATTCACCATATAGTTTCAATGTGAGAAAGCACCTCTTCTTGACAAATTCTTTTACCTTCTTAAATTTAGAATAATCCAACTGATTTCATGAACTGTCACAGCTGGCAAAAAAACCACCACAGTAACTCAAAAAAAAAACCATGTCAAGAGCCTATGCGTAGTGGAACACTTTAGTCTTTTTTTTTTTTTTAATGGTCCCCCTGTAATTTTTAACCTAAGTGGCTTGGTAATGATCTAATGTGGGATGTCCCATGACTCCTTGGGTGGATCCTCCAAATGTAGATTTATTTTATCAGCAGGGGGTTGTCGAGTGACATATGAGACTGCATTTTCTTCCTCATTTTTGGACCTCCTGTAGCACAAAACCTGAATCCTACAAATTCAGAAAGAAATTGCCCCCAGAGCAAGACACAGATCTGTCGTGCAATTGTTTTTAGACCTTCTTGCCAGTACAGTAATTCTGAATCCGATTAGCCTATTGTTTGTTTGTTTGTAAAAAGAAAAAAAAAACCTGGTAACTGAATTCTGTTGAATTTTACAGCTGAAAGCCATTGTTGACTTTTTTATATAGCCAAGGAAGAATTCATAGACTAAGAAGCTGGCTCTTTTTTTTTACATGACTTACTCTATCGAGGAGGGAGTAGGAGGCAGGAAGCAGGGGCGGGGCCGGGGGAGACCCATATTCCTGAATGCTGTGTTTGCCCCCTTCGAAAGGACTTAGTACTTTTTCAAGAGAAAATAAACTTAATTTGTGGCTACACTTTAAGTAAGATGGTTTGATGGTAAAAGTGGAGCAGTCCCAGCCCTGGATTTAGAGAAGTCGTGTGGCTGAATCCCTTAGCATCACTTTCATGTGGTTGGGTGAGCCATTCTCAGAAACCCCAAGCATTTTTGAAGATACTAAACTGGAAACAGTCACAATTCTTCCCTCCCTTTTTGCTATTAATCCTTCATGTTTTAACAAGCACTAAAGCTGATGCTGCCTACACTCTTTCCTGTCAAATTGGAACTCTTTTTCTTCTCTCTTGAATAATCTGTTCTCTCTAGTTCATACTCATGTAAATCAAAGGGGCAGATGTCAACACATGCCATATCCAAATATCAATTTCCTTTTTTTAATTAGGCAGAATTTAGACATTTGATTTGAAGAAAGCTGGTGCTTTTTAACATGTAAAACAACCATATATTCATCTCTTCCTATTCTTTTTTGTCCCTTTTATAAAGCAAAATTTTGCTTTCAGCTTACACCACACCCCTATTCCAGCTTAGGCATAGCAACCTGGGTTTCATATTTCCCGAAAAGGAGACGCTAAATGGTTAGTAAGTGTTTGGAAGTCTAGACTCAAAAAGCTTCTTTGACCTGAGCATGTTTCATTGAGCATTACTGTCAAAAAATGGTGCATTTCTCCACCTTGCTTTATTCACGGTAAAGTTTTGAAATAACCTAATGTATACAAATTGAATGTGGGTGTGTTATAATCCCCTTTCACCAACTGATCTCAAACTCTTGGATTTGTTGTTG
The DNA here is from genome assembly GCF_008692025.1 of Phocoena sinus. Lineage (NCBI taxonomy): Eukaryota > Metazoa > Chordata > Mammalia > Artiodactyla > Phocoenidae > Phocoena > Phocoena sinus. The sequence continues at coordinate 59,774,553 of NC_045771.1, forward strand.
TTCAAATGTTCTCTAAGACCTAGAATATCTATGTCTAGGCCTAATTACGAGGGAAAAAAAATCAAACCAAATTGACGGACATGCTAGGAAATACCTGACTGCCAGTACTCCTCAAAGAAGTTAACATTATCAAAAATAAGGGAGGTCTGAGAAATTGTCCCAGCCTGGAGAAACCTAAGGAGACATGATGTCTAAATGTAATGTGGTGTCCTGGATGGGATTCTGGAACAAGAAAAGGACGTTGGGTAAAAATGAAGAACCTATGGATAAAGTTTGGCCTTCAGTAATATTGCATCAATATTGGTTCATTAGTTGTGACAAATGTACTCATATTAATGTAGCAACAGGGAAGATGTTAACATTAGGGGAAACAGCCTGTGAGGTGCATAGGAAGTGTACTATCTTTAGAACTTCTCTGCAAATCTAAAACTGTTATAAAAACTTTATTAAAAAATTAAGAATGATAGTTTTTGTGCTGATTTCTCTACAGAACTCTTACTAGCTGTGAGGATTGACATAGGAGTGAGAAACACTTTTCCTTTTACAAATAAAGTTTCTATGGGAAATAAACTTTCCTTTTACAAACAAGGAAATAGAAATTTCCTAGTTGTTCGGCAAAGTAACACATGGGTTATATTTAGTCTGGTACCTGGCACAAGGAAGGTTTTCAATACCACTGTGTTTGATAGTCTGAAGCAGTTACTTCCTAAGAGTGGCTTGGCATTTTGAAGAACTTGTTACCAAGACACTCCATCTTGCTGTTGGGTAGTTTTTTAGCTGGAATGTACACACACACACAAATTGTGTGTATAGGTCTCATTTTCACCTTGAATTTTTGGTATGTGTCTTGCTTTTTAAAAAAATTTTATTTTATTGAAGTATAGTTGATTTACAATGCTGTGTTTAATTTCTGCCATACAGCAAAATGACTCAGTTATACATATATATTCTTTGTCATATTCTTTTCCATTATGGTTTATCACAAGATATTCAATATAGTTCCCTGTGCTCTGTAGTACGACCTTGTTGTTTATCCATCCTATATATAATTATTTGCATCTGTTAATCCCAAGCTCCCAGTCCATCCCTCTCCCTCCCCCCTCCCCCTCGACAACCACAAGTCTGTTCTCTATATCTGTAAGTCTGTTTTCATTTCATAGATACGTTCGTTGGTGTCATATTTTAGATTCCACATATAAGTGATATCATCTGGTATTTGTCTTTCTCTTTCTTAGTTCACTTAATATGATAATCTCTAGATCCAGCCATATTGCTGCAAATATCATTATTTCATTCTTTTTAATGGGTGAGTAATACTCCATTGTATATATGTACCACATCCTCTTTATCCATTCCTCTGTCAGTGGACATTTAGGTTGCTTCCATGTCTTGGCTACTGTAAATAGTGCTGCTATGAACATAGGAGTGCATGTGTCTTTTCAAATTGTAGTTTTGTCAGGATATATGCCCAGGAGTGGGATTGCTGGATCATATGGCAACTCTGTTATTTGTTTTTTTTTGAAGAACATCCGACTGTTTTCCATAGTGGCTGCACCAATTTATATTCCCACCAACAGTATAAGAGGGTTCCCTTTTCTCCACACCCTCTCCAGCATTTTTTTGTCGACTTTTTAAAGATGGCCATTCTGTATGTGTCTTGCATTGTATAGATCTTTAAGAGACTCTCCAGGTACAGGTGAGGATGGAATACACCTCAAAATTTTCACTGATTGTTGTTTTTGAACTTTTTCCTTAACACAGGGCATCCCTTTCTCTTTTCTTTAACTTTTAAATTTTTTTATTGAATGAAAGATTCTTTAAAATTTGTAGTGCTTTACAGTTTTTAGAAGTTTCACACAGATGATTTCATATAATCCCATAATAACCCTTTTTTCCTCCTACCTATATATTGCCCTCTCCCCACTGGTAACCATTAGTTTGTTCTCTGTATCTGTGAGACTGCTTCTTTTTTTTGTTTTATTCACTAGTTTGTTGTATTTTTTAGATTGCACGTATAAGTGATATAATACAGTATTCGTCTTTCTCTGTCTGACTTATTTCACTTAGCACAATCCTTACCTTTCATTTCCAAAATGTGACCATTTTACCCAAGAGGATCCCATCTCCTAACGAACCTCTTATTTTAAAAATGTATGTGTATTTCATATTTCTTGAGTTGAGAAGAATGGGTTCCTGTGTCTGTGTCTCTAGGTAGGAAGTATCTTTTGTTCGTTAAAGCACATGGGGGTACTCTCCCCTTTTCACAAGAGCTAATAACAGTTCACATAATTATTTAGGGGTATAAACACTCATTTAAGAAGGTTGTATTGAAATGGCATTTTTGATTTGGCTGCATAGTGATAAGATGAAAACAAAGCGTTTTCTCCCAAAGCAGTGACAGTAAACGCAGAGCTTATTAGTAGTGACCCAACTGGTTTCCAGCTGTTAGCTGTTCAGTAGACTTCCATGAAATGATTATTTGGTCGCAATCAGTTCTCAGCAGGAAGAACCCACCTCATGGTGTAGGTATCACCACAATTGGTGCTAATTAGTTCTGTTGAGTCAGGTGGTCGATCTCTATACTAGCAACAGAAGTCCAGCTGGAAGGGGCTTAGAGACTCCACGCCAAAGCCACTGTAGCAGACGGGAGCCCAAAAGCCCTCTCTGCCCTGTAGGGATGCATGAGGTTGTCTGTGATCATGAGTCCCAAGTCCCATGGCATGAAGTCAGAAGGGGGAGGATTGTATATCTCAAAGAGAAGGTGCACCTACATTCAGTTCATGCAAGGTTTCACAGTATATTGACTTCTAAATCAGCCAGGCCATAGTTCAGATTTGAGCTTTGCCACTTATTTGATCTTAAGCCCATGACGTTACTTGCCTGAGTCTGGGTTTTCTAATCTGAAGAAAAAGAGGCAAAATTACCCACCTAATAGGACTGATAGAGAGATGTATACAACGTGCTTGGCACTTAGTAGGTGCTCAAAAATTTGGAATGCCCCCACAAGTAAATAACCATGTAATCTAGTGTGACAGTGATAATGTTTATTAGCCCTCCTAATAATAAACAAGAAAACTCTCGGGTGTTCAGTGTCAGCTTGGAGCATGATGGTGAAGGGAACTTGGGGCCTAAACCTTTAGTATCCCTCTCTGATCTCTTTCTAAGAGCCTAATCACTTAGGAGGGAAGGGGAAGCCAGGAGAGATGTAAAAACTAGCAAGTCAAATTGAAGGAAATTAAGCAATGGCACTTTGGCAGAGGAACTTTTATTGTATCATATGTGTCTCAGTTGGCCAGGTTGTGCAAATGGGTGCATGACCCCATGAAGGAAACATCCCAGGCATGGCCTACACTGATGCAAAAGGAGATTCATCTCACAGTGACTTTCAGCCATACTCAACTAATTCATTGTTTGCAGGTCCTCCAGATTTCTCAGTGACACAAAGCACAGACCTCCAGGCCTCTTCAAATTCTGATTCAGTAGATCCAGGCTGGGACCCAGGAATCTGTGTTTTTAATAAACTAAGTACTTATGTTCAGATAAGTTCAAGAACCATTGCTTTAAAACAGTACTGTTCACTTGACTGCACGTGGGAATTTCCTGTGCAATTTTAAAAAGTCTTGATGCCCGAGTCCTACCCCCAGAAATTCTTATTTAATTGGTATGGTTTGTGGCTTGAGTACTGGGGAATTTTAAATAGGTCCTCAGATGATGCTAAGGTACAGGCAAGTTTGGAGTAACACTGACTTAGAAAATAGCTTGAGGGGTCCATGCACCTGCAAATGATGAATAATAGTCAGATGTAAAGTCACATCACAGATAAGTAAGTCCCAGCTCGACTCAAAAGTGTGAAATATGGGGCTTCCCTGGTGGCGCAGCGGTTGAGAGTCCGCCTGCTGATGCAGGGGATGCGGGTTCAACCGTGCCCCGGTCCGGGAGGATCCCACATGCCGCGGAGCGGCTGGGCCCATGAGCCATGGCCGCTGAGCCTGTGCATCCAGAGCCTGCGCTCCGCAATGGGAGAGGCCACAACAGAGGCCCGCATACCGCAAAAAAAAAAAAAAAAAGTGAAATATGTTAACATAAGAAAAATCCCATTTCAGAAATCTTTCTGGAATTAGCGTGTAGATTATCCCATTGCCCTAGAATTTTGTTGTATTCAAAAGTTCTTGCACCGAAGGGACTAAGATTTAGAGCCTAAATTTTCCTAAATTGGCAGTGCTTGCAATATGAGTATGCCTGAATGATAATGTGGCATGAATCTCATCTTGGCTTTCACTGTAGAGTTATCTCTGGTGCTAACATTTCACAGTTTCCTCCTCTTCCTCTTCCTCGTTACCCAAAGTCAGCAAATTGTCAGGACTTAGAATTGCCATCAACAACAGGAGCTATAACCAAGCACGAAGATCTTTTAAACCAGAGAGACTCAGTGTCCCAGGAAGGAGAAGAGGGTTATCAAAATAAGGACTCCAAAGAGTTAAAACGTGTAACAAAAGGTGCAGTAAAACTTCTCGGAGACAATTTCTCAACCTAGATCATCAAGGCAGGACCTAGCATTACTATCAGAACTGCTTAGAAAAGATTGTTGAGCAAAATGAAAACGTCTCTGGACCTTTGTTTTCCCTGGAAGTGTTTCTTCAAATCACAGAAGTCACTTCTAACTTTATATAGCGGCATGCAATGTTGTTTATCGTCTTTAAACTGCATTACTTAATTCAAATCTTGCAACGGCCCCGAGGGAAGAGAGGCAAAGAAAATGCCCTGTTTCTAGGCAGGGCAAGAACTCTCGTGCTGCTGCCATGAATTGAAAATTCAGGCATAGAATGAGACCTCACTTCAATTAGGATGGCGACTATAAAATAAAACAAAAGCAGAAAATACGAATCAGCAAGGGTATGGAGAAATTGGAACCTTTGTGCATTACAGGTAAGAATGTAAAATGGTGCAGCCACTATAGAAAACAGTATGAGAGTCCCTCGAAAATTTAAAAATGGAATATGATCCATCAATTCCACTCTCAGGTATATACCCAAAGGAATTGAAAGCAGAATCTTGAAGAGATAATCTGTATACAATTACAGTATTTGTAAATATTGTATATTTACAGTAACGTTATTCACAATAGCCAAAAAGTAGAAGCAACCCAAGTGTCTATTGACAGATGAATGGATAAACAAAATGTGGTATATGCATATGATGGAATATTATTCAGACTTAGAAAGGAAAGAAATTCTGTTATATGCCACAGCATGCATGCACTAATACTAGTAGTGCTACCTGGGTATAATAACACCTTTATGACATGCTAAGTGACACATGACAAATGTCACAAAAGGCACTCTGATTCCATTTATATGAGGTTCCTAGAGTAGTCAAATTCATAGAGACAGAAAGTAGACTGCTGGTTGCCAAGGGCTGAGAGGAGGGTGGGAATGGGGGGTGCGTGTTTAATAGATACAGAGTTCGAGTTCGGGAAGATGAAAATGTTCTAGAGATGGATGATGGTGATAGCTACACAACAATGTGAATGTACTTAATGCCCCTGAACAGTACACTTAATAATGGCTAATAATTTTATGTTACATGTATTTCAGCACAATTTTAAAAATGATTTGCAAATGTGCAAAAAAATTAAGGCTTAGAGGATGTATACAACTAGTAGGTATCAGAGCAGGAAGTCAGGTCTCGAGATTCCAAGTGTGTCAACCCTCCCTTTCCACCTCCAGAACCTCTCAGGGAGTAGAAACTGAAGAAGCTATTCGGAAGAAGTAAAGAGAATAATTATTTCAGGAACGAGTGGTCAAAGTAGTCCAGACAGTTGTCCTGAAGATAAGAAATAAGGTTGTTGGGCTTCCCTGGTGGCGCAGTGGTTGAGAGTCTGCCTACCAATGCAGGGGACACGGGTTCAAGCCCTGGTCTGGGAAGATCCCACGTGCCACGGAGCAGCTGGGCCCGTGAGCTACAAATACTGAGCTCTGCGCGTCTGGAGCCTGTGCTCCGCAGCAAGAGAGGCCGCGACAGTGAGAGGCCCGCGCACCGCGATGAAGAGTGGCTCCCGCTTGCCACAACTAGAGAAAGCCCTTGCACAGAAACGAAGACCCAACACAGCCAAAAATAAATAAATGAATAAATAAATTTATAAAAAAAAAAAAAAAAAAAAAAAAAAAAAAAAAAAGAAATAAGGTTGTTAAGGTCCGTGAGATAAGAACCGTGTCAGCACACTGACTTTTCTGTTGTTATTGTTGGAAGAGTTTTAATTATGGATTGAATTTTTATTCTTTTTAATTTTATTTTTATTTTCTTTCTTTATTTGAAGGATAGTTGATTGACAGTGTTGTGGCAATCTCTGCTGTACAGCAAAGTGACTCAGTTTTACACACATATGTACATTCTTTTTTTAATGTTCTTTTCCATTATGGTTTATCCCAGGAGATTGGATATAATTCCCTGTGCTATACAGCAGGACCTTGTTTATCCATTCTAAATGTAATAGTTTGCATCTACCAACCCCAAATTCCCAGTCTACCCCTCTCCCTGCCCCCTCCCCCTTGGCAACCACAAGTCTGATCTCTATGTCTGTGAGTCTGTTTCTGTTTTGTAGATAGGTTCATTTGTGCCGTATTTTATTTATTTTATTTTTTATAAATTATTCATTTATTTTTGGTTGTGTTGGGTGTTCTTTGCTGCGCACAGGCTTTCTCTAGTTGTGGCGAGTGGGGGCTACTCTCTTCGTTGTGATGCGTGGGCTTCTCATCACAGTGGCTTCTCTTGTTGAAGAGTATGGGCTCTAGGCGCATGGGCTTCAGCAGTTGTGGCTCACGGGCTCTAGAGTGCAGGCTCAGTAGTTGTGGCGCACAGGCTTAGTTGCTCCGCGGCATGTGGAATCTTCCCGGACCAGGGCCCGAAGCCGTGTCTCCTGCATTGGTAGGCGGATTCTTAACCAGTGTGCCACCAGGGAAGTCCCATTCGTGCCATATTTTAGATTCCATATATAAGCAATGTATATATTTTTTTAAATTTTAAAAGTTTTTAATTAAAAAAATTTTTATTAAAAAAATCGAGATATAATTCACACATCATAAAATTCACTATTTTTAAGTGTACAATTCAGTTTTTTGCGTGTATTCAGAGTTGTGTAACCATCACCGTCTAACTTCAGAACATTTTTATCACCCCAAAAAGTTGACCCAGACCCATTAGTAGTCATTCCCCATTCTCCCCCAACCCCCATTCCTGAGCAACCACTAATCTTCCTTCTGCCTCTGTGGATTTGTCTCTTCTGGACATTTCATATAAATAGAATCATACAATATGTGACCTTCTGTGACTTCTTTCACTTAGCGTCCTTTCAAGGTTCATCCATGTTATAGCACGCATCAGTAGTTCCTTCCTTTTTATTGAATAATATTGCATTGTATGGTTTCACCACGTTTTGTTTATTCCTCAGTTGATGGACATTTGGGTTGTTTTCACTTTTTGGCTATTATCAACAATGCTGCTATGAACATTTATGTACAATTCGAGTAGTTACATGTTTTCAGTTACCTTGGGTACATACCTAGGAGTGGAATTGCCGGGTCAGATGTTAACTCTACGTTTAATGGTTTCAGGAACTGCCAGACTGTTTTCCAGAGTGGCTGCCTCATTTTACATTCCTACCAGCACTGTATGAGTGTTCCAATGTCTCCGTAGCCTCACCAACAATTACGATTTTTCCTTTTTTGTTTGTTTCTTCCCTTAGCTTTCCTGAGGTATAATTGACATGTAAACATTTAAAAATTATAGCTATCTTAGAGGGTGTGAAGTGGCACCTCATTGTGGTTTGCGCACTAACTTTTGTGTACTCAGCACACAGCCCAGGTCTAGGGATGCACGAAAATTCCGAGGGATGTGAAGAAAGGTCATTGGAATGAGTGGTTTCTAATCTCCCAGAAATCAGATTTTAGAATCAGCTGCTTTACATTAATTTTTTTAAAATACAAACTGACAAGCAAGCTAATTCAGCTTTTGCTCCTGCACACCCCATTACTAATGGGGTGGTAACTTTCATAGATGGTTACTCGTAGAGTTTAGAAGAGTGACGTGTGTACCCTAGGATAGAGACTTAGGCATAGGAAAAGAGAGCTCTGAAAGAGGAAAGACCCTTTCCCTTCATCTCAATTAAAGTTAAATGCCCAACTCATGACTCATGTCTTGGTTTTTCCACCTTCACAACCTTCTACATTGTCAGATGCCTGGTGCTGCCTGATTGCCTGTAAGAGGTGTTTTGACAGCAGTGTTCTCCAATTACATTTGTTTCCATTAACATAAGAAATATCTTTGAGGGTTTCTTAGGTACTTGCAGAAATATATACTAGCTCACTAGTAGCCAGAAGCATCTGATCTGTCTGCCTCACAACCCTCTGACAGCTAAGCATTAGCTTTTAGGCAAATAAAATGTCAGCCACCATTAAACAGCATATGGCAACAATATGGCCATTCCCTCTCAAGGATTAACTTCTCCCCAGAAGAGATGGTACTTGAAATAAGAGATGCTTTTGAATGCAGGGCCCCTATCCTTCCTGCCCAGGCATGATGGCTGGGGAGCGGGCAGAGTGCTACACACAAAAGGACCCGGGCGACCAGATCAAATGTGAACCTACGGCACCAGCTGCCCAACCAGCAGTGACCAAAGGCTGTTTGCCTTGGGCATCTGGGTCTGTGGTTAAGGGAAAGTACCATCCTTAAGCTGGCCTGGATTAACTCTATAAAATAGAAAACAGCCCCACAGCCACTTAAAGAGGGCTCGGGGCCGACTGGAATTGAATGCAGTTGGTGTGCAGTGCGAGGAGGGAGACGTGGAGAATGGAGCCTCCACCCGGCTCGTCTCTGTGGAATTCCCTTAGTGAGTGGGGTGAAATTAACTGCCTGGTCTCGAAATAGATGACGAGAGCATGGAACCCTGTTCTAGTGGGTCAGCTCGTGTGCAAGTGGCCATGTGGCAATATGGTTAAGGAGGAGGGCTGCCTTTGCACCAGGCAGTCTGTACAAGATGAGAAAATAAACAGTTTCCTCAGGAGCCTCTGGGTGCCCACGTCTGCGGAGGACACCAGAAACTGTCAATAGAGATAGCCTGATCCTCCAGACATAGTCTCACCACCTTGCTTGTCCTGGTTTGGGGGAACTATAGTGTGTAAAGTAATCAAAATGGCATGCTCGTCCTATTGGAAATAGTGGTTCCCCATGTAATAATGTCTCTGTGTTCCTTGTATTGGAATATAGACGGTCAAGCTCACTACTTTTACACGAAGCTTTTAACATAGGAGCTTATATTTCTGGGGCCTGATTTGACCATCAACATGGCCACGTAAATGAAATCACTAGCTGTGTTAAAACAGTTCGACTGTAGTCTTGGGAAAACTTACTTTGATTAAACAGTCAGCATTGTCCCAAAATTCTCATCATCTTTATCATGATTTTTCCACTTACGTAAACTACTTGATTTGAATGTTTAAAGGCCATATGTTATTTTCCAAAATAATTTCAAGGCTCTAATTTTTTTTTTTTTTTTGAAGTATGCGGGCTGCTCACTGTTGTGGCCTCTCCCATTGCGGAGCACAGACTCCGGACGCGCAGGCTCAGCGGCCATGGCTCACGGGCCCAGCCGCTTCGCAGCATGTGGGATCCTCCCAGACCAGGGCACGAACCCGTGTCCCCTGCATCGGCAGGCGGACTCTCAACCACTGTGCCACCAGGGAAGCCCTCAAGGCTCTAATATTTTAAAGAAAAAAATAAAATAGGTAAAAAGTTAAAACTACAAACTATATAGATACGTATTCTTACAGAGCCAAGAATAACAAGGGTAGGGAAGCTTCTTGTTTCCAATTTGTTTGTCTAAATTGTGTTAATCATGTAATGCTTTATTACGACACTGAATAACTGAGTGAATACAAAATTTTAAATACCCAGGAGAGTGATGAAATTTTTAAGATAGCATTAGTATTATTAATGTTTTTCATAGAATATGTCTTCAGAAAATGTTAATATGAGAACAACAACTGTTAAATATGAGAACAACAGAAAGCCACATGTTTTAGTAGTGTCAGTCACTTTTTCTGGAATGCTTTTTTACTCTTTACCCAATAGATATAACTGACAGGATGATATCATCCTTTGCTCTTTATGCTGACAGTCAATAAATTCCATGACAATTGGCAACAACAACTAGATCCGTAGCTGTATGAACAGTGCAAGGTTGCAGGGATTTTTCTAAGACGCTTTACTAGTCGCGGTTTGATGCAGACTTTCCAAATTAGAAGAGGAGCTGTCTCTGTCAGGACTGTAGTTGGGGGACTGTTCCCATGTGTCTAAAGTAACCTAAACATTTGGATGAAAAATTAAAAATTCAGTCAATCAACCAAGTGTTTGCTACCATTAAATCAAACATCAGGGTACTTTGAAACATCTCAAGAAATGACTAAATTCTAAACTTTACATGTAGATAATTGTGATCATACTGCCTTAGAGTTTCCATATGAATAATACTATGTCAAATGTGGCATACCCTAGAGATCTATTTTTAACATTTATACATAGTCTATAATACATAGAATATTTACTATAATTAACATACTGAGCTTAAAAAAATAAGTGCAATTGATGAATCACAAATTCTCCATCATTTCTAATCTTCCAGATATAAAATAAGTATTTCTACTCTTTTTTCCTCATGGAGGTATCGTAAAGATTGGTTTTCAGCAAAACAAAGTAGACTCTAATGGCAGAACTCTGATGCTCCAAAGTGGTGTTACTCTTTTTTTTTTTAGCACCAATTTGACTTTTTTTAATTAAAGTATAATTGGTTTACAATGTTGTTTGTTTCTGGTGTACAGCAAGTGATTCAGTTATACATATATTCTTTTTCATATTCTTTCCATTGTTTTATTACAGGATGTTGAATATAGTTCCCTGTTCTATACAGTAGGACCTTGTTTCTTATCTATATTATATATAGTAGTTTGTATCTGCTAATCCCAAACTCCTACCTTATCCCTCCCCCGCCCTTTTCCCCTTTGGTAACCATAAATTTGTTTTCTATGTTTATGAGTCTGTTTCTGTTTCATAATAATTTGACTTTTTATCAAATGTAAAGAGAATTCTGAATTCGAGATGGGGGTGCTTTTCTGACATTTAACGTTTTTTGAAATGATTTAGTTAGTACTAAGCACTGTGTGTTTAATGAATGAATGCAAAGCGGACACACTAATGAATGAAAAAGTAGGAATTAAGTTCTCACGTTGTGGTGTTGGATTCTGGTTGATCACCAACTATGTATTTCTGTTTTGTAGAAATACCTCCACTGTTTTCCCGTAGTTTAGTCTCTTAACAAACTGTGTAAGGTTTGGAGCAGTATTTGCTAAGATTTAAGTGAAACACAAAAGCAATTAAGTGGTTTAATTCTGGATTTTTCAAATTTAATGACATTCCTTTCTCTATATCCATTGGAGAGCTTTGGTAAATTCAATTGTTGATATCACCTGGATAATTTTAAGTCTTTCTGAAGTTTCAAAGGAAATGTCTCCAACATAGCTCAAGCAGAAAAAGAATTTCATCAATTGAAAGCTCAGAATCGTTTCTGTGAGATGTGTAAAAACAGGAAGCTGACCCGCATTATTTTCTTTTTCTTTAATTCAGTACCATTGTTGAGAGTTATTCTTGAACTTTATGAAAACCAGATTGGGGCACAAGCATGCCCCCCATTGAATCGTGCTCAAGGAATTGGAATTGAGAATCATTCAAACTAGGAAAACATGACATTGAAAAATAGTCTACGTTCTTCATTGTACTTCAGAGAATCTGAGACTCTGAGTAGGAGCTAGCCTTGGGCTGATAGTAGATCTGACTTTTTTTTTTTTTTTTTTAATGGACAGTTAGCTTCCCAGTCACAAAGAGGTTATCGTTTCTTTTTCAATGACTTCTTTGCTTTAGTGGCTTAACAGTTAAACCGTTGATCCTCTCTCTGTCTCTGTCTGTCTCTCTCTCTGCTCAGAAAGCAGTGATTTCTCACTATTGCCCACAGAAAACAGTCCACACAGTGCCTGCCATTCAAGGTCCACTCTTGTCTGGCCCAGATGAACCCTTCAGTCACATTTCCTACTCCCTGCTTCTTCCATGCAAGCTCCTTCTCAGCCAAACCAGACTGGCTGTTCAGCAGCCTCTGCTTTGGAGCCTCCAGTCTTGTCTTCCCATTATCCCATCTCTCAGGGATCACTGTTTCTTTTCCTCTCCACTTGCTGAACATTCCACATCTACATCAAGGGTGATGCATTCCCTTTCATGAGGTCTTTCTAACCATCCCACCCTTTCCATTCCCCTCTTTTTTCCCCCTCTCCTAGCTAAACCAGACCTTTCTCACCCCCCCGCCCCACGCCACACACACACACACGCTCCTATGACCTAGTCATGGCCCATGTCACCTTCAGGGCTGCTGCTTGTGTGTGCAAGTTGTGACCCGCATAAGCATCTCAAACCCAAGGGACAAGTGAGGACAAAAATCTACCTTCCTCCCCGCTTGCCAAGACGCACGCCCACGTGACTGTGTTGTGCAGAGAGGCACCTTTTTTTATTCCATACAAAGGTATGGACTAGCATGTAGGGACCAGCGGCAGCATGTTCGTCGAACGCATGCTTTTTAGTTCTCTTTCCTAGGGCACAGGTTTGTCGAGGGCAGTGACTACCTTTGTATTCCCATCATGCCTGGTACAATGCCTTCCTTACACATACGATCACTCGTTGAATTTAACTGAAAGGGTGAAATGTGTTTATTAGAAACAATTACTTTTGCGTATAAATGCAACCATGTAAAAGCACAACAGGAATCACAGTGGACTTCTTAGCAAATGTGGGACAGCCAGCTTGTCTGATTTTAAATGTGTCATGGCTCCTGCTCAGCTAAGTAATTTCCTATAAAATGTAGTGCCCGGTAGTCTTCTGTGGGATTTTAGAAACCACATTCGTGATGCTATGACAGGCCGTGGCAGAGTTGGACTGAAATCCATTCCTGACTGTTAAAATAGGCAAAGAATAACATTAAGGATTGTCTGAAGTGGGCAGGATAAAGGTCAGGAGAATGCCCATGGGAGGCGAGGGAATTTGGGGAGGAACCAGTTGGATCAGTCTGAGATCAGTACACTTCCTAGAAGTCTACATTAAGCCAAAAAGAAAAAAAAAAGTACCCAGTCTCAAAGTCCTCAAAGCCTTGCCAACACTGTACACGGATGCAGACATGCCCTCAAATAAAGAATTGTTTTGTAAAGACTAATGGAGAATTAATATTAATTCTGATGTGATTTTATTGATAAATGGGAAATACCCACACACCCAAGCTTTACAGACCACAAAACATGATGTACGTAAGATAGGGTTTATGCCTATTTGATGACGTGGCCGAGACTTCAGATTTCAAGTTTCAAGGAGTAAACATCGGCCAATCTCTCCAGGGAAATTCTGTGTCTGTGTACAAAATGTCCTACACGCTCTGCACTTAACGTTTGCTTTGTGTTTTCCAGGATGTGCTGAGTTTATGTGGTGAGCAGTTTTTTCTTCAGGAAGAAACAAGCCTCCTCTAACCATTTCACACGATACCTTTCTCCTCTTCCCTCCCACAGTCCTCTGTGATGTCAGTCTGCTTTGCTCGTTTCCATCCCAATTTGGTAGTTGGTGGGACTTACTCGGGCCAGATTGTCCTGTGGGATAATCGCAGTCATCGGAGGACGCCAGTCCAGCGGACACCCTTGTCGGCTGCTGCACACACAGTAAGTCAAGCTTTTGTCACATCCCGGTCAGCCATCCAAGCCCTGAAAGAGGGGATAACTGACAGAAGTACGGCTGTTGTTAGTAACTCCAACTTCGAAGTATCTAACTTATAGTGATTGCTTTCTGACTGACTAAAGGAAAGCCGAGTGGAAAGTAGATGAAGGAAGCACTGGGTTTAGAGGACTCTCTTAACGATCTACAAGTTTTAACACATAGAAAGGATCTCTTTGGATGTCCCATAAAGCTACAGGGAGGATAGCTTGAAACTAAAAAATGCCACAGGAAGAAACCTTGGAAGAAGCATCTGTGAAATTGTTTTCCCAAAGAAACTCTTCACATTTACATTATAAGGTGGAAACTCATATTTTCAAATAGACCATAAAGAGTAAGCACTTACTGTCTAGGGATGGCATATGGGACTTTTGCCAATAGGCCTTTTCCACTTGTGATTTGAGGGAGTGCTGTGACTTTAAATTCTGGAATGCATGGTGTAAGTCTCAACGATAAAGTCTACAGTGACAGTATAATCCCTAGGGTTAAAAGTCAACATCTCAAAACCATTACCCATAATTTAGCAGAAGAGTTTCAGTATAGTGTTCGTAAGACAACTAGTCTGTCATTTCCTTTAAGAGAATGACAGGTGTGTTTAGCAATTGTTAGGAGGAATAAGAAGACAGGCATGTCTCCATCAATCTCTGCTACCCTGACATTCAGGGGAATTGATGTCCTTTCTCTGAAATGCCCAAATTATGCCCAAGGATACAGCTCTGCTATTGTTTCAATTTCCTTAATGTGGTTGCCCCATTTGTTTCATCTGCTGGCCTCAAAACCATCTAGCTTTGAAAAAGAACTGCTAGCTGTTTTAGCCGAGACCATGAAGAGGAAAATTCTTCCACTCTTGTAAGATGGACAATGGGAAACGACAAATACCAAGTCAGCCTTAATTCTGATTGACTTGGGCCTAACACACATGCAGGTGAAACTAGTTCTTGGGAATCTGGGAAAATTGCTCTTGCCTACCCCATTTCTCCAAACTAATAACAGAAAATTGTGACCCAAGAGGAGACGGGCTTGATGCAGGTGTTTGCTCAAGGAGCATGAAGCCATTTCTTGGCCCTGTGTGTATATCTGGTGCGTTTGTGAGCATACCTCCTGAAATTTCAAAAAGTTATAAATCCAGGTATCAGAACGTTTAGCACGAAGCTTTTGGGGAGAATCCAAATGCTGCAGGGGCTCTTCCAAACTATTCGTCTCTTTTCCAAGCAACTTAGGATGTGATCTTCACAACGAAAATACTGTTATTATCAAACAGGGTCACATTATTTCTGTTAGAAAATCAAATAAGTTTTTTTCTCTTTTGCTGTGTTTCGTGGAATCCACAGCTCAAAGAGCACAGTTAATTTTGTGACTTGTCTTTCAACTTCCACTCATGCCTGGCTCATTGGTACCAGGATCAAAAGTGGTTAAGGAAAGAGAGTCCCACCACAGATTACTAACTAATTTCCTTTCACACCCACCACACATATGCATTTGGGACAACAGGAAATCCTAATTAAAGCAAAAACCTTCTGGCACACAGTAAGTTTATTCCTAAAATAAATAAAAACAATCTGGCTTCTATACTGGAAAAATGAGCGGTACCATTGCTTTTTTCTTTCCATTAAGCAGAGTGATGTGTGTTTGTGTGTGTGTATAAGTAGGCATGCCCACGTGTCTGCTTCTGTTCTGGTTTCTTTACATCTCTCTTTTCTTTTAAACTGAGTTTTATTACTTCTGAAAGCACAGGCCAGTAGTACTGATTAAAGCCAGGGAGGGGCTACCACACACATTCCTTCTCAGGGCATTTGCTCTCTACATCCTTCTAGATGCCTTCTTTCCCTACTACACCCACCCTTAGGAGTCCCGATCCATCAGGGTTTTGGAGATTTGTGTTGATGCTCTGTGGTTAACAGAAGAAGCCCTGTTGGACTCTTGCTAAAAAACACTAGGCAGATTTGGGGCTCATAACAATGTTTGGACTTTGCTTTCTCATTCTTCGGTTTACTGAGTCTGCCATTTTCAGGCGACAATGTGTCTCATCCATTCTTCCAGTTTATTTGCATGCAGAGCTTAGAACGCCGTGTGACTCACCCTTGAGTTTGTACTCTGCTGTACGTTCCACATACACCAGAGACTTGGGAAAAAGCATTGTCCACAGCCCCACAACCAGTCAGTCCTTTTGGTATTTAGAGACCTGATCAGAAGAATATTTCATTCCAGATCTCTGCTGTACTTACCACTGTCCAGATCTACTAAAGCTGATCCATTTGAAGGTTTCTGCAGGAACGTGGTGTGAAAAAGACATAGGGACTTGGTTGACTCTCCATCAGCATGGGTAAAAGAGGTGATGCAGTTGCCAAAAAAGCAAGTGTAAATCTTAAGATGCATTAATACAGGCACTTTTTTTTTTTTTTAATCACACGAGAAGTGACAGTTCAATGCTCCCTGTATTTCTATATTCAGTTAGTCAGAATGTACGTAGACGGTTATGTTTCATTCTCAGAACTTCACTGGAAGGGGAACTCGGACAAAATATAGCGTATTCAAAAGAGAGTGTCCAGGCTGGGGAAGGTATTGAAAACCAGGTCCTCAACGCATTCGAAGGAATCGGTGATGATGAGTCAGAGCAAGACAAGGCTCGGGGGAGGAGGGGTAATATAAGAACAATCCATACGTATTATTTGACTTGATGTATATGATGTCAGAGGGCACTTCACTAAAAGTATTTCCTTGAGCTTTCTTCATCCCCATTGGTAGAAGGAGGAACTGCCCAAGAATTAGTGCTAAAACTGGCTAAGAAAGGTATTTAAGCAGAGTTTGGACCACCTCTTGGGAGAGGTAGGTGAACAGCTATACTACGACTGTTACAGTTCCTTCTGACCAGGAGTTTATATGATAATAATAGTTTGGGAACCATCCTTTATATAATATCAACTTTGCAATGTTAGAGGTTGTTTCATTGTTGCTGTGGCTAGGTATTATGGACAGTAACTCATCAAGAGAAAGGCTCAGACTGTCAGCTATTTGCACAGAGAAGCATCAACTAAGTTGTGGTTTGGCCACTGATGGCTAAGCTGCCTGAAATCTAACCCAAATTACCGCTACGTTGTGCTTCTTAGGATTCTACAGAGTAGAAGAACCTTCTTGCATTATGACAAAAGGGTAGAGCGTCTTGCTTATGATTCCTGGGACGTTTAAGTGACCTTTCTCAAGGCCCTGGCCAAATCTAAGCCTCCATACAACCCTAAACAATACTTTGAGAAATAAATCTATCATAATCCTAGGTTTTACAGCAACATAAAGAAACCTAATTTAATCTTACTAGGTTCCTTGTGCCAATAATTTCCACCACCAGTATCTCTCCCTCAAGTCAAAGAGGCTGATGAATATTAACCACTTTTTATAAAGCATGTTAACAAATGTCTGGCACTGTGGCTATAATGCGCTAAACTCCAGAGTTAGTTAACACTCCTTCCAAAAGGCAGTTGTTCTACCTTTTTGAAGACTGTCTTTTTCCGTCACTCATGGTGAGGTTAGAAGCCAGACTATGTGGTGGAGCCTCATTCAAGTAATACACATGCACCTCCCTGTGCACCTTCTGTCCCATCAATCCTCATTTGCTCCCGTTTGCTTCAGCTCCATCGTACTGCATCTGACCGAGCAAGGCGAAGCTTTCTGAGTATTTCCACTACGACGTGTTGCTGCCAGAGCTTTTAAAAAGAAATCAGGTTCAAATCAAAAGTGGCAAATGGGGCTTCCCTGGTGGCGCAGTGGTTGGGAGTCTGCCTGCCGATGCAGGGGACACGGGTTCGTGCCCCGGTCCGGGAGGATCCCACATGCCGCGGAGCGGCTGGGCCCGTGAGCCGTGGCCGCTGAGCCTGCGCGTCCGGAGCCTGTGCTCCTCAACGGGAGAGGCCACAACAGTGAGAGGCCCGCGTACCACAAAAAAAAAAAAAAAAAAAAAAAAAAGTGGCAAATGACCTGAGGCTTGTATTATTGTGGGATTATGTCACTCCTTAATCCTTGTTTTAGAGTAACGTGTTTGACACTCAGATGTAAGCATTTCCTCTCGGATCAGGGTTTGATCCTCCATGTTTATGTTTCTGCAGCATCCCGTGTACTGTGTAAATGTTGTTGGGACCCAGAATGCTCATAACCTCATCACTGTCTCTACCGATGGTAAAATGTGTTCCTGGAGCCTGGACATGCTCTCCACTCCACAGGTGGGTTTGTTTTCCCCTACACATAAGAGCATCTTGGTTAAAAGAGATAACCTGCCTAATGGAACAGAGTTCCTAAAAGCCAAACTCTCACATCCTATAGGACCTAAAATCAATGTGTGCACTTGAAAGAGTGGGGCCTGTTTTCAGCAGCCTCCTCTTGAAGCCAAACCCATTTCCTTTACCGCAAATCATGTAATTATTGTAATACGTTAATCCTTAGGTCAGTTTCAAGTGAAAATGAAATAATCCATTTTAAAGCATAGTAATTATGGAAGTTGGCTGTGGTAGGAATTGTACTTACCCTACAGCATTGTTAAACAAATATAAACGGGGTTGGAACTCAGCAGAGCGATCCCTGATGGGTCCTCGCCTTGGAGAAAAGGTATCCCAGCAAAACAGAAATCCAAGCCCTTGCTTGTATCTGTAGCCTAGACAACTGCCTTGTGTGTTTGAAGAATTTGTCCAACCATCTGTTTTCTCCTCTGGAATGTTTCTTAGGGTGGCTCCTGCCATTCCTTGCTCAAAAAACAAGAAGTTGAAAATGAAAAAGTTCCAAGGTTTCCAAACTGCTCCTGATTACAGTAATGGGAGCTAAACAAAGGAGCAGAAGTGCAAGAGACCATTGGGGGGAGGCATCTAAATGCAACTTTCAGAATATATGTATGTATGCTCACACGGAAGACACCACTTACATCCACAGATAAATACACACATATCCATACTCTTTCCACATTTCTTGGGGAAAAAATACTTCACTGTCCTCCAGCTAAAAACAGAGAAGAATTTCCTGTTACAGCCTTTGACAATGTGAGGAAACATCAAGAAAATTGTAAAAGATACCTAGGTGATACTTCTCAATTTTAACATTCCTATTCCCTTTCCTGGAATAACAATCCTGGAATGTCTCTGTCACAATTTTAGAAGACATTAGAAGTTTCAGGATACATAAGGAAATGTGGAAACTGAAAGGAACCTCGCATAAGTTTCCACACAATACAGATGAAGAGAATACTAAGACTAAAGAAGTTCTTTTTATAATTTTAGTGTGGGGGGAGAGCTAATAAGTTCCTTACAATTTAAGTTCCTCTATTTTTGCTGATCTTTAACATTTATACAAGTTGGGAGTTGTGTGTGGGTATTTTATAGCTTTGTCTTAAATTTCTCAGCAATATGTTGTTTTCTTTTAAAAGCAAACAGATATGAGTGAACCCTCTAATTAGGAATTTTTAATTGCCCATTTTGCTGATTAAATGTGTGTTTGTTTAGGTTAAAGCGAGTCGTACGGGGGCTACATGACCATTTTTATTAGTTTTGGCATGCCCGCAGACGCCTGTCTCTGTACAGAGATGGAGCATTTCATGGCATGGCTGTGGATGGCAGGCAGACATGGGAACAGACAACAGTTGCCCTATTCCCTCTCTGTCCCAAGTGGGTGACCAAGAGACTGTACCTTCCCTCTGCTAATTTTAGCCATGGAGCAGACCCCCGGTTGGTCTAGGTTTCTGTATTACACTGTCACAGCATCCCCTCACTAAAAGCACTCGCTGCGTCTGGATCTCACAAACTGCAGGCATGTCACATGACCACGTGGTCTGCACTTCCCAGACTGTTAGCATGTGCTTCCGATTTATGGACTCCTTAGCTGCGATGACTAGGTTTATTTGTTTGCATAAAGAAAGACTAAACTTCCAAACAGAATGACATGATCCCCTAGAATGTTGTTTTAAAGTTACTTTAGGTGCACAAAGCAGGCTGTTTGATGTAAATAGCCAGAAATACTCAAGGATGTTAGTTATACTTAACTGTTCTTCACTGTCGTTAAACTTAATTCAGCAGAATGTCTTCTAAAATACACTTGAATTCCCAATATTGAGAATCATTTTAGATAAAATAAAGACTCTCATTTACCATTTTAAAGACTTATTTAAACATTGTCTTTTGCAGGCTTAGAGCCTACACACCCAATGTCTGCCCTTCATGAAATCTAGTCCCTGTTGAAATCTGGTTTTTATGACCTGAGTGACAACTTTCTGGTTTCAGTCCATGGAGGACACACACTCCTGCTTTGACAAATGTGCTTAGTACATCTGATATTAATACAAGTGTATTCTCACGAACAATTGATGTTGAAAATGTTTGTAAATATAAGGGTATTGTGTGTTGTATTAAAGCCTGGGGCTGACAAGTGTAACCATTACAGTATTATCTTCAGTTTCTGCACCATTAGTTTCAAAATTCTCACCTGTCATCTCTGTCTGACTTCAGAAGCAGCACACACACTGATGAAATACAGCCGGCCTGAAACCAGCGATACACAGAAGCATGAATGTCAGGGGCAGTAAAGCGTGGTTTCTGGCACAGCCGGGGTCTTTTGTAACGCTGTGTGAAAAGCAAACAGGCGATTTAGTCAAATGATTTTTCCGTGCTATCTTTGGCATGGCAAGGAGTTGACAGAGGGAATGTAACCACGCCATGTTTTGGTAGGAGAGCATGGAGCTGGTGTACAATAAGTCCAAGCCTGTGGCTGTTACCGGAATGGCTTTCCCAACGGGAGACGTCAATAACTTCGTGGTTGGCAGCGAGGAGGGTACAGTCTACACGGCCTGTCGTCATGGAAGGTGAGTTTCTGTTTTCTTACCAATGACGTGTTCTTCATTTCCAAAAGTCTGTTATCGCTTTCTGGATTATAACCACCTTGCATTATGAGGAAGGCATTTCTGAAGAAATGCAAATCACAGCCTCATGTCTTCACTATTTTATAGCATCCTTCTGCTATAAGGATGCCATTTGTAAGCCTTTAGCCATTTGTAAGCCTTTGTAAGCCTTTAGCCATTCGTAAGCCTTTGATGGTTCACGTTGCCTGAAGGAAAAAAGTCCAAGCTTCTTAGCATATCATAGAAGATTCTTGATTACCCTTGACTACCTGCCCCTTCCCAGCCTCAGCCTTCAGGCTCCAGCCACGCACCCATCCCCCAATGTGGCTGATCTCACCACACCTCTGTGAGTTTGTACATTCGGTTTCTCCCGCTGGGTCTGGTATTTCTCCCATCTTGGCCTGGTTAATTCCTTCTCACCCTTCAAGAGCCAGAACAAAGGTCTTCCCACGCTGAAGCCTCTCCTGACTCTCTTGGACAAAGAAAATCATTTCCCTCTTTATGTTTCCGTAGCATTTTCATTCCCTTTATTCATTCATTCTTTCAAGGAATATTTCCTAAGAACCTACCATGTGCCAGGCACCAGCATGTCATAAGGATGCAGTGAGGAACAAAACAGACCTGGAGTTCATATTCTGGTTGAGGGTGAATGACAGTAAAATAATAAACAGGTAAATACGTGGTGTAAGATGATAAGTACTATGGAGAAAATTAAAGTAGAATAAATGGGATAGGACTACAAGCTGTCAGATAGGTTTGTTGTTTTATATATTTGCGTATCACTTCTACATTAGCATTCATCCCATTTTACTTCAAGTATTCAGTCGTCTGCCATTTTTCTCTTACTAAACTATTTCCATTTCATCATTGGTTTCCTGCCTGGTGTGTGGCACATAGTAAGTGAGGAGTTAAAAATTTATATGGGGAGTAAAGAATGACAACAACCAAATAATATAGAGAAGTGCCTTAGGGCCCTTCCTCTCTATCAGAGGCTGAAATAGTATGAGATACGTAAGGCAGAATGAAGATTCCAGGTGCTAAGAATCCTGTCTTGATTGAGAGATTGGCAGATGCTCCTGGAAAAATCTCAGGAAAAAGTGGAACTCGGTAATTTAGACTGGGTTATAAAATTACATGCAAGACTTAATGAATGGACTCACAGCTTTTGAAAGGTTCACTGTGTTCACCTTGGTGTGTTATTTCTCTTTCACTTTAGTAGTTGTAATTCAATTGATTTTTCATCTCTTGCACTCATCACAGGCTATTGAGATTGAACGAGAAACCAGAAATTGTTCCAGGTTCATACTCCGGTGTATTTGTGATTTGTAGAAATAACAGGCATCTGTGGCTCAGCTATATGATTTTTCCATTCACACAGTACAGGCTGTGAAGTTCTTACTGTGCTCTCCACAGAAACAAGCAGTATTTTCCCTGCTCACATGAGTAAAAGATGACTAGGAAGATGTGCCTCATAATTCCATGCCCAATAGTCCTACTTCATAAGTATTGGCTAAAACCATACAGCAGTTTTATGAAAGCATAGAAAGATCTGATAGAGTTGTTCATTCATGGAAACGTTCACTGCACATCTACTCTCAGCAAAGTGGATTGCTAGATGTTGCCAGGCATGCAGACATCATTTAAACCTGTTCCTATCTTCAAGAAACTGATGATGGTGGGGAAAGGTAAGCACACAAACATCTTCGAGACGGGTAGAATGTCGTAAGTGGCATGAGAGAGGCACAGAGAGCAGCAGTGGGCCAGACAGACTCACAGGGTTATCTACATATTTTTTAGAATCGACAGGGCACAGGTTCAGTTGACTTAACCCAAGGCTTTAATTATCTGTGAGGGCTATAGAACATATTCATTGATGACTTTCAGATTTAAAAAAATTTTCTCTAATGTGAATAACCATTTACATGGTGAATATTTTTGTTCTGTGGCTATTGTCTTTTTCGAACACAACCAGAAGATGCACTGTGGTTCAAAGGAAGGGTACCTAAGGTACAAACGACAAATCATTTTACAGTGAGCTTGATTTTGCTTTTTACATTGGTCCATCTATCTGAAATATAAAATACAGATCTCAATAGAGTTGTAAAGTCGTAGGCACTGGGCTTCATAATGATCTTAAGTGGGTCACGTAGGGCTACAGGGGAGAGGTGCGAAATTTCTGTGTTTCACCTAACACGGGAAAGGTGCAAATCCACTTCCATAAATTAAATAAGTTCTTTGCTTTGCACCCTATAAACCCTTTCAGGATGCTGTTAAGAGCAAATGGAGTCTCACCAGGGGCCACTTCAAAGATCAGTTCCTCATGTTCTCTAGGACAAATGTAAATGATCACGTGTGGAACTGCTGTTAGCAGTTTCACCAGGCATAATTTTTGAGCGCCTGTTACATGGAACACATGCTGCAGCACTTGGCTCGTGATTTCAAATTTTCCTTAGCACACTGACATTTACTGGTGCTCCAGAAGCCTACATTCTTTAATAACTTAATACATTCTCACTCTTTGTGACATAATATACGGATTCCACAATCCCTCTGTATTTGTCATATTTATAACCTTGTGTACGTGAATTTTCAAAATACAGCATTTTGGTATATTTTCTAATTGGGTGTGATTGTGTGTAGACTATTGTGGGATAATAGGGGCTGGGAACAATCCCAGCTTAGTTAAATAAACGACATATGTCTGCGGATAACTTTCAAGCTGTATCGCCATTTCTCAAATGTGCTCCTGTTGGGGAAAAAGGCGTAAGTTCGCCTCTTTCTTTGCTGTTTTGTTCAACAAATGTTCATTGAGCACTTACTGCATGCTAAACAAGGCACCAGCCCTTACGGAATTTACATTTAGCAGATTTGTAAATTACTCTTCTGCTTTCAGTGAAAACATCATATTCTCCATATGACATTTAAGTTATTTTGCCTATTATATTGTGGTGACAAGGCTTTCCACAAACATTTTCAGGTATGTCAGCTTAGTTTAAGAACTTTTTCTCAAAAGGGTAAATGCATGTATTCAAGGATATATGGAGTTTTATAGCCAATAGGCTCCCCGAAAGGAGTTAAAATGGGAGTTGTGTCAAAGTCACCACAAGAGTAGAATCATCTTATTATAAATATGAAAGCTTTGAGATCTGAGTGTACAGTCGTCCCCTGGTATCTGAATCCACGAGGAATTGGTTCCAGAAGCCCTTGCAGGTACCAAAATCCGAGGATGCTCAAGTCCCTTCTATAAAACGGAGCAATACAGTCAGACCTCCATATCACGGGCTCCGCGTCTGCAGTTATAGAGGACCGGCTGTATGTGTTCTGCATCAAAGCAGCTGCAACCACAGTGATGGGCTTTGAGGCACTCCTGAAAAAGGATTAAATGATAAAAATTTGATATTAACTTCTGAAGATTAAAAAGATGGTATCACCCCATATTGTCTTTTTAGTCACTAAGAGTAGTTTAGCATTTATTTCTCTCAGGGTAACTGAAAGTGGTTTCATCTCTGATGGTTTATGGCTGTGCTAAATTATGGAGAAGAAATCACGCAGAAACAAGCCTGGTTTTTGTAAAGTAATCAGTGCTTTGCGAAGGGCACTGAAACTGCTCTTGTGTGGTCTTTGTGCAGCAAAGCAGGTATTGGGGAAGTCTTCGAAGGCCACCAAGGGCCAGTGACAGGAATTAACTGCCACATGGCAGTGGGCCCAATCGACTTTTCACACCTGTTTGTCACGTCGTCGTTCGACTGGACCGTCAAACTGTGGACCACAAAGGTAAGAAAATCTTGATTTACATTCCCAGGTAATACATGGGGGAAGAGGACAATTTTGTCTCCTGGGAGTAGTTGTAGGGAACCTTTAGTCTCTTCCAGGAGACCTGGCATTAGGAATTTGTACAACCTTCTGGTGAACCCGACCTGCCTCAGAGCTAGTTAAGCCTCACTTTCTCAGTCCGTTTTATCTATTTTAACATATATAAGTAATACTGGAGAACACTCTAATTGTAAAAATTCAAACAATGCAAATAATGATAAAACAAGTCCTCCTTCACCAATACTAAGCCTGCCCCTGACATCGCCTTCATTGCCTTCCATCCCAGGTACTCTCTGCTATCAGTTTAGTGTTGAGTGTCCAGAGCATTGCAGTACTTACTCACATACATCTGTACCTATGGAAATACAGGACTTGGGACTTGGGTTTCTTGGTTTTGGGTTATTTTTGAGTTTTTGATGGTTTTTAAGCTAGTAAATGGCACCATCCTATTTGTGCTTTCACAAGTAATTCTGACCATGTTTGGGAGCAAGAAAAACTAGGAAAAGCTACCTGGAAGGGAAGGTGCAGGAGTCCAGGGAAGAAATGACAGTGGCTTAGATCAGTAGTTTGGAATGGAGAGATGTAGATGGATTTGAGAATCATTTATGAGGTAAAAGCCACAGAAAATGGTGACTGATTTGTTACAAGGAAGGTGAGAGAGGGAGTCAGCAGGAAGAAACCCAGGTTTAAGACTGGGGCAACTGGAGATCTGTAATGGCATTCATTGCTGTGGAGAACACCCAAGGAGGTGCATGTTGCTGAGGAGTGATGTACAGGTCATATTTAAGGTGGCTGGGAGGCACAATTCACAACCTTCACTACGCAGTTTGATAATTGGGACAGAAGCAGAGGGAGCGCTTTGGGCTGCTCATATGGACCTAGTTGCAATCAGAACGATTATTAAGTCCAAGGAGTGGACTTTAAAAGAAATGCTAAAACACAATGCAGAGAAAGAGAAATATTTAGGAAATAAACAGGAGAAATGGAGGTAGAAAAAAAGATTAAAAAGTAACAACCCAAGAAATAGGAAAAAAATT
Organism: Phocoena sinus; assembly: GCF_008692025.1. Classification (NCBI taxonomy): domain Eukaryota; kingdom Metazoa; phylum Chordata; class Mammalia; order Artiodactyla; family Phocoenidae; genus Phocoena; species Phocoena sinus. Next base: position 59,800,113 of record NC_045771.1, read on the forward strand.
AGAATTGTTTGCATATAGGGCTTCCTGGGTATTAATGGAGAGGACTGTGTCAAAATGAGAGAATTGAATGTTAACTGTATGAAAAACAACCACACTTAGAAATTCAAACTCAGACCAAGCTGAGAAACCTCAACTATGGGACTGACACAAATCCAAAAGATAACATACTCTGTGAGGAGACCGAAAGGAAACAACCATTCTAATACATTGTCATTGGAAATGCAAATGATACAATGCTAATGGAGGGGAATTTGGCAATATCTAAAAATAATGAATGCATATTTGCTCATTGACAGAGCAATTCCCGCTTCTAGGATTCTATGCCAAAGATGTACTAGCAATAAATAAGAAAAAGACTTATGCAGAGGGATATTTGTTCAAAGACTACCTTGAATAGCAAAACATTGGAAAAACCCCAAAAGTCCATCAGTAGGACACTGGACAAATCGAAAGTATGATACAGCCACATGAAGGAGTACTATTCAGATGTAGAAAAGAAATGAAGATGTCCGTACGGTTATTATGAAGTGATCTCTAGAATATAAAGGTCACTATATTTTTAAATGAGAAACGTAAATAGTATGTTGTCACCATTTAATATTTACTTATATATTTTTTAAATTTAATTTTATAGTTGATTTACAATGTTTTGTTAGTTTCAGGTATACAGCAAAGTGATTCAGTTCATTTTCAGATTCTTTTCCCATATGGGTTATTACAGAATATTGAGCTGGGCTATACAGTAGGTCCCTGTTGATTATTTTATATAAAGTAGTGTGTACACATTAATCCCAGTCTCCTGATTTATCCCTCCCCCGACCTTTCCCCTTTGGTAACCATAAATTTGTTTTTGAACTCTGTGAGTCTGTTTCTGTTTAGTAAATAAGTTCATTTGTATCATTTTTTTAGATTCCACATAAGTGATATCATATGATATTTGTATTTCTCTGACTTCACTTAGTATAATAATCTCTGGGTCCACCTATGTTGCTGCAAACGGCATTATTTCACTCTTTTTTGTGGCTAATATTCCATTGTATATATATGTACCACATCTTCTTTATCCATTCTTCTGTTGATGGACATTTAGACTGCCTCCATGTCTTCGCTGCTGTAAATAGTGCTGCAGTGAACATTGGGGTGCATGTTTCTATTCGAATTATGGTTTTCTCTGGATATATGCCCATGAGTGGGATTGCTAGATCATATGGTAATTCTAGTTTTTGTTTTTTAAGGAGCCTCCATACTGTACTCCATAATGGTTTTACCAATTTATATTCCCACCAACAGTGTAGGAGGGTTCCCTTTTCTCCACATCCTCACCAGCATTTATTGTCTGTAGACTTTGATGATGGCCATTCTGACCGGTGTGAGGTGATACCTCATTGTAGTTTTGATTTGCATTTCTCTGATAATTAGCAAAGTTGAGCATCTTTGCATGTGCTTTTTGGGCATCTGTATGTCTTCTTTGGAGAAATGTCTATTTTGACCTTCTGCCCACTTCTTGATTGCGTTGATTGGTTTTTTTTTTTTGATATTGAGCTGCATGAGCTATTTGTATATTTTGGAGATTAATCCCTTGTTGGTCACTTCGTTTGCAAATATTTTCTCCCATTCTGTGGGTTATCTTTTTGTTTCGTTTGTGGTTTCCTTTGCTATGCAAAAGCTTTTAAGTTTCATTAGGTCCCATTTGTTTATTTTTGTTTTTATTTTCATTAGGCACAATGAGACGGCAGAGAAATATGTTCTGGTGGATCCAGAAAGATATTGCTGAGATTTATGTCAGAGTGTTCTGCCTGTGTTTTCCTCTAAGAGTTTTATAGTGTGCAATCTTACATTTAGGTCTTTAATCCATCTTGTGTTTATTTTTGTGTACAGTATTAGGGAGTGTGCTAATTTCATTCTTCTGCACGTAGCTGTCCAGTTTTCCCAGCACCACTTATTGAAGAGACTGTCTATTCTCCATTGTATATTCTTGCCTCCTTTGTCGTAGATTAATTGACTATAGGTGCATGGGTTTATTTCTAGGCTTTCTATCCTGTTCCACTTATCTGTATATCTGTTTTTGTGCCAGTACCATACTGCTTTGATGGCTGTAGCTTTGTAGTATAATGTGAAGTCAGGGAGCCTGATTCCTCCAGCTCCGTTTTTCTTTCTCAGGATTGCTTTGCCTATTCAGGGTCTTACGGGTTTCCATACAAATTTAAAAAGTTTTGTTCTAGTTCTATGAAAAATGCCATTGGTAATTTAATAGAGATTGCATTGAATCTATAGATTGCCTTGGATAGTATAGTCATTTTGACAATATTGAGTCTTCCCATCCAAGAACTTGGTATAACTTTCCATCTGTTTGTATCGTCTCCAGTTTCTTTCATCAGCATCTTATAGTTTTCAAAGTACAGGTCTTTTGCCTCCTTACGTAGGTTTATTCCTAGGTATTTTATTCTTTTTGATGCAGTGGTAAATGGGATTGTTTCCTTAATTTCTCTTTCTGATCTTTTGTTGTTAGTGTATAGAAATGCAAGAGATTTCCGTGTATTAATTTTGTATCCTGCAACTTTACCAAGTTTGTTTATGAGCTCTAGTAGTTCTCTGGTAGCATCTTTAGGATTTTCTGTATATAGTATCATGTCATCTGCAAATGGTGACAGTTTTACTTCTTTTCAAACTTGGATTCCTTTTACTACTTTTTCTTCTCTGATTGCTGTGGTTAGAGGACTTCCAAAGCCATGTTGAATAAAAGTGGTAAGAGTGAACATTCTTGTCTTGTTCCTGATCTTAGAGGAAATGCTTTCAGCTTTTCACCATTGAGTATGATGTTACCTGTGGGTTTTGTCATATACGGCCTTTATTATGTTGAGGTAGGTTCCCTCTATGCCCACTTTCTGGAGACTTTTTATCGTAAATGGGTGCCGAATTTTGTCAAAACCATTTTCTGCTTCCATTGAGATGATCATATGGTTTTTATTCTTCAGTTTGTTAATGTGGTGCATCACACTGATTGATTTGCAGATATTGAAAAATCCTTGCACCCCTGGGATAAATCCCACTTGATTATGGTGTATGATCCTTTTAATGTTTGTTGGATTTGGTTTGCTAGTAATATTTTGTTGAGGATTTTTGCATCCATGTTCATTAGTGATATTGGCCTATAAGTCTCTTTTTTTGTGATATCTTTATCTGGTTTTGGTATCAGGGTGATACCTCATAGAATGAGTTTGGGAGTGTTCCTTCCCCTGCAATATTTTGGAATAGTTTCAGAAGTATAGGTGTTAACTCTTCTCTAAATGTTTGATAGAATTCACCTGTGAAGCCATCTGGTCCTGGAGTTTTGGTTGGTGGGAGTTTTTTAATCACAGTTTCAATTTCAGTGCTTGTGATTGGTCTATTCATACTTTCTATTCTTGGTTCAGTTTGGGAGATTGTATCTTTCTAAGAATTTGCCCATTTCTTCTAGGTTGTACATTTTATTGGCATATAGTTGCTTGTAGTAGTCTTTTATGATCCTTTGTATTTGTGATGTCAGCTGTAACTTCTCCTTTTTCATTTCTAATGTTATTGATTTGAGCCCTCTTTTTTTCTTGATGATTCTGGCTAAAGGTTTGTCAATTCTGTTTATCTCTTCAAAGAACCAGCTTTTAGTTTCACTGATCTTTTCTGTTGTTTTCTTTGTCTCTATTTAATTTGTTTCTGCTCTGATGTTTATGATTTCTTTCCTTCTTCTAACTTTGGGTTTTGCTTATTCTTCTTTTTCTAGTTGCTTTAGGTGTAAGGTTAGATTGTTTATTTGGGAGTTTTCTTGTTTCCTGAGGTAAGATTGTATTGCTACAAACTTCCCTTTTGAGAATTGCTTTTGCCACATCCCATAAGTTTTGGATTGTTGTGTTTTCATTGTCATTTGTCTCTAGGTATTTTAAAAAATTTCCTCTTTGATTTCTTCAGTGATCCAGTGGTTGTTTAGTAGCATATTGTTTAGCCTACACGTGTTTATGGTTTTCACAGTTTTTTTTCTTGTAGTTGATTTCTAATCTCACAGCATTGCAGTCAGAAAAGATGCTTGATATGATTTCAGTTTTCTTAAATTTATCAAGGCTTTCTTTATGGCCCAGCATTTGATCTATCAAAGAGAATATTCCACGTGCACTTGGAAGAATGTGTATTCTGCTTTTGCATGGAATGCTCTATAAATATCAAGTCCATCTGGTCTAATGTGGCATTTAAGGCCTGTGTTTCCTTATTGATTTTGTGTCTGGATGATCTGTCCATTGATGTAAGTGGGGAGTTAAAGTCCCCCAGTATTATTGTCTTACTCTCTCGATTTTCCCTTTTATGGCTGTTAGCATTTGGCTTCTATATTGAGGTGGTCTAATGTTGGGTGCATATGTATTTGCAATTTACAATTGTTATATCTTCTTCTTGTATTGATCACTCGATCATTATGTAGTATCCTTCTTTGTCTCTTGTAACGTCTGTATTTTAAAGTCTAGTTTGTCTAATATGAGTATTGCTACTCTAGCTTTCTTTTGATTTTCATTTACATGGAATACCTTTTTCCATCCCCTCACTTTCACTCTCTATGTGTCCCTAGATCTGAAGTGAGTCTCTTATAGACAGCATATATATGGGTCTTGTTTTTGTATCCATTCAGCCAGTCTATGTATTTTGGTTGGAGCACTTATTCGTTTATGTTTAAGGTAATTATCGATATGTATGTTCTTATTGCCATTTTGTTAATTGTTTTGGATTTGTTTTTGTAGATCTTTTTTCTTCCCTTCCTCTTTTGTTCTCTTTTGTGATTTGATGACTATTGTTGTGTTTGGATTGCTTTTTCTTTTTTCGTGTGTGTGTATCGATTGTAGATTTTTGGTTTGTGGTTACCATGAGGTTTTGATATAGCAGTCTATGTATATACAAGTTTGTTTTAAGTAGCTGGTCTCTTAATTTCAAATGCATTTCCAATATCCCACATTTGTTTTCTCTTCTCATGATTGCTGGTTTTGATATCATATTTGTTTGAGGATGATTTCCTACTTTTACTGTATATTTGCCCTTACCGGTGAGCTTTCCTGTTCATAATTTTCTTGTTTCTAGTTATGGCCTTTTCTTTTCTGCCTAGAGAAGTTCTTTTAGCATCTGTTACAAAGCTGGTCTGGTTGTGCTGAATTCTGTTAGCTTTTGCTTGTCTGTGAAGCTGTTGATTTCTCTGTTAAATCTGAGTGAGAGCTTTGATGGGTAGAGTATTCTTGCTTGTAGGTTTTTCACATCACTTTATTTTTTTTTAATTTATTTTTTTTTGGCTGCATTGGGTCGTCGTTGCTGCACGCAGGCTTTCTCTAGTTGCAGCGAGCGGGGGCTACCCTTCATTGTGGTGCGCAGGCTTCTTATTGCAGTGGCTTCTCCTGTTGCGGAGCATGGGCTCTAGGCAAGCAGGCTTCAGTAGTTGTGGCATGCAGGCTCAGTAGTTGTGGCGAACGGGCTTAGTTGCTCCGCGGCATGTGGGATCTTCCCGGACGAGGGCTCAAACCCATGTCCCATGCATCAGCAGGCAAATTCTTAACCACTGCACCGCCAGGGAAGCTCCCTTTCATCACTTTAAATATATTGTGCCACTCCCTTCTGGCCTGCAGAGTTTCTGCTGAGAAATCAGCTAATAACCTTATGGGAGGTCCCTTGTATGTTATTTGTCGCTTTTCCCTTGTTGCTTTTAATATTTTTTCTTTGTCTTTAATTTTTGTCAGTTTGATTACTGTTTGTCTCAGTGTGTTCCTCCTTGCGTTTATCCTGTCTGGGACTCTCTGCACTTTTTGGACTTGGGTGACTGTTTCCTTTTCCGTGTTAGGGAAGTTTTCAGCTATTATCTCTCCAAATATTTTCTCAGGTCTTTTCTCTCCTCTCCTTTCGGGCCCCCTATAATGCAAATATTGGTGCATCTAATGTTGCCCCAGAGGTCTCTTAGACTTTCCTCATTTCTTTTAAGTCTTTTTTCTTTATTCTGTTTTGCAGCAGTGATTTCCACCGATCTGTCTTCCAGCTCACTTATTCGTTCTTCTTCCTCATTTATTCTGCTATTGATTCCTTCTAGTGTATCTTTCATTTTGGTCATTGTATCTCTGTTTGTTCTTTAAAGCTTCCAGCTCTTTATTAAACATTTCTTGTGTTCTCTTGGCCTGTGCCTCCATTCTTTTTCCAAGATCTTGGATCATCTTTACTATCATTACTCTGAATTCTTTTTCAGGTAGTTGCCTATCTCCACTTCATTTAGTTGTTCTTCTTTATCTTGTTCATTCATCTGGAACATATTTCTCTGCCGTCTCATTGTGCCTAACTTTTTGTGTTTGTGGTCTCTGTTCCTCAGGCTGCAGGGTTTTAGTTCTTCTTGCTTCTGGTGTCTGCCCCCTGGTGGGTGAGATTGGTCCAGGGGCTTGTGCAGGCTTCCTGGTGGGAAGGCCTGGTGCCTACTCACTGGTAGGTGGAGCTGGGTCTTGTCACTCTGGTGACAGGGGCAGGGCCATGTCAAGGGGTGTGTTTATAGGTGGCTTTTGGCTCAGGACAACTTTAGGCAGCCTGTCTGCTGATGGATGGAGCTGTGTACTCACCCTGTTGGTTGTTTGGCCTGAGGCATCCCTACACTGGAGCCTGCAGGCTGCTGGGTGGGGACAGGTCATGGTGCCAAAATGGTGACCCCTGGGAGAGCTCATGAAGATGAATTTTCCCTGGGGCTTCCGCCACCAGTGTCATTGCCCCCCCAGTGAGCCACAGCTGATCCCCGCCTCCCCAATAGACCCTCTAAGACCCACAGGTAGGTCTGGCCCAGGCTCCTAAGAAGGCACTACTTTGTCCTGGGTCCCAGTGCACATGAAACCTTGTGTGTGCCTTCCAAGAGTAGAGTGTCTGTTTTCCCCAGTCCTGTGGAGCTCCTGCACTCAAGCCCTGCTGGCCTTCAAAGCCAAATGCACTGGAGGCTCCTCCTCCCGATGCCAGACCCACAGGCTGGGGAGCCTGACATGGGGCTCAGAACTCTCAATCCTGTGGGAGAACCTCTGCCATATAATTATTTTCCAGTTTGTGGATTGCCCACCTGGCAGGTATGAGATTTGATTATACTGTGAAAGCACCCCTCCTAGTATTTCACTGTGGCTTCTTCCTTGGCTTTATGTGTAGAACATCTTTTTTGGTAGGTTCAAGTCTTTTTTGTTGATGGCTCTTCAGCAGTCAATTGTGATTTTGGTGTTTTCGTGAGAGGAGTTGAACTCAAGTCCTTCTATTCTGCTATCTTGCCTCCTCCCCTAAATTAAATATCTACATATACATATACATTTTTAAAAGTTGGAAAGATGAACCACACACACACAAAAATTATTACTTAGAGAGAGACTGGAGGCTGAAATGAACAGCCATACTTCTTTGAATATACCTTGGCAGTTTGGTTTGGGAACTATGTAAATATTTTACATAGTTATAAAACAAAATAAGTTTTACAATTGGTTCTTTTTCATTGAAGTAACATGAAATCAGCTTTAGTGTGGCTCAGATTGGATGCAGAACCTTACAGTGTGAGACAATTCTAAATGACTTCAAAACCCTGCATTTTTGACTATACATTCCAAACGAGATATCTTTTAAGGATAAAAAGGACTCCCCTCAAAAATCTTTAACTACTTCCAGTACTCATATTGCTGATGGTCATATTGTTACTGTCTCTTATACTGTTGCATTTGTATCTTGATATCGATGTTTGTGAGAGTTGATGTCATTGAGAATTCATATTAGCAGGGTTGAAAGGAGATGCAAATACACAAAGTTAGGTAAAAACTCTGTCATAATCCTAAATTTGAGTTGGACCTATCAGTAAGAACTCATGGTGTGTGTTACCTCTAAATCCAAAAGAATACATATTCACAGCTCTATCTACCAAAAAGGTTTAGAAACAAATGACGAATCCTGGGGTCCAGATTGTGCTATCTAAATACCAGTTCCACTAAAAGAAACCAGAGATCCTGGAAGAAATTACTGATTCTAGATCTGGAGCAGGAAATGTAGAAAATGAGCTTGGAATATTTCATCATAATAGAAAACAAGGAAGCTAGCAAACGCTATGAATTTCTTGTCAAAGAGTTTGGAAGCCAAGCTGAATAAGCTTTTACTGTCTATAAGGAATAGATTGAGTTCATAATGATACTGAAAAAAGAAAAATAAAACCTCATTGGTCATCTTTGGAGAATATCAGGGAGACCAACTGATTATTTTAAAAACTCATAACTAGGGACTTCCCTGATGGCGCAGTGGTTGAGAATCCACCTGCAAATGCAGGGAACATGGGGTTCAAAACCTGGTCCGGGAAGATCCCACTTGCTGTGGAGCAACTAAGCCCATGCACCACAACTACTGAGGCTACGCTCTAGAGCCTGTGAGCCACAACTACTGAGCCTGCGTGCCTAGAGCCTGAGCTCTGCAACAAAAGAAGCCACTGCAATGAGAAGCCCATGCACCACAACAAAGAGTAAAAGCATTGCCTGAATATATTCTATTGACTATCAGCTCTTACCTTTTATTGTATCTTAGCACATTAAATTTCCTATCCATCAAGAAATGCTGGAATTGATGCTTAGAAATAAAGTATGAACTCTTGGCTGGATTAAAACATCCATTATTCCTCTCAGCTTTTCTGTTTGCTGAGGTTTAGGATAATTTTTTTCCTGTACTGTAGTTTAGTGGCTGGACAAGTTATGAGTCTTTGGACTTTTTATCATTGCATCCAGTTTGGAAAGTTTCAGTGGATTCCAATTAAACATTGTGTTAATATTTATTTTGGTCCTGGTACAGCTTCACAAGGATTTGGTTTCTTGATACTATTTGTGTATTTGCCAGGTCAGCCCCTTCCTTTAGACCTCAGAGGTCTCGTTTCTTCCACTTGTGTTGATAATATTCTCTAAATCCTTCCTGCACTAGAACTTTTGGTCTCTAAAATGCAATTCCTTTATGTTGACTGGTCAGGTGTAGGGCCTGACTTAACCCATGTGTCAGTATGTCGGTATTTGATGTGGATCCTGGACAGCACCCTGGGGTGCAATCATCCAAGAACCTTTCCGGGCACACATTTGATTGATGGAAATCACTGACTTCCTCGGAGTGTATCTTGACATTGTATAATCTGTCCTAGCAGTTTACATACGTCTCAGTCCTCTAAGCTTTTAACGAAGCAGTGACTCTGAGAACAAAATTTTCTAAGTGACTGAAGGGTGATGACTTTGCACAAATTTGAAAGATAATCTTCAATTTTCAAGCAATACTGTGAAATCAATAAATATCACCTATTTCACATTTACATCCTCTGCCAGGGTTAAAATATAAGATGACTACCTTAGCTGGGTTTTTTTCCCCCCTCCTAACTACTAGAGAGGAATGATCATTTCAATTTTTCATGAGTAAAAGAAATTGGAAAAATTTTGTTTCTAAGGAAGAACATTGGTTATTACCTTTAAAATGGATTCGTTAACAATGATTAGGTGTTACAATAAATGTTAAATGTGGCTATATTGTAGATAATGCAACAATAAAAACAGCTGTCTTGCTCACTGAGTCCCGTTTAGTATGTGTAGAATTTCTGCCCTTTCTCTCAAGACCATGAGCTCCTTGAGAGTGTACCCATGTTATTCCATCTGTATCCCCATAGTGCTTGGCACCTGCTAAGGCACTTAATAAAATATTGAATTAATACATGGCTGAATAATCCCTGGATCTTTTAAAGATGTCCATTAAAGACATACTGGAGCAAATGTTTAGTTAGCAGTGACTTTGAGCAGTAAAATTCATAACCATAATTTATAAATATAATAATTAGAAAACTGAGGTTAAGCCCTAAAAATCCTATTAGGAAATATTTAAGAAACTATAATTTTGGGGAAAAAATCTAAGGCAACCATCTAGGGGTAGAGTGGCCTCCTAATATTTTTCTTACAAAGTAGGTGATTAGAATTCCAATTAGTAAGAATGAGCCAAAGAGAGGGGCAACCAGAGTGTGTGTCCTTACCCACCCCTTTCACTCAGGGTGGTGAGTATTTCTTCAAGTGATCAAGGGAAGAGTTTCCCGAACTAGCTGGACAGTCGTCCCTTGGTTCACTGCTACATGCAGGAACACTCTTTCTAAAGATACCTCTGGGAAAGTCTGTCTCTTGTGGGAAGTGATTCTCTCCAAAAGAAGGGGGCTCAACTCTTTTCTAAATCATAGTTTATAAGAGAAATTCTTAACTCAAACTAAAGCAGTGGGGAGGGGATAGAGAAGGAAATGCAGTAAAGAAGCTTCTCAAAGTAGGTGACATCCAAGGTGAGGTTTGAAGGACTTAGGTAAAGGGAGAAAGGGAAGGGAATTCAAGCAAAAGGAACAGAGTATTCTAAGTCAGAGGCATGGAATAGTTGACACTCTAGCTGTGTGACTTTAGGAAAGTTACTTAACATCTCTGTGCTGCAGTTTATTCATCTATACAATGGGGATTAAAATACTACCTATCTCATAGGGTACTTGTGAAGATTAAATGAGTTAGTATACATGAAGCTCTTCGCACAGTGCCAGGCACAGGGTAAACACTATGAAAGAAGTAGCAGTACTGTCGTTACTATTAAATAGTGTTATTGTTGCTATTGTTATTTGGATATGAAAGTGTAGCTGAACTGGAGCAGTGGGTTCAAGGTGACTGGAAGGGAATAATGAAAGGGTAGCAATTGAGGCAAAAAGCGGGGATGAAAGGCAGTCTGTGGTGCCATGCGATAGAGTGTAGACTTTCTTCTGGAAATGACAAGGGCAGTGGCTTATAAAGTGGGGCCTCATTGCCTCTTGTTGTCATACTGAGTGGGACTGGGCAGTAAAGACATCTCACCTTCCCCTCAGGATTTTGAACCACAGAGTCAACCTCATGTTCTACATCTGCTACTGCTTCCTCAGATTACCAGCAATACTTGTGTTTCACATTAACCCCTGGATTCAGCCCATAGATCTCTCTTATCTCAACATTAGTTGGTTGAATTATTAATATACACTCTCACCATTCTACCACATTCAGTAGTAGCACCTGGAGTGACCAGAATGTTTACTTTTGCAACCCTTCATGGGACTCCCCTCCCAATTCACTGCTACACTGAAATATTCAGATGAAGCCCAATCATGGTGATAAAGACTATAATGGTAGTAGAAGTTGCATTCAACTGCATACTTCCATGTGACTGGCATTGTACCAGTGATATCAGGTAATGCTAAGTATATTTTTGTAAACATACTGCCACGTGACCCCTTAATTGTCTCATCTGACCTTTCTGCTAGCTTGATGTTTACTTGTTCCTCTGTGGTATCTTCAACTGGACTTTTCTTTTTATCAACAACTTATTGTTTTTAAATTTTTGAGCCAAGTATACATTCTCGTTCTTGTCCTTCTTAGCTCCAAACTACCCTGTCACCACAGTCTTTTCACACCTGTCCCCTGCTTCCCACTGAGTCCTGACCTCTCAAAGGGGATTTAAATATGGCAAGCTAAAGAAAGCACATGTGAGGATTTTTCTTAGTATATTCTAATATCAGTTACTTTTACAATTTCTAGGTTATTTCTTTAACTCGTCTATTTAGTATGTATTGATAGACTCTTTCTCAGAGAAGGATATTTCTTTGGTCATCCTTATCCTGGGTCTCATATATGTTAGTTTGCCAGTATTACACACAATATAGGATGAGTAGAATTTGACCATTAGGGCAAATTACTACTGTATCAACTTGGGACAATACAAATTGGGAGATTGTTCTCATTCTTCTGGTACTTTGTAAAGAATAAATAAAAGTTTTGTAGAGGAAAAATAAATATAATTAATCTTTGGAAACTCTCATTTTTCCTTCCAAAGTAGAGTAACAGGCCCTCTCATAAATTCTGGGGAAACAGACCTCAGTGTTTACTACTGGAAGCTCACCAGTGCTGTGGAAGTTTCTGGAGAGGAATGTTGTGGAATTGGCGGTAGAGTGAAATAGTTTTCTCTCCTGTCCTCTGTTCATGGGCTTGAACTAAACCCAAGTCAAAAGTAAGAAGCCTCTTATAAGTTGTCATTTTCCTTCTCACTTAGGACCTTCCTTAATCATTAAAAATGTAACTTTTAAACCAGATTTCCCCTTTACCACTCTGCCAGGCCCAGCTGCGTTAAGAGCTGTAATGGGTCCCCAATCGAGGAGGCTTATACTTGAGACTCTTGGCTTCCACCCACCTATGGAACCTAATTTATGCCTGATTGGCTTGGTTTTTCTCTCTCTCAGTTGCCCTCCTTTAACAAAATTTAGTAAATGAACTGAGGTTTGCCTAGTCTTTTGCTGTTAAGACCGTTTTTTCAGTATTGCAATCCATGGACTGCCAACATGAAAGGTGTGTGTCTTTATATGTCTGTCAGTGTGTGTGTGTGAGCTTGTTTCTTTTTAAAATATTTTGCGTGTATCTAGATCTGTAATAAATTAAAACAGGCATACTCTCCTTTAAGAATGCCCTCCCCAGTCCCCCAGAGGAGTCTATTTGAAAAAATAGTTCCTTGAGAGCAGAGAATGACCATGTCTTCTTTATCCAATTTATGACAATTTTTTTTTTTTTTTTTTTACGTTACGCGGGCCTCTCACTGTTGTGGCCTCTCCCGTTGCGGAGCACAGCCTCTGGACGCGCAGGCTCAGCGGCCACGGCTTATGCGCCTAGCTGCTCCGCGGCATGTGGGATCCTCCCAGACCGGGACACGAACCCGTGTCCCCTGCATCAGCAGGCGGACTCCCAACCACTGTGCCACCAGGGAAGCCCCTATGACAAATTTTTTTCCTATTTCTCTGAGGTTGGTCTCTCCCCATGCTCATTCTTCCTACATAATCCTCTTTGATAATCTTCCTAAAGTAAAACACACCTTTCATTATGCCACTTCCTACGATACATAACAGTGTTTGTATTCTGTGGAATCTTAACAGGCATTTTTTTTAAAAGGCAGGAGAAGAGGTTCCATGATTTAAAAGCAATACAGAAAGAGTTAAAGTGAAAAAGTATGTTTACCGGAGAGGCCTTTTTAACTTATTCTTCAGGAATGGGCTGATTTTTGCCATGCAAAGGTCCCCAAACTCATCTGGGTATGGGACTCATTTTTACCCAGGCACAGTGGGAGAACAGTATTCCTTGGAACATACCTTTGGAAACTCTGATGGACACTGCTCTACTTGTTCTCCTAATCATTTCAAACACCTCAACCTGCATTTCATGGTTTTTCCACTCGCTTGGACAAGCATCTATCCATTAGTCCCGCAAATTCTAAACGCACTCTTTCCAATTTGCATTTTCCAGTAATAATGTCAAACAATTAAACAAAAATATCAGTAAGTATAGAGATGATTAATGAACTTGAACTTCTAGAGAGGGGAGAGAGAGAGAGGCTGAAAGGAAGGAAGAATTAAATGTCCAGAAATAGTATTTAGAGATGGAGGCATGACAGGCTCTGAAAGCTATGCAAGGAGCTTTCCATGAAGACAGGTACGATGCCAGCACCACTTGGAATAATGATTAAATAAATATACCACTTATTTTCTTATAAACAGTCTTTATGTCCTTTATAGGACCAAAGTCCGTGGGCGGGAAACAAGAAAGGAGAGCAACAAGAAAATATGGCTTAAGTCATAGAAATCAGACCTGAGGAGTACTTTACAGACCCCCTATTTAATTCCCTAATATTACAGAAAAGAAAACCAGTGTGTAGAGAGAAGTGATTTAGATATTCTTTTAGTTGCATATTTTTTCCACCTCACATTGATTGTAAGTGAGTCAGTTAGAAATAAGTGCGTGTAAAAAAAAAATGATTTTAACATTTTGAACTGTGCACCTATTTTTTTTACATACACACACACTGTATTTTATTTGTACAAGAGATAAATAAACTGACACCAAGCATTGTAAATGGACGACCACAACAAAAGCAACAATGATTGCAATTACCAAACATGAAACACACTCGTACTATGTCATAATATTGACATTCAATCCAGGAATCCTCCACTGTAACAGCTCCTTTACTTTGCAGTGAAAATTGAATTGTATATTTTTTGCCTCTGAGCCTTTGTGGGATTTTTCTTTTTTTTTATTCAAACAAAGTCACAAAAATTATAATCATCCTCATCAGTTCACTCAGTCCCATGTAATTAATTTTTTTTCATCTTGATCTTTTGCTAACACTTTTATGCATTCATCAGTTTTCCATTAGAGTTCTGAAAATGCTTATTCATCCAGTTCAGTAGTACAGTCAGTTACCAGAAACCTGTACTTGTCGGAGTCTTCCATGAATTCCTTGAAGATGAAACCCTTTTATAGGAACATTTTTGCAAAAGCATCAGAGTACACTAGAACTGTCTGTAAATGACAAAAGACTTAAACATGACCACGGTTAAAGATTTGATGAAAGTTCATAGTAATGCAATTGACAAGGAAATTTAGTTGTTCCTGAGATATACATTTTAAAGTAATAACTAGAATTATGACTTACAACATTATACCAGAACATATAAGATTTTAGAAATTTCATATAATGTCTGAAACATTTATATTAACATATTTCCATACAAATAACCCAAAGAAAGTTTAGTATTAGTTTGTGTTTGTTTGTTTATACTACAGGTTCTTATTAGTCATCAATTTTATACACATCAGTGTATACATGTCGATCCCAATCTCCCAATTCAACACACCACCATCCCCGCCCCCCTGTGGCTTTCCCCCTTGGTGTCCATACGTTTGTTCTCTACGTCTGTGTCTCAGCTTCTGCCCTGCAAACTGTTTCATCTGTACCATTTTTCTAGGTTCTACATACATGTGTTAATATATGATATTTGTCTTTCTGACTTACTTCACTCTGTGTGACGGTCTCTAGATCCATCCACGTCTCAACAAGTGACTCAATTTCGTTCCTTTTTATGGCTGAGTAATATTCCATTGTATATATGTACCACAACTTCTTTATCCATTCGTCTGTCGATGGGCATTTAGGTTGCTTCCATGACCTGGCTATTGTAAATAGTTCTGCAATGAATATTGGGGTGCATGTGTCTTTTTGAATTATGGTTTTCTCTGGGTATATGCCCAGTAGTGGGATTGCTGGATCATATGGTAATTCTTAGTTTTTTAAGGAATCTCTATACTGTTCTCCATAGTGGCTGTATCAATTTACACTCCCACCAACAGTGCAAGAGGGTTCCCTTTTCTCCATGCCCTCTCCAGCATTTATTGTTTGTAAATTTTGAGGTGATATCTCATTGTAGTTTTGATTTGCATTTCTCTAATAATTAGTGATGTTGAGCATCTTTTCATGTGTCTCTTGGCCATCTGTATGTCTTCTTTGGAGAAATGTCTGTTTAGCTCTTCTGCCCATTTTTGGATTGGGTTGTCTGTTTTTTTATATTGAGGTGCATGAGCTGTTTATATATTTTGGAGATTAATCCTTTGTTTGTTGATTCCTTTGCAAACATTTTCTCCCATTCTGAGGGTTGTCTTTTCATCTGTTTTTGGTTTCCTTTGCTGTGCAAAAGCTTTGATGTTTCATTAGGTCCCATTTGTTTATTTTTGTTTTTATTTCCATTACTCTAGGAGGTGGATCAAAAAAGATCTTGCTGTGATTTATGTCAAAGAGTGTTCTTCCTATGTTTTCCTCTAAGAGTTTTATAGTGTCTGGTCTTACATTTAGGTGTTTAATCCATTTTGAGTTTATTTTTGTGTATGGTGTTAGGGAGTGTTCTAATTTCATTCTTTTACATGTAGCTGTCCAGTTTTCCCAGGACCACTTATTGAAGAGACTGTCTTATCTCCATTGTATATCTTTGCCTCCTTTGTCATAGATTAGTTGACCATAGGTGCATGGGTTTATCTCTGGGCTTTCTATCTTGTTCCATTGATCTGTGTTTCTGTTTTTGTGCCAGTACCATATTGTCTTGATTACTGTAGCTTTGTAGTATAGTCTGAAGTCAGGGAGTCTGATTCCTCCAGCTCCGTGTTTTTCCCTCAAGACTGCTTTGGCTATTCAGGGTCTTTTGTGTCTCCATACAAATCTTAAAATGATTTGTTCTAGTTCCTTAAAAATTGTGATTGGTAATTTCATAGGGATTGCATTGAATCTGTAGATTGCTTTGGGTAGTATAGACATTTTCACAATATTGATTCTTCCAATCCAAGAACATGGTATATCTCTCCATCTGTTGGTATCATCTTTAATTTCTTTCATCAGTGTGTTATGGTTTTCTGCATACACGTGTTTGTCTCCCTAAGTAGGTTTATTCCTAGGTGTTTTATTCTTTTTTTGCAATGGTAAATGGGAGTGTTTCCATAATTTCTCTTTCAGATTTTTCATTAGTGTATAGGAATGCAAGAGATTTCTGTGCATTAATTTTGTATCCTGCGACTTTACCAAATTCATTGATTAGCTCTAGTAGTTTTCTGGTGGCATTTTTAGGATTCTCTATGTATAGTATCATGTCATCGGCAAACAGTGACAGTTTTACTTCTTTTCCAATTTGTATTCCTTTTATTTCTTTTTTTTCTCTGATTGCCATGGCTAGGACTTCCAAAACTATGTTGAATAATAGTGATGAGAGTGGACATCCATGTCTCATTCCTGATCTTAGAGGAAATGCTTTCAATTTTTCACCATTGAGAATGAGGTTTGCTGTGGGTTTGTCATATATGGCCTTTATTATGTTGAGGTAGGTTCCCTCTATGCCCACTTTCTTGAGAGTTTTTATCATAAATGGGTGTTGAATTTTGTCAAAAGCTTTTTCTGCATCTACTGAGATGATCATATAGTTTTTATTCTTCAATTTGCTAGTATGATGTATCACATTGACTGATTTGTGTATATTGAAGAATCCTTGCATCCCTGGGATAAATCCCACTTGATCATGGTATATGATCCTTTTAATGTGCTGTTGGATTCTATTTGCTAGTATTTTGTTGAGGATTTTTGCGTCTATGTTCATCAGTGATATTGGCCTGTAGTTTTCTTTCTTTGTGACATCCTCGTCTGGTTTTGGTATCAGGGTGATGGTGGCCTCATAGAATGAGTTTGGGAGTGTTCCTTCCTCTGCAATTTTTTGAAAGAGTTTGAGGAGGATGGGTGTTAGCTCTTCTCTAAATGTTTGATAGAATTCACCTGTGAAGCAATGTGGTCCTGGACTTTTGTTTGTTGGAAGATTTTTAATCACAGTTTCAATTTCATTACTTGTGATTGGTCTGTTCATATTTTCTATTTCTTCCTGGTTCAGTCTTGAAAGGTTATACGTTTCTAAGAATTTGTCCATTTCTTCCAGGTTTTCCATTTTATTGGCATAGAGTTGCTTGTAGTAGTCTCTTAGGATGCTTTGTATTTCTGCGGTGTCTGTTGTAACTTCTCCTTTTTCATTTCTAATTTTATTGACTTGAGTCCTCTCCCTCTTTTTCTTGATGAGTCTGGGTAATGGTTTATCAATTTTGTTTATCTTCTCAAAGAACCAGCTTTTAGTTTTATTGATCTTTGTTATTGTCTTCTTTGTTTCTGTTTCATTTATTTCTGCTCTGATCTTTATGATTTCTTTCCTTCTGCTAACTTTGGGTTTTGTTTGTTCTTTCTCTAGTTCCTTTAGGTGTAAGGTTAGATAGTTTACTTGAGATTTTTCTTCTTTCTTGAGGTAGGCTTGTATAGCTATAAACTTCCCTCTTAGAACTGCTTTTGCTGCATCCCATAGGTTTTGGATCACCGTTTTTTCATTGCCGTTTGTCTCTAGGTATTTTTTGATTTCCTTTTTGATTTCTTCAGTGATCTCTTGGTTATTTAGTAACGTATTGTTTAGCCTCCATGTGTTTGTGTTTTGTATGTTTTTTTCCCTGTAATTCACTTCTAATCTCATAGTGTTGTGGTCAGAAAAGATGCTTGATATGATTTCAATTTTCTTAAATTTACTGAGGCTTGACTTGTGACCCAAGATGTGATCTATCCTGGAGAATGTTCTGTGCATACTTGAGAAGAAAGTGTAATCTGCTGTTTTTGGATGGAATGTCCTATAAGTATCAATTAAATCTATCTGGTCTGTTGTGTCATTTAAAGCTTCTGTTTCCTTATTTATTTTCAGTTTGGATGATCTGTCCATTGGTGTAAATGAGGTGTTAAAGTCCCCCACTGTTATTGTGTTACTGTCGATTTCCTCTTTTATAGCTGTTTGCAGTTGCCTTATGTATCGAGGTGCTCCTATGTTGGGTGCATATATATTTATAATTGTTATATCTTCTTCTTGGATTGATCCCTTGATCATTATATAGTGTCCTTCCTTGTCTCTTGTAACATTCTTTATTTTAAAGTCTGTTTTATTTGATATGAGTATAGCTACTCCAGCCTTCTTTTGATTTCCATTTGCATGGAATATCTTTTTCCATCCCCTCACTTTCAGTCTGTGTGTGTCCCTAGGTCTGAAGTGGGTCTCTTGTAGACAGCATATATATGGGTCTTGTTTTTGTATCCATTCAGCAAGCCTGTGTCTTTTGGTTGGAGCATTTAATCCATTCATGTTTAATTATCGATATGTATGTCCCTATGACCATTTTCTTAATTGTTTTGGGTTTGCTTTTGTAGGTCCTTTTCTTCTCTTGTGTTTCCCGCTTAGAGAAGTTCCTTTAGCGTTTGTTGTAGAGCTGGTTTGGTGGTGCTGAATTCTCTTAACTTTTGCTTGTCTGTAAAGCTTTTGATTTCTCCATTGACTCTGAATGAGATCCTTGCTGGGTAGAGTAATCTGGGTTGTAGCTTCTTCCCTTTCATCACTTTAAGTATATTATGCCACTCCCTTCTGGCTTGTGGAGTTTCTGCTGAGAAATCAGCTGTTAACCTTATGGGAGTTCCCTTGTATGTTATTTGTTGTTTTTCCCTTGCTGCTTTCAATACTTTTTCTTTGTCTTTAATTTTTGCCAGTTTGATTACCCTGTGTCTCGGCGTGTTTCTCCTTGGATTTATCCTGTATGGGACTCGCTGCGCTTCCTTGACTTTGGTGGCTGTTGGCTTTGCCATGTTAGGGAAGTTTTCAACTAGCATCTCTTCAGATATTTTCTCTGGTCCTTTCTCTCTCTCTTCTCCTTCTGGGACCCCTATAATGCAAATGTTGTTGCATTTAATGTTGTCCCAGAGTCTCTTAGGCTGTGTTCATTTCTTTGCATTCTTTTTTCTTTAGTCTGTTCCGCAGCAGTGAATTCCACCATTCTGTCTTCTAGGTCACTTATCCGTTCTTCTGCCTCAGTTATTCTGCCATTGATTCCTTCTAGTGTAGTTTTCATTTCAGTTATTGTATTGTTCATCTCTGTTTGTTCTTTAATTCTTCTAGGTCTTTATTAAACATTTCTTGCATCTTCTCGATCCTTGCCTCCATTCTTTTTCCAAGGTCCTGGATCATCTTCACTATCGTTATTCTGAATTCTTTTTCTGGAAGGTTGTCTATCTCCACTTCATTTAGTTGTTTTTCTGGGGTTTTATCTTGTTCCGTCATCTGGTATATAGCCTTCTACCTTTTCATCTTGTCTGTCTTTCTGTGAATGTGGGTTTTGTTCCACAGGCTGCAGGATTGTAGTTCTTCTTGCTTCTGCTGTCTGTTCTCTGGAGGATGAGGCTGTCTCAGAGGTTTGATGGGAGGGACTGGTGGTGGGTAGAGGGGACTGTTGCTCTGGTGGGCAGAGCTCAGTAAAACTTTAATCCACTTGACTGTTGACGGGTGTGGCTGGGTTCCCTCCCTGTTGGTTGTTTGGCCTGAGGCAACCCAGCCCTGGAACCTACCTGGGCTCTTTGTTGGGGCTAATGACAGACTCTGGGAGGGCTCACGTCAAGGAGTACTTCCTAGAACTTCTGCTGCCAGTGTCCTTGTCCCCACTGTGAGCACAGCCACCCCCTGCCTCTGCAGGAGACCCTCCAACACTAGCAGGTAGGTCTGGTTCAGTCTCTCCTGGGGTCACTGATTCTTCCCCTGGGTCCCGATGTGCCCACTACTTTGTGTGTGCCCTCCAAGAGTGGAGTCTCTGTTTCCCCCAGTCCTGTTGAAGTCTTGCAGTCAATTCCCACTAGGTTTCAAAGTCTGATTCTCTAGGAATTCCTCCTCCCGTTGCTGGACCCCCAGGTTGGGAAGACTGACGTGGGGCTCAGAACCTTCACTCCAGCGGGTGGACTTCTGTGGTATAAGTGTTCGCCAGTCTGTGAGTCACCCATCCAGCTGTTATGGGATTTGATTTTACTGTGATTGTGCCCCTCCTACCATCTCACTGTGGCTTCTCCTTTGTCTTTGGATGTCGGGTACCTTTTTTGGTGAGTTCCAGCGACTTTCTGTCAATGATTGTCCCGCAGCTAGTTGTGATTCTGGTGTTCTCGCAAGAGGGAGTGAGAGCATGTCCTTCTACTCTGCCGTCTTGGTTCCTCCTCTTGTGCACCTATTTTTATTTGAGTAGTGGACTCAAATGCTGGAATATCTTGCAATTTTCTCGTGCTTAATGATGCCTCACCCTATTGTCATAAGGCTATTCATAAAATAATTTTAATCATCAGCAAAAAACCCAGCACTTTAAAATAATGTAAATGTCTTTTAATGTATTTGTTTGTTGTTTCCCTCTTTTTATTGAGCTATGAGCTTCTTGAAGTCAGTGGCCATAGTTCACATCTATTCTATATTCCCCACAGCTTTCAGTCAGAGTAGTAAATGGTTAATATATAACACAGGCTGATTATCTTATTGACCAATTACATATAAATTAAATTAAGCCACTAGCAGTAATGTTGCTGATGAATGATAGGATAAACTCTGAAGTTTTATATTTACTGCAAATTTATTTTAATCCTCATTCAGGTGCCCCAGTGACTGAAACATAACTGCACCCCAAACACAAATGGACCTGCAAAGACACCTCTGTCCATTCTTAATTGATATTTTTGACAATCGCATTCTCCGCTTATCACCTCTTTTCTACTCCATTGATTTTTGCCCCTTCTGTCCAATCAGTTGTACAAACATGAACACATGAATGTTTACATATTAACCTACATGTCATCATTGCAAAACATGCAAGAATGTAATAACAGTCTAGAATTTTTTTTCATATTCACCCAAAATCCATAGTTTAAGGTTCATTCTTAGTTTTGTACATTGTATGGGTCTGTACAAGTATAACATACAATCATAATTATAACATCATACAGAGTATTTCACTGCCTTAAAAATCCTCTGTGCTCTGCTTATTCATCCCTCCCTCCCCGCAACTCCTGGCAACCACTGATCTCTTACTGTCACCATAGTTTTGCCTTTTCCAGAGTGTCCTATACTGGGAATCATATAATACACAGCCTTTCCAGATTAGCTTCTTTGACTTGGTAAAAATGCATTTAAGGTTCCTCTGAGTCTTTTCATAGCTTGATAGCTCATTTCTTCTATCACTGAATAACATTGCCTTGATATACTACAGTCTATCACTTCATCAGGACATCTCTGTTGCTTCCAGGTTTTGGCCATTATGAATAAAACTGCTCTAAGCATTCGTATGCAGATTTTTGTGTGGGCCTTAGTTTTCAATTCCTTTGGGTAAATACCAGTGAGCCAATGAGTATCATTGCTGGACTGTATGGTAAGAATATGTTTAGTTTTGTAAGAAACTTCCAAAGTGGCTGTACCATCTTGCATTCCCACCAGCAGTGAATGAGAACCCCTAGGAGTCCCCCATCCCTCCCCACCAAGAATTAAATCTGCTGCCCTCCAGGACTGTTTGACCAAACTTGCTCTAACAGAAAATGTTTAGGGCAGTGAAACTACTCTGCTACTGCAGTGGTGGGTACATGTCACACATTGGTCACAACCCATAGAATGTGCAACACCAAGAGTGAACACTAAGATAAACTATAGACTTTGGGTGATAATGATGTGTCATTGTAGGGTCATCGATTGTAACGAATGTCCTGCTCTGTGGGATATGTTAATAACGGAGGAGGCTGTGGGGCAGAAGTATACGGGAACTCTCTCCACCTGCCTCTCAATTTTGCCATGAACCTAAAACTGCTCTAATAGCTAAAATTAAAAACAAATACAAAAAACCATCCTATATGTGGAAAACCAAACACTTCAGGAGTGAAGTAAAGGTATATTTTAAAAATTAATTTTTATTAGAATATAGTTGACTTACAATGTTGTGTTAGTTTCAGGTGTACAGCAAAGTGAATCAGTTATACATATATCCAGTCTTTTTTAGATTCTTTTCCCATATAGGTCATTACAGAGTATTGAGTGGAGTTCCCTGTGCTACACAGTAGGTCCTTATTAGTTATCTATTTTATATGTAGTAGTGTGTATGTGTCAGTCCCAACCTCCCAATTTATCCCTACTCTCTTCCTTTCACCCTTGGTAACCGTAAGTTTGTTTTCTACATCTGTGACTATTTCTGTTTTGTAAATAGGTTCGTATGTACCCCTTTTTTAGATTCCACATATAAGTGATATCATATGATATTTGTCTTTCTCTGTCTGACTGACTTCACTCAGTATGACAATCTCTAGGTCCATCCATGTTGCTGAAATGGCATTATTTCATTCTTTTTTATGGCTGAGTAATATTCCATCGTATATATGTACCACATCTTCTCTATCCATTCCTCCGTCGATGGACATTTAGGTTGCATCCATATCCTGGCTATTATAAATAGTGCTGCAGTGGACATTGGGGTGCATGTATCTTTTTGAATTATGGTTTTCTCTGGATATATGCCCAGTAGTGGGATTGCTGGATCATATGGTAGCTCTATTTTTAGTTTTTTGAGGAACCTCCATACTGTTCTCCATAGTGGCTGTAACAATTTACATTCCCACCAACAGTGTAGGAGGGTTCCCTTTTCTCCACACCCTCTCCAGCATTTATTGTTTGTAGACTTTTTGATGATGGCCATTCTGACCGGTGTGAGGTGATACCTCATTGCAGTTTTGATTTTCATTTCTCTAATAATTAGTGATGCTGAGCATCATGTCATGTGCCTCTTGGCCATCTGTATGTCTTCTTTAGAGAAATGTCTCTTTAGATCTTCCACCCATTTTTGGATTGGGTTGTTTGTTTTTTTGATATTGAGCTGCATGAGCTGTTTGTATATTTTGGAGGTTAATCCCTTGTTGGTCGTTCTTTCTCCAGCGATAGAAAGCAGCAGCGTGAGTAAAGGCTTGAAGGGCAGAAGGGTTCTAGTGTGCAGCGGGGATTGTGAACCCAGCCGACTGGCTGGAGCAGAGGGTTTTGATTAGGGGACAAGGGGGAAAGCACATTTGGAACGCGTGGTCCTGCCGTTTCAGCACTGATCTGCCCCAGTGGGACCAGATGGTGATATTCATAGCCCCGGACTGTCTTGTTAGAGCCTTGGCTCTGGGATCTGTGGCGTGGAGGTACTTTCTTGATGTAGCTATTTGTACTGAGCCTTTCACTAGCTCAGCAGGAGGTAAAAATTACTTGACAGTCTCTCCTGGCTCTCACCCATCCAAAGCGTGAGGGAGAGTAGGGGTGTCAGAATGGGTGGGCATTGGGGAGAGAGAGTCCTTAAGAGCTGAAGCGTTCAGTGAGGGAGAGTGAAGGGCATTGAGAGGCTTACCCACATTCTGGGGCACCCGTGCCAGGCAAGCAGCCCCACCCCACCGTGGGGTCCCTGTGCCCTCCACCGCCCCCCCCCCCCATAGTTGACCTTTAATCCAAAGTGTTTGGTTCCATACGGAACTCTCTCTCTCCTCTCTCTCTCTTTCAATTTCTCTCTATCTCATTTTTTGCACACACACACAATTATTATCAAAAAGCACTTTGGAATTTAAACTCTCAGCTAGGGATCCTTTTCCTAAACAGAAAGCTACAATTTAATACATTTCTATCGGTTCCCTATTACATAGCAAACGGGAACCACTCGCCGTATGCAGTACAATCATTTAAGCTCATTTGACTTCTAAAGGCGAGGGCGATAACATTTTGGATTTCATTTTTGTTTGTCCTATAAGAGTATTGAGTTTTGGCCAAAACCCCAGGCCCTGGGTGAATGTGCTTCAGACCTCACTTTTTGTCAGGAGGCCAAGTGGACTTGGGAGAGAGGGTGGAGCTGTCTGTTCAGACATGATTTTTAGTTTTACCCTTTGCCTCTGGAGCCAGGGCCCTGGCCCGCATCCAGCGCACGAAGAGAAGATTATGGTATTTTCTAGGTAATTTTAAGGAGCACAAACCCAAAGTAAAGTCAGGTGGTTTCAAGTCTGCACTGAATTTTTCATGTTCAGGATTTGTCCTGATTCGGGTTTTCAGCAGAGCTGTGTTTTAAATGATGAAGGGAACTGTATTCTCCTGGAGACAGGCATGTTTTGGTTATTTGCTAATGACCTCTGGTTTTGCTTATGGGGAGTTTTGTTAACAAATGGAAATGTAGCAAAATAAAACACTCTCTTTCCTACTTTCTTTTTTTGCTTCCTTTTCCTTCTTTCTTAAACAATGGGAACGCTTGCAATAAGCTGTCAAAACCAGGCTATAGATATTAGTTATTGTAGCATCATTAATACTGTGTAAAAATAAATTAGTCACTTTGGCAATCAAACACATTCTTGTGATCTCCTGTCGGTGCTTTTAAACAGAGCCTTCCCCTGCTGTTTGATAGATCCTATTGTTAAGAGAAGAGGCTGTAGAGATGTATTCAAAAATTCTTTGAAATTTCTCCAGCCTCAGGAACCCATTCAGCAGGAATTAGCCTTTAAGGAGGCTGATAAGGAGAGCTCGGCAGGGGCCTGCCTGCTCTGGAGGTGAAAGGTTAACCCCAGGCCCTGGGTAAGAGGGCTCCGCTTTTGGACCCATGTCGTGCTCAGCTACCCTGCCTGCTTGCCTCGCCTTTTCCTGCCCTCTCACCCCATCCGCACCTCACCCTCCAGCTACCTTTTCTAAAAGAAAGGGACTTCAAGATGGAGCCTGCAGAGGGTGACAAAATTAAACCAAAATAAACTCTCATCTCAAGCACAGCAGACTTTGTTTCGGGGTGGGGGGTGGGGGGAAACAGCTCTCTATCCAGGCAAAAGTGACGGACTGAATCAGGCAGAATTGTCATTTCTGGTTCACGTTCAGTTGGGTCCCTGCAGTGGTTGGGCGTGTTGGTATCGAGGCAGCATCGAGTTTTCCACTCTGTGCCCTCCTCAGTTGTCGCAACAACATTGCAGAACTAGAGGTGCGAAGTAAAGCGAAGTTGAAAATTAAAAAGAGGCTCTGCTGCCTCCAGAGAGGCTTTATATTCACCACAGGCCCTTTCCAGTGGAAGACACAGTAAAGCACAAAAGACTGCAAAAGAAACAGCATTCTGCCTTGTGCTCTCGGGGGCAATTCCATAAATGCAGAATCATAGGGTAAATGTGCCCATGTGGGTGTGCATTAGAAGCCAAGGAAAAAAAGAGAGCCTTCCTTCTCTTTTCCTTGGAGAGCTATATTAGTTTGCCAGGGCTGCCATCACAAAGTATCATAGATGGGGTGGTTTCAACAGCAGAAATTTATCTCCTCACCGTTTTGGAGACTAGAAGTCCAAGATCAAGGTATTGACAGGGTTGATTTCTTCTGAGGCCTCGCTCCTTGGCTTGCAGATGGCTGTGTTCTCCCTATGTTTTCCCTCTGTGCATATTTGTGTCTGAATCTCCTCTTCTTAAAAGGACACCAGTCATATTGGATTAGAGTCCACCCATATGACCTCATTTAACCTGAATAACCTCTTTAAGGAGGCTATATCAAAATAGTCACATTCTGAGGTACTGGGGCTTAGAACTTCAACGTATGACTTTTGGGGCCAACACAATTCAGCCTATAACAAAAACTAAGGTTATTTCATTATCACAGTTGACCCTTGGTTATGGACAAAGAAGTTAACAGTAATGAGCTTTTCTTGAGGTTCTTTCACACACACCCCACCCCTAGTGCCTGAAGGGCTCCAATCCCTCCAAGTCTGGCTCCCAGGGGCAGTAAAGCCCTGAAGGACCCGTGGATGTTGAGGGAGAGTTGCAGGAACAGTTGATGCATTATGGTTAATGTGAGAAGTAACTGTGTTTGTTTGTTTGTTTTGGGGTTTTGTGGGGTTTTTTTTTGCTTCCTGCAGGACTTTAATACATTTAATTTCCAGTTGCTGGCATTTGTGAATGTGATTTTTGCATGAAAATCATGGACTTATATTAATAGATTCATCTTTAAATGCCTGGATTTATAGCATAGAAGCTTCTTCCACCGTTCAGAAGTAACATAAGTAGTTATCTCTGCAGTTTTTTAAAATTAATTTTTATTGGAGTATAGTTGATTTATAATGTGTTCGTTTTTGCTGTACAGCAAAGTGAATCAGTTATACATATATCCACTCTTTTTACGATTCTTTTCCCATATGGTCCTTACAGAGTATTGAATATAGTTCCCTGTGCTATACAGTAGGTCCTTATTAGTTATCTATTTTATATATAGTAGTGTGTATATGTCAATCCCAATCTCCCAATTTATCCCTAGCCCCCCGCCTTTTCCCCCTTGGTAACCATAAGTTTGTTTGCTACATCTGTGACTCTATTTCTGTTTTGTAAATAAGTTCATTTGTACCCCTTTTTTAGATTCCACATATAAGTGATATCATATGATATTTGTCTTTCTCTGTCTGACTGACTTCACTCAGTACGACAATCTCTAGGTCCATCCATGTTGCTAAAATGGCATTATTTCGGTTTTTTTATGGCTGAGTAATATTCCGTTGTGTATATGTACTGCATCTTCTTTATCCATTCTTCTGTCAGTGGACGTTTAGGTTGCTTCCATGTCTTGGCTACTGTAAATAGTGCTGCAATGAACACTGGGGTGCACGTATCCTTTCAAATTATGGTTTTCTCTGGATATATGCCCTGGAGTGGGATTGCTGGATCATATGGTAGCTCTATAGAGAAGTAAGTTTGTTGATGCTGAATCCAAAGACCTGTTTCATCATTATCACCGTGTTCAGAATACGTTTATTAACTGGCGCAGGGTATCTAGTCACTGTGTGGTGCTGATTTGGCTTCAGGCTTTCTATGGTCAGTACAGCATTCTCTTGTTTTCAGGCATCATTCTTCTTCTCCAGACAAATAAACATGTAAGGATATTCCATGAAAAAGCATGTTAATCTCCTTCTCAGATCAATAACTCTCTCTTACTCTTCCTCTTTTCCTCTCTCTCTCTCACACACACAGACACACACTCAATTGAAATGTATGTATGTGTTAAAAAGAATCTCAGGTACATACTAATATTTTTCGTCCCAGGATAAGTTTTGTGTTTGTTGCGGTACGTGGGCTTCTCACTGTTTTGGCCTCTCCCGTTGCGGAGCACAGGCTCCGGACGTGCAGGCTTAGCGGCCATGGCTCACGGGCCCAGCCGCTCCGCGGCATGTGGGATCTTCCCGGACCGGGGCACGAACCCATGTCCCCCGCATCAGCAGGCGGACTCTCAACCACTGCGCCACCAGGGAAGCCCATGTTTGTTTTTAATGAGGTAACATTCATCAGACATTCAATTCCTAATACCCTGTTCCTGTAATACACAGGAAGGCCTGACTAGATTTCCTGCTGTCCAAGCCTAATTTTTTATTACTCTTTTTCATATCACCTTCCTCCACAAAAACAGTCCTCTATGTCTGGTTCGTTGCCAGTGGTTTACAAACATGCTGAAACCTTTGCCATGACTGGGTAGTCTCCATCAGAGATTACATTTAAGGTAGCAGAGCGGGGGGAAAGGTTTAAACGGAAGTAGCCTGCTAGAATAAGAGCCTAAGGAGGATGCTGAATCAAAAACCCATCATGCAAAGTGGAGGTTCAGCCCTGGGGAGACTAAGAAAGAATCATAAGCCCAAAGAATCAGGAGAAAGTTCAAGGCTCTGCTCAGAGGTGTAAGGCAGAGATGGGGCTGCACCCAGATGCTGGCTGCTTCAGCAACCACTTTTAGTGCATCTTGTCTACCTCGAGATGCAGTGTTTGCCAGGCTCAATGCCAGGTGTGAGATATAAAGCCACATAAGAGATTGTCCAAAATGGCAAGTGGGTGGTCTTAAGAAATAAAGAAGGCAGACCTAGATTCAAATACCAGTAATATTAGGATCCTCTTAGAGATTTGTGGTTTGTGATTGGATGGGTTGACTTAAAGTATCACAGGCGTGTCCGAAAATTTTTCTTTTTTAAAATAATTAATTTTTGGCTGCGTTGGATCTTCATTGCTGCGTGCAGGCTTTCTCTAGTTGCAGCGAGCAGGGGCTACTCTTCATTGCGGTGCGCGGGCTTCTCACTGCGGAGGATTCTCTTCTTGCAGGGCACGGGCTCTAGGTGCGTGGGCTTCAGTAGTTGTGGCTCACGGGCTCAGCAGTTGTGGCTCACAGGCTCTAGAGCGCAGGCTCAGCAGTTGTGGCACACAGGCTTAGTTGCTCCACGGCATGTGGTATCTTCCCGGACCAGGGCTCGAACGCGTGTCCCCTGCATTGGCAGGTGGATTCTTAACCACTGCGCCACCAGGGAAGTCCCGGCATGTCCGAAAATTTGGATTAGCTTGCCAAACCACTTGAAGAGCCAACATGCGTCCAGACCAACCACTGCCATATTTCCCGGCCACTCCTCAACCTACCCTCTTAGCCTTTTGACACTTCTCTCTCCAAGACCATTGGTAAACCCCTAATTTCAAGTGTGCCGGCTTCTTTTTAGTACTCATCTTGTATCATACTGTCTGCTACTCATTCTTGCAACACTCCCTCCTCTCCCTCAGCACCTCTCGTGAATGATTGTTTGGCACAGGCTTCAAGCTTGCCCCTCTTTCAATTCCAGACCTACATTTCGACTACCGGCTTAACTTAAGTGTCATCTCCAGAGACTCAAATGTACCATGTTTAAAATACAAATCAGATCTTCCTCCCCTACTCTGCTGCTGCTTCTGTTTTCTGTCATAGAAAAGCTGAAAACCCTTGCATGAATATTAGACATCTCTGAACCTGTTTAGCACATAGCACAATGCCCTGCACATTTATCAGTACATATTTAATAAATGAGTAGCTTATTGCATTTAAAAAGTCTTAACTCTATACTCAAGACTATTCATAACATGTCCTTACCTCCGACTCTATCCAAAGCAAAATTATTGCCTATTATTCCTTAGGACAAATCCTCAGAGTCCACTGGGCTGTCCCCACTTCTCACCCTCCACCCGGGAATTCCATGCTGATGTCCACAGCCAGGTCTTTGTATGCTTTGCCTCTCCCCCACCCCTCCCCACCGACTGGCTTCCTTACCATCTGTCAAAGTCTATGCATCTTTCAAGGCCGGTCCCATCACCTGTCCTAGATAATACCTTCCTTGACCACATCAGACTAAGGTAACCACCAACATGCCATCCCTCCAGTCTCTGAATTCCTCTGGCACCTGACATCTGTACCACAGAATTTAGCACCTGGCTACCTACTTGTTCGCTTTCTTTGGTATAAACAAACCAGAAAGCCAGTCTCTCTTCCAGGGATTCACAGACATGGTAAATTCCTCCTTGAGTTTTTCCCAAGAATGTGTCTTTGAGAAGAAATTTATATTCTTTCTTTCTTTCTTCATATGGGGAAATCCACATACCTCCTTGTGACACGATGTGTTTTCCCCTGTGTCTTAGTTATCAGGAAATTTAGAGCTGATTCATTACCAGATTGTAATCATCAGGATCCTAGTATTAGCTGTCTATTCTATCTGCCTCTGTTGTGTGTTTATTCTTAATTTTGCAGTATATTTAACTTGTAAGACAACATAAGTCCTTTTGGAACAAAACGAGAAAATAGGCTCCCAAGTGAACAATTTCTTCTTCTTATTTCATAATTTTCATTTTCCTACCTGGATTTCAAGTCCTTATGAACAGTCAGATCTTGTATTTCTATTGATTTCCCAAAGTAGGAAGCATATGGTAGGTCCTCAATAAATCATTGTTGATGAATCAATACTTTTAGATATCCTAAGTGAAATAATGTACTTTGTTAAGGTAGGTTAGATTATTTTAAGCTGTGTTGGAAACACTTCCTAAAAATTACATAATTCTAACAAAGGGCCCTGAGTATATCTATTTCTGCTAGCATTTTGTTAAATGCTTAGAATATCAGAAGAAGGAAAACACAATAAAAATCAAAAGTTAAAGATTTGGCTATTACAGTGTCTAAGCATAACACTTAACACAAGCAAGAAGATTAATGAAATCAATAGTTTACTGCCATTAACACTGACCGATGACAGAGTGCATTTTTTCCCACAAGCCCAAAGCCCTGCTAGCTGCCTCTGTGGTAAACAAGACATTCAGGTGGTGTCTGACTTATTTTTTCTCCCCTTATCCTCATTTTCACTCCCCCTTCCTAATATAAGGTAGCAAACATTAAAATCGGCTTTCAATAAACTACCTGTGCCAGTCACCAGATTCTTTTCTTCCCTTTTTTTTTTTTTTTTTTTTTTTTGGCGGGGGCTGGGGGGGAAGAAGGGGGTTCCTATTTTAAGTTCACCCAGGGAGAATACTTTAACTTTGAAAGAAACCACAAGAATGTAATCATCAAGTCATAGCCAGACTTAGCCTGTGTTCATACTTCCTGTCCTTTTACCCCTGCCCCAACCTGAGCCGTCCCCCACTACCCCGCCAAACATTCACCCACCAACACATAACTATAGCTGCTAAATATTTATACAGCCATGTGTGAATAATCCATATAAGTGCAAACACTTTTGAGACTTAAAATTCACCCAGCTGACTGGGCTTTATTGTTGTGCGAGAAGGGCTTGCTGAATCCTTTCTTTTGCTCTTTTAACCAGAGCGGAAATGTTTGCCTTCTCATTTCACGGCTATGCGGCGTGAGTTGCCCTCCCCAGCCTTCTCCTTCTAAGCACTAATGTTTGAAGAGAGAATGAGAATAACAAATAACAGATACAACTATCTACACAGTTATGAGATTCAAAGATACCTCCACCCCCGCCTCCTGATCTAACCCGCATGTCATGTCTGATGTTGGAAGATAAATGAAAACTCATCTCTGTTCCCCAAAGTAGCTGTGTTTGCATCAGACCAATGTAGCTCCATCTTGGGCAGCCTCATATGACCTCTTAGCCTTGCAAATCGTCCAGGGTTCATAATTAATACTAGGTTATTTTCCCATGCCCATCTTTAGTATCCTGAATCACCTCACCTCATGCTTAGCCGGTGTTTCCATTTTGCATAGAAGTTAATTTCAGTTTGGTTTAGGCAAAATAAAATAAGGTAAGCAAATCTGTTGCAAAGCAGGAAGCATATCAAATGTATTCCACGTCTGAACTGAATGTTTTGAACTTCTGCTTACGTGGGATTCTCTGTGCCAGTTCTCTCCACCGTTAAAATAAACAACTATTGTCAGCTGTCCTACTCCTGGATATAATATAAAAGATACATTGCGTTTAACACCCGGAGACTCAGGGGTGCAGACCCACAAAAAACTTGCCTTGACCCTTTGAAAATGTGCCCTTCACATGTATGTAGGACACACATATAACAATTGAATGTATACGATATACATTCGATTGTTGAGCAAGTAGAATGAAATATTTAATTACTTAGACAATTTTACCATTAAATTTTAAACCTGGGTATTCGGGTGTGTGACTTCTCGAAAAGAAATGAAATTTGTACAGTAGGTTCTTATTAGTTATCCATTTTATACATATTAGTGTATATAAAATTCAAAAAAAAAGCAATGAAATTTGTCTAAACGTTATATTTACGAAATGTAGTGCGACCACTAATGTCAGATTAGCTCTGAGAACTGGCAAGTGTTTACCTGGGGAATTTAGACATAAGTTATGAAGGGAGAATCAAGGTGTAATCCATGGATCTAGGTTTATAACTTTATCTTTTTAAATTTTTAAGAATTATATGTTGGTAAATTTATATAGTTATATATATATGTATGTATATAATTTATATATTAAATATAAATTTGTTTACAATGGGGAGAGAGTTTATAAGCCAGTTGCTAGAGTGGATGGAGGTGGACAGTTTAAGGACCAGAGTGGAAATATTCTGCCACTTAATCTACCCACTAATAAAATGCAGTTGTGCAGTTTAACCCACAATAGGAACAAATAAATAAAGCTGCTTAAGCCTGCAAATATGTCTATACTGGCTCCACCTTCTAACTTTTCAAGGCACGGCTGCAACCACGCTTCTAGCTGCTTCTAGGTCCAGCCCTAGGTCATCCCTCTACACCGGCTAATCCTTCACACCAGTCTCCATCCCGTCCCGCCTGCCTCCTAATACAGGCTCTCATCCACCTGAACATTATCTTCAGATCGAAATGTTTCTTTCTCTAACGTCATGTTGCATATGAAACCACGTGGCCGTGGTAGGAGTAGAATTGGGGCAGCAGTAACCAAAGAGGGGTTCTTCTGAACTTGCTTCCTTCTACAGCCACAGAGTCTGTCAGGGAGAGACGGTCAGTCCAGAGGTTGGCCACCCACATGGTACCAATGAGCCAACTGTCGAGTGACCGTCTCTGCCCTGCCTCCACTCAAATAAGCCCGGAGGCAGAACTTAGCAAAAGAGCCCTAGCAGCTGAGGTGAATGCAAACAGCTCAATTCAGAAGAGCACCCCTGCTTGCTGAGTGTCTTCACAAGGATTCTGTACAGATTTGTTTCACTAAAATGCCTGTTTTGTAGGAGAACCTTTAGGTGGAGCTGATATGCATAAAACTCGTGCCAGTGTGGGGAAATAACTCCTTTTGTGAATGAGGGAGGCAAAGCTGGTAGCTTTTTCCGTGGCTTGAAACACTCAAACACTAGTCAGAACCTGTGAATATATATACATTCTTTTATATGGATTTATCCTCTTTATTGGTGGCGCCTCCTGGATTAGAAGGATTCTTCCAGGCAAATAAGCCATAGAGGAAGGTAGTGAAGCAAAGAACACCTTTTATGTGGCTTCAGTACTTACTTAGCAGAACTTCTACATTTATAGAGAGGCAAATGCTAAATTCCTGGATTTCTATAACCTTCTTTGTAATTCTTTTAACTAATTCAAGTTAAAGTCCTTAAATGTATTTTTGGTTAATGTACACAAACAACAAACAGACCCACTGTACATCTTCTGTTAAGAATAGCTCATCCAAAGTGTTTATGCCTGATTTTGAATTTCTGACCATGGTAGAAGCAGGTAAAGATATGATTTGGGTATCATAAGTATTGTTACAATATTAGCCACAGAAATTAAGATAAATACAGGATACTTTGTGCTTTAGAAAGACACGTTGCAAATAATGTTTTCCAGCCATAGTACCAAATTCGCAACACTTCTTTTGGGCCAAGAAAGTTGGTGGTTTGGTTTGGTTTGGTTTGTGAGTTTGGGTTGGTTTGTTTGTTTAAGGACTTTCTTTTTATGGTAGAAGCATCCATTTTTGTGTGAGCTTGAAGTTTGGGGGTCCTTTGGTGGTTTTAAAAAAAGTGATACTGTGGTCTCACATTTTAGTGTTTCCTGGAAGAACTAGCTGGCTATTTAATTACTTCACAGGAACCCACATGACAATTTTTGAAGGACATTTTCTTATTACTCATTGTTTAGTATTTTGGTCATCATTTTTCCCCCAACAAGATACAGTTTTCAAGGTAAGACTCCATTTGTTTTCCTTTTATTTCAGAATAAAAATATAGAAATTCTACTGTTAGTTGTCCACCCCGACCTGACCTACCCATGAAATACCCCCTTCCCCACTCCCCCGTCACCAAAAGAAAGGTCCATGGTTTGGGCAGGCATTTCTAAGTTGGCTTTGAGAGCTAACCATTTACAGGCAAATGAAACCTCAAGAACCACAGTGTTTGGAGGTGTTAGGAGGCATTTTAACACAAATCTTCCTATTCACCAACCTGCAAAAAAACTAAAGCCCATTCGGATGCCTTGAGCTGCCTGATAGGAGGGAAAAAAAATCATATAGAGGAAAATAAAACAAACACTATATTCCCTGGATGTGACTTTGGTACATTTCTAACGTCAGAAATAGAAATTCACCTCTCATGAAATCATTTTACAGTTAACTGATTGGAAAAATACGCAGCTCTAGTCATTGTCAGAAGTATACTTATAAAATCAAAGCTCAATCCAGAGATCGTCTTTATTGTAAAACGTTGATGGATGTTGTAGCTGTTCATTTTTGAACAGAGTTCATTACCTGCCTCTCTTTTGTAAATTTAATATTCTTTACCCCTTCTCTGGTCAAATAGGAGGTCTTTTATTACTTTTATTATTTCAGCTTTTCTCACTGAAAACTACCCTCGTACATCTTTGTGTATTTTGGTGAAATACAAAGTAAAAAAG
Source organism: Phocoena sinus (assembly GCF_008692025.1). NCBI lineage: Eukaryota > Metazoa > Chordata > Mammalia > Artiodactyla > Phocoenidae > Phocoena > Phocoena sinus. Next base: position 59,834,491 of record NC_045771.1, read on the forward strand.
AATCACTATGATATGAATTCCACAGAACATCAAGGAAGATGGCTTTAATTATAATACTTAGTTTTGAATAACTCTTTGTTAAACTTTCACATGCTTTATTCCACTCAGCCCTTACCACAGAACGGAGTCATAGAATCACAAAGCCAGTGGGAACCCTTGAGGTCAATTGCTCTAGCTTTCCATCTTACAGATGAAAAATAAACTTCAGATCCAAGAATGTTAAGTTCAATTTCCCAAGGTCTGTAGTTTTCCCACTTTCTTCTACTTCCTTTTCTATTCCATACTCCTTGTGTTATCCCCATCTATCAGATGAGTCCCTCACCCAAAGTTGTATAGACATTCAGTGAACTTGAACCCGGATCTTTGCCCCTTAGCATCATTTTATTCTGCCCTCTAATGCATGGCCTGCTTTAATCTCTGCTGGCTAAAGGCCTATTTCCATCCTGTTTCCTAGTTTTCAGGAAAGAAAGACTTCTGTTAGTGTCACAGGGTGCTGAGGCTGCCTGGAATTGTATGGGTAACATCTTCAGGATTATTAATAACCGATTCAGGAACTGAAACATTGTGCATGTGATAGTTTTGAACTCTTTCTACAAGTTACAGTGTGCTTAGTAAGTATTGGTTGCATTGACAGGGACAGCGAAGTGGAGAGGTAACAGATCTTTTGCTCTTTCTGTAAAGACCGAAGACCTTCACTGTGTTTCATAGAGGACCACACGGTTCCAGCATATAGAGGATGTGCTTAACAGCTAGAAAAACCCGAGAATCAAATCCAGCACCACCACTCACAGCCTTCGTGGCCTTGGAAAAGTTACTAACTTCCCTGAACTATAATTTTCTCTTCTGTAAATACCGTCTACCTTACAGAGATTTTATGCGGATTAAATTAGACAATGTGTGTATAGTCAGGCACACGCGAGCACCCAATAATGTACCCTTTCCTGCCCTTCAAGTCTGTCTGGGAGGTGACTGGTAGCCTGCTTCTCCGCTCTGTCTGAGAATCAGGGCATTAAAATCACACTGGTCGGTGTCTGGATATTTTAACATTTTGGCACAGTTCTGGAAACCCGTCTAAAACACAGGGCGTCGCAGCTTTATCTCGTTGGCATGTGTCACACATGCCGTAGTCTGCGTTACAAGGCAGTTTTCCTTTTTGTTCTCTAAACGGGTCTCTGATACCAAACAGGGCATCAGAAAAGAGAACACGCAAGTGAAGGGGTTTGTGTCTAGTGAAATTTGATTGTCTTAAAAAACGCTTTCTACGGTAACACATAGTGGAATGATATTTAATTTACTAGATGGCCTTGAGTATTTTGCAGGGTTAGTATTTAAAACCACCAAGCTTCTGTATCTTTAATATATAAAAATGATATTATAGGATCCTCCTCAAAAATCACTGGTCACATTTGCCCCTACCCGCCCCCCCTTTTCAAAACTTGTAGTGTTCTAAAATCGGTGATAATGTAATAGCAAGCTATGACAACTTTGTAGATACAAACGTATGTTTCAAAATTCAAAAACAGAATCTTTAGACCCTAATGCTTTTGATATATTTTGTTAATATTTCATGATATATATGTAAATTATGAAATGTTTTATATTAAATGTTTGAGACAAATTTTCAATGAGGTTTTCAGCTTACCCTTTGAGTTCCAACTAAGATAGAATGGAAAACTCCTCTATTGAAAAAACTGCACTTCATATTCAGAATAGCACTGCTTACTATTGTAAGAGTGGCATTAGCCTATGCCTATAGCATGTGCTGTTCTAAACGTGGCAACTGTTGCTTCATAGATGTCGGTCCCCTTGGTACCCTAAAAATGCCTTCAATCTCCACCAAGACTTCTTCGTCCTGTGAATTTATCAAGGTTAGAACAAAGCCTTTGAAAATATAAATCCTTCTCCCTGCCCCAAACATGCACAATCTGTAGCTTAGAATTAATTTGCACAGTGACTTCAGTCTTGGAGGTGGGAGGTGATGAGGGGGCTGAAGAAAACCTAGGGAATAATAGCGTTTCAATACGATACTGTTAAACACGAGAAAATTGGTTTTTGGTAAGATGAACAAAGCAGTTATTTCCAGATGTTTAAAAAGTAAAATCTCCAGGATATACTGGAGTTTTGACCAAGTTTCTTCTAAAGGAAGACACCAAAAGAAAAAAGGAAAGAAATAACACTAGAGATTAGCAGCGTAATTTGAGAGAATTAACATATTGAATAATATCAGCTCCTTAGAAGATGACTGTTTTAAAGCTAGATGGTTTTCTAATTGATCAAAGCAAGGACTGAAGATGAGTTATGTGTATTGAATGTATGCGTGCATCTATGTCTAGACCTCTGTGTACTCAGTTATACTATCAGCTGGGTTATTAAGAGATACTGAGAACTGACTTTTTAAAGCATGTGTAAGTCTTTTCTACTCTTTGATTTTAAGAAAAATGTGTTACTCATATTCTCTAACAAATAGTGACTAGCTAGCTACAAAAGCAAGAATTTGGGGCAGGAATAATCTTCTATGAAGACTTAATATTCACAAGTAGTGAAGGAGCAGCTACTCCACCCTGCCTTTTTTTATATTAATAAGGAAAAAAGATGATATAATCATATTAATTTAAGGTCATTGGGTATTCAGATTTGCTGAAGGAAGGTAGTTTGAATCACCTCATCCAAGCAGTGAGAGGAAGAAAAAAAGCTACATAAATAGCAAATAGGCAGATAATCTTAGCTCCAAATTGCAGTGCACATATGGGACATCATGAACTTTTTGGCATAGAAGAGGTATAAGGTATTAAAATACAAAACTATAAGGCTAAATGTCCATTTAATTCTTTTTGAGATCTCAATGTCACATGTTCGCTTTAGGTACTTCTTAAACTAAAAATAAGACCACACACACCACCCGCCCCCACACATACAATGTCCCATCTAAAATCTTCCGCTGCTTTAATAGTCTTACAGTTGTGTTCACGTCTCAGCAACGCCAAAGCAAGATAATTCCTGGAAAGAGAAATCACGTTTAGTCACTACCTTGACAAATTTTTGCATTAGGTTTAGGCTGTGGGAGTTTATTGTCTTCCCATGATTTTTCTCACCTTGATTTCAGCACACGCATTTTATTTTCACTCACAGTACATTTGGGGAGTTTGCTCGAATATTTGGAGCTGATTCCCCACAGATACGTTCTTTGAACATTTTCTGCGGAAAGTATTTGATTGTTCATATTGTATGTTACCGTTTTTTGATCTTATTACTCTGGCCTGTACAGGCATTCAGCTGAACCCATGAAAGGAGTACAGACAGCTGACTGGATGAGGAAGACATTGGGGGAAAAAACTCCCATTGTTTAGATTTCTGTCAGAGGATGTAAGAATGCTTAATTTCTTTTATCTCTAGGGCTTTCATTATCATTTAAATTTCATTTTACATTAATTGATCAGGGATTAGTAAAGCCATTATGCAGAAATTAGAATAAGACAAGCCAGATGGAATGAATAATTCATGAAGTCCAATTACGTTTTATTTCTGGTGTACTTTCAAACTTGCCTCTGACTTCTCTGCTATTTTGATGTGACAATATTCACAGGAAATCAAGAGTGCCATTTTAATTTATTGTATCCCTCCGAAGGGGAAGCATTTGTAGGCAGTAGGGGTGTGCTAGTGCATTTCCCCCAAAAAACACCGATTTCAGGTCTCTTAGAAATACTGAGTAATCTAGAAAACGTGGTCCGCCTCCTACGAAGGTTCAGGGTCATTGCATTGAGCCCCGCCAGTCCACCTGATTTGGGTGAACTGACCCTGGAGAGAGAGACCAGAGACTCAGAACCGCGAGATTTTTCACCTCCCAGAAGAGCTACAAATCCCTTTAAAGTATGTATCCTCATCCCCGCCGCAGAGGAGCCATTAAAGTATAAATTTGGCCTCGGGTTGGATTGGAGGCAGAGTTGCAGCTACAGAAAACGACCGCGAGGTGGCAGGCGTCGCCTTCAATGCCAAGGGTTCTGGGTCTCCGGGACCGCCGGGGCTTCCAGATCCTTCCCCGCGGGTCTGATCCCGGCAGGCAGAGCACGCCTGGGTTCGGGCCCTGAGCGACTCGCAGAGCATAGCCCGGCGAGATCTCCGAGCTCCTGGGCAGCCCCGGCCACCTGTCTGGAATGTCTAGCACGACTGTGTCTGAAACCGCCTTACCCCGCCCGTCCCAGCCCCCAGCCCCCAGCCCCCAGCCCCTAGCCCCTTAAGAGTCCCTCCCCGCCTCCCCCGCCCCCCTCCCCCCACCGTATTTACTTATGCCAGTGGACAGTTCTAGTAACATTAAAGCTGCGGTCCACCTTCTCGAGGACTTTCATCTCGGGAAGTTTTATGACACTTTGTGAATGTGCAAAGTTTTTAATTAGGCTCGCTAGACAGCCCGAGGCAGCCGCAGCGCCACAAAGTCTTCACGGTCTCTCTGCTTTACAGCACAACAAGCCGCTCTACTCCTTTGAAGACAATGCAGACTATGTGTACGATGTCATGTGGTCCCCCGTGCATCCCGCGCTCTTTGCCTGCGTGGACGGGATGGGGCGCTTGGACCTCTGGAACCTCAACAATGACACCGAGGTGAGCGGCGGGCTGGGAGGGGGGAGCCGTCGGCCTCTCTCCGTCTCCCCCTCTCTCTGAAATGGCCTTTTTTGGACAGACCCGCCAACTGCAGCTGGGCTGCCGACCCCCCATTCTCCGCTGCTGTGCAGGGTATTGGCAGATGCGTTGGCCCCAAATCATTTAAATCTCACTTCATCCCTAAACCGTGGCGGAATCTTGGACAATTGACGACCCTTCTCTGCAAAGAGCAAAACCATACGTGTTCACGCCTTTTACTGCGGGAAAGGACACTCGGGCATATTTCAGGGTGTTGAAATAACTCTATTGGCAAACACTTGGAAAAGTAAGCTTTTGTGGACTTTTGACTTGAGATTGGGCTTTTTAAAAGGGCTATTTGCCAGTGTTCGCTACTTGCACAATTTCTGTTTTAAATCCATAAAAGATGATTCTCTTGACCGTTTATGTTTAGATCTAGTCTCCATTTGAAATTTACAAGGTGAATAATCCTTGACTAAGGTACCGAACTCACAGACAGACTTTTATAAGTTTCAAACTCTGAACAGTATGTTAAACTCAGTATTTTTTTTAATGAGATTTTAACATGTCACATTTAGAGTCCTTCACAAGTGAAAAATGTTTTCAAAAAGCAATTAACAATAGGAAATAGTCTTTAACAATTTTTTGCTATATAAATGTTTTAAAAATTATGCCACGTATGTTTTTCCTTTTTTACACTTTCTCAAAATTATTGAGGTGCTAATTCAGGTAGCAGAGTTTTTGGTTGGGTTTTTTAAACGTGAATATTAAATGTCCTTCAGTTTAATACAACAAAATGGTCTCGTCGTCTCTCCTGGTCTGTGATTCAGGGCAGCTCTCCATCAATAAGAATGGACAGGTAAGAAGAACAAGTGCTGAAAACTACATGTCAAGTGGAGAACGAGAGACAGGTCTTTTGAAGTGTTCTGAGCAGGAAACAGCTCAGCCTTTTTAATTAGGAAGCCTACAGCTGGAGGATATGAGGAGGAACAGGCTCCCCTAGTTATTTTTTCTGGGAGGGGGCAGGGAAATATCCTTCAGGTGTTATTATTGAGTCATTGTATCTTGCAAGATTATATACACCTAAAACCACTGCCAAATAGTTGTCTTTTAAAAAAACTTTCCATTTACGTCTGTTTTTTCCTTTTGGCTACCAGAAGTGTATGACAAGGACAAGAGTTATGTAATGAAGCATCTTTGGAAATAAAGGGCATGAATACGTGCAGTGCCCATCATTTCAGATGTTGAAATGTTTATAACATTACTGCTTTTATAGAAAGGTGTTATTACTCTACGATGTGATGGTTTCCCAAAGTCTTTCATCACCGTTGATTAAAATCGTATTGTTTCTATCTGCTAGAATAAACTCAATTCACTCTAAACAACCAAAAACACATTTTCCAGATTGATTTAGGAGACCCAGTCAGAAATCAGGTTTAGTAGAAGTGAGTTCAGGTGATACTCAACTATGATGTAATGGAGTGTTCTACCAACTCCATAGTAATTCCTCTGTAACTCTTCTCGTTTAGTTTTGTGTTTTAATCGGCTTTTTAGGTAAAACAAAATTAATATCTCAGCATTGCCAAACGTGTTTTCCCTTCCCTCGCTCTAGGTATCAAGAGACAACCACATAAGTGTTTCATTGTTAACCATTTTAAAAAATGGTTACTTGGCATGCAGATCGTTTAGTTCTGCGGTGATCGTAGTTCTGCTTTCACAATAATAGTAGATAACGTTGAGTCTGATTCAAATTCAGTAATGAACTGAACACTTTTTAAAACACTCATTTTTGCCTTCTATCAAGTTGAATATGATTTTTCAAATATTTGTCCGATTAGGAATTAGATTTGTTTAAAAAAAAAAAACAAAAAAACACCTGAAGTCTCAGTGTTTCTTTGTCCTTGTTCAAAATATTGTGCTTTTAAACCAAGTTATTCCGACTGCTCCTATGCAAGGATCGTTCATATTCACCTACTTCAGTGTCACCTCTACACAATGTAGTAAATTATGTATATACATCCTGTCTTTGCAATTAAAATGATTGAGTCCTTAAAAAAAATATGAAAATATATACGAGACTGAGATACAAGAGTAAGAAAGCCAGAGACAATATATGAATTATTTTCATTGTAGATTCATCAACTTCTGAAAGCTCATTACTGGTCAGACTAATAAAATATATTTTTGTCATTTTCTTCATGCATTTGATAATTCTTTTAGCACATGTTATAGGCTGTGATAGCCTTTTTTTTTAACCACTTACAATATCTGTGAAAAGAAGATATTTTTAAATGGTTAAAATATTAATTGTTCCAGTTTGCTACTTTACTTAATTCCAAATAAATAAAATTCTTTAAAATGTTTTAGGCATAATTTAAAATGTATCCAAAAAATCACTTTCTTTTGAGTATTATATTTATATTAAGATTAAATACTTTTTATTCAAATTTTGAGATTGTTCACAGATAAAATCTGTTATTAACTAGCGTTAGAGAAAGTAGGATCCTGTATGATCTCTCTAAATTATGGAGTTAAAAGTTAACTCTGAAACTCTATGGCTGAATCGCAGATTTCTTTGCTGAGTAGCACACTAATAATAAAGTGCATTGACAGAATTATGGCCCAAACTAAATTCACATTGTTTCGGCCTTTAAAAAGTTTGGTTAAAAATTCAGTCTCCAGCACTGCACAGCAGGTCCCTTTACTGTAGAAATTGTGTATTTAAAAAAAAATGAGCTGGGGACTTTTGACATTTTTGCTGTCAACTGACATACAGTGATTTAAGCAGGTAAAATAACTTTTATTGATTTCAAGATTAAGTTTAAACATAGCTTCTTACATATGATGGAGTTTTTATTGCTATTTTAAAGATAGGTATTGGGTCAATAATATCATATAAACAGATGGTTTCAATTCCCTGAATAGCAGAATGCCAGGGGAGCTAAGGCACAGTATATGTGGTGTTTCCATCCTAATAGGACATGTTTATTAGACACAGGTCTTAAAACAGTGGCATAAGATGATGTTGGTGGCCCTCTTTTCACTATATGTTTTTTTCCTTTTTTATTTTAACATTTACCTTTTTTCATTTTTAATGGGCTATTGTCATTTCCTATTCAACTTTCTTGTAGAAGGCTTGGAGATCTGATCTATCAGTTATAAACTTCCAACCTTCCAGATGAGTGTTTACACAACTGATGATGAAAAGAGGGGCAGACCCACTAAAATTCTTTTTCCAAATATTAAGGTTCTTGTAACAAATACTACAGGTTCCATTTCAGCACCTCTGGTTCACTTTATAATGATTAATATTGTAATTATCAACATTGTTAGATTTCAGGTGTTTATTAAAGGAGATGTAAGGCCTTTTCTACGGGTAAGTGCTACATTCTATCAGGATATCACCCTGAGGACATTTTCAGAGCTATGGAGAACTTCCTACACCTTGGTATTGCTAGGAGGAAGAAAAAAGGGGGGGGGGGGCGGGGGTGAGAAAAGAAAAAAGAAAGGAGAACTTGCAGTTTTGAAGTTTCTCACCTGCTTGCTTTTTCTTCTTCTGAGCATCCCCTCTCTGATGAGGTTTTGAGGGATCGATACATTTTTTTTCCCCGGAAGACCCTTAATATGACTTTTTTCCACCATATACTCCATTCCCCCTTTTAGAGTATCCTTAATCTTGGTAAATCCTGAAATCTCCCCCTCCATTGATCCATAAATCATGACCTGATCAAGAAGTATCACATTTAGCTGCTGTGTCTGTATGTTGTTTGTGCACCCTGCATAATCGGAAGAAATATTTATGTCACTCACTGCCCATTGACTGTGGAAAAAGACTCTCCCTCTTTTCCTTTTTTTGTGAAAGTGTCTCTTCTCTCTACCATTTAATTCAGTGGAGCATATGATTTAAGGACAATGAATCCTTTTCACCCCTGCACAAGGGATATATAGTACTTAATGCACATGCAGGCAGTGGTGACTCATCCAGTTAAACGTATCGTCGTGAATTCGTATATTTAAGTGCACATTCAGAGATTCTTTGTCGTAACCCCTTTGGCAGGTTCCAACAGCAAGTGTGGCCATTGAGGGGGCATCCGCCCTAAACCGTGTTCGTTGGGCTCAAGGTGGCAAAGAAGTTGCCGTTGGGGACTCAGAAGGCCGTATTTGGATCTATGACGTCGGAGAGGTACATGTTACTTGGTTTGGGTGTTTTGATTTTGTTCTTGTTGTTCAGTTTTTTTGGTTTTGTTTTTGCTTGTATATCTGGTTTGAAGACCTAGTGAAATTATTGACAGCACCTTGTGGGCCCTGAGAGCCCTCTCGAGTGCGTTTGCAAATTTCCATTGACTTCAGTGGGAGTTTAGTGAGACTTCCTCAGGGCCTAATTTGGTCTTCCGTCTCCACGCACAGGACCGTGCGTTAGTTAGCGATCGGGCTTCTTTCAGAGTGCTGTAGAATTCCCAGCTATCCTGTGATGAAGCATGGCACTTCCCCCCAGTTTCATGAAAATGAAAAGTTTGCCAAATTCATCATGCGAACATTGAACTTGGAATGTGTTGTTTACCTTGAAAAGTCAAGCTTTAGTTGGTGTGTTCAGTTAAAAGGTATATACTATTACTCTTTAATTAAAAGTAGCCAATTAGGGCTTCCCTGGTGGCGCAGTGGTTGAGAGTCCGCCTGCCGATGCAGGGGACACGGGTTCGTGCCCCGGTCCGGGAAGATCCCACATGCCACAGAGTGGCTGGGCCAGTGAGCCATGGCCGCTGAGATTGCGTGTCCGGAAAGAGTGCTAGGCTTAGACAGTTTAATGTGTGAGTTAGTAAAACCATTCTTAATACAAATAAATAAATCTTAAAAAAAAAAAAAAAAAGTAGCCAATTAAAAAAGCTGAGGTGAATCAGAACTTCGTATCGTTTTCATGATATTCAAAGTTATTATATGCAGTGTGTACTTCTCTGGTTTATCCTGTTATATGACATGTAAAGTCATTCTGAATATCATGGTACATATCAAAAGAAAACTACATCTTTTTTTTCATATAAATCTCCTTGAATATTCATACTATACTTAATGTTACATTATCAGTCAGTTTTACAGAAGCATATCTGTTTGTTCTTACTCTATGAGAAAGTATTGACAAAAACCTTCATTTTGGTTAAAGAGTTCTTTTCTTAAAGACAAAGGAAACATTGAACTTTCAAGCAAAACAAGAGTGTCGTGTAAATTGTTTTCGTGTAATATGAATCTAACATTTGCATTCCGGGGGAAAATATACTGCATTTGTGTATATAATGTCCTAGACCTAGGGAGTGCTCTTTGAGTGCCTGGTGGATGGGCATAGCTGATCACACTGAGAAGGGTTCTTTATGGTTTCATCAATGAGCTTTCTATAATTTTGGCAATCCTAGATGGTTTGCTCTACAATGGAACTTTTGATGATGCTTTATGGTAGAGTTGGTTGTGTTGAAACAAGCTGGATGGTGTTTGTGTGTGTGTGTATGTATGTGTTTTAATTCGGCCAGAGACAAACTAAATGACTTCAGAGATGGGAGTCTTCTGTTTGGGGATGTACAACTCTAAGGAGAACAGCTAGAAGAATCTCTTGTTTTCACTGCATGCCGTCCATTTCATTAGACTCCCCCCACCCCCTGCCGTACCCCCGCTGCCCCTCAACTACTCCTGATGTCATAAGCTGAGTCATTCTAACAGTGACAAAGACTCTGTTAATATTCATCCCCAGTGGTGAAGATGCACATGGTTCAGTGACTACTGACGTAGTTTGGAGTCTTTGAGAAAGAGAATACCCTCTGCGTTAAAAATATTGCCAATATTTTTAAAGCAATATTTTCTTCAATGAATATTTAAAATCAGTGCATCTTTTTCATGGTCTTCATCATCATAAAACCAAGCCACAAAAACACTTATTCTACATTGGTTCATTTATTTAATAATTTAAAAGGTAGCAAAGAAGGAGAATATAAAGAAACAAAAGGTTTCTCTCCTCCTTTCCTTTGTTTAGAACAAGTACAATTGTAGGAGAGAAAATAGGTACGTGGAGACATGCTCAGAGACGAAATGGTAGAAAATAGATGAAATTTAAAAACCCTTTTCTCCACTTCCCTTGCTTATACATAACGTCCCTTAATTCTCTTAAGATTATATGCAACATTAATTGTTTTATCCAAGAGGGCTGAAAAGCAGAATAGTCTAACAATCTGGTTTATTTAAAGTAAGGCATTTTGAAAAATCTGTATGCTGACCACAAATAAGTTGTGGTCATATATTCATATATATGTAATATACATTCACACACACCACCTCTAGGCAATAAGAAAATACAACATAACATATATACAGAATTTTCTGCAATAAAGTGATTTTATAGCCATTGGACAACATTACTTGAATATGACTCATATTGGGGGAGTATGTATGATTTTGTAGAAGTTGCTTTGGCTGATATATGGCTGCTAAAACTTCTTCCTAGGTTGTTGTCATCATTTCTAAGTTGTAAAGTGTTGTCATACTCATATTTCTCCTATCGTACGAGCAGATCAGGCTGGTTTTCATTTTTGTATTATTGCCCTTACTTTTCTAAGGGACATTACAGACTATGGAAATGTCTGCAACTCTAGGCCAGTCTCACCTATTGTCTGGAGTCTAGACAGGCTATAGAAAAAAATCTCTGTGACATATAATAGGCCCCAAAATTTGTAGGGTTGTTTATCCCTACAAATTCACTACCAGGAAAAAAATAAAAAACGGGGGGGGGGATATACTCTTTTATTGAGAGTAGGTAATATTATAATCTTCGAGCCCTTTTCTGAACGACCGAAAATCAGGATAAGCTTATACGTTTGAACAGTTCTTTCTGTATTGTTTGATCCTAAAAAGTAACCTATAGCTCAGAAAAACTCAGACTTTACAAGATAATTTTATTGTAAGTATAGTTTTTCTCTTAAATTTGTAAATACCTTACAAAAATATTTATATGTATTTTGGGGGAGAAATAAAGGGGTCCTTTTCTGTTCCTCTTTGCTTGCCTCTATAGCCTGTTCTAAGTCTCTGAAGACCAACTCTGTAGAGGTTCCACGTCCTAAAAGGAAAGACAACTCCTCCAGCTGAGTTTAGCTGAAGCCCACTTCGGAGAGATGGTAGCTCATAGGCAAATGCTGCCATTACTGTAATTACTATTGTCTCGTTCACTAAACCTAGACCTGACAGAGCACAGCTGTCCTTAGAAGAGAAGGGCACCCCCTAAACAGGGCTTCCCCAGCCTTCCTAATCACCTACGCTGCAGAAGGCCAGGTGGAGCGCCTTCACGGCAACCTGGCCCATTTAGAATTTGAGGTCAAATCCAACGCCGGCGCACGACTGACGAGAGGGAAGGGGTTTAGGCAGGAAGTGATTTTAAAAGGAAAAAAATACGTCACTGAGGATCAGACTGCCAGGAGACAGTGCTACCATTATCTATATCCAAAATTAGTCCTCCAGGCCCCATTAAAACAGAGCCCATCACCAGGGTCACGCTGGCCTTTGGATAGAAAACCTTGCTTTGTGGAACCCTCTAGGAACAAGGTGGAACACTTTTAGATAAGCCTTACAATACAACCTGTATAAGGAAGTAAACGGTAGTTTTTAGAGGACACTTCGTTGTTCCATTTTCCTTGGGACCTCAGTACATAGAACTGGTGTCTGTCTACCGGAGGACATCTCACATTCATTCTCCCATGGTTTACTTGACTGAGACCTCTGTTAGGCTGAGGAGAAGGGAGGAGGGGGCAGCAGGCTATCTTTCGTAAGGTCCTGTTTCAGAGTGAGGCTGGCTTCATGGTTGTCCCACCTGTGCCGTCTTGCAGGGCCCCATGCAGAGGAGCCCTGAGCTTGGTTTAATGCTCTGTTGTCATTGTCTTCCAATTGTTAAGACATTTTTCAACAAGGTGCTCCATGTTTCCAGTCTGCACTGGGCCCCTCAAATTCTGTATTCCCTCCTGTCCACAAGAGTATTGCTTTCAATACCACTCACAATGCAGATCAGAAATTAAAAATTTTGGCCTTGACCTAGACAATTAGGAAGAAGGAGAAATCTTTATAGAGATATGGTTAAATGCAGTGCATGCCATATGATATTATTATTACCTATTCCTTAAGACTGTTCAAAAGTGTTGGATGAGAATAGCAATGACATTATATTCTAAATATCATATTTGGATATTTGGTGGATATTCTAATTTACCTCCCCACAGCCCTCTTTTGATCACATCATAATTTTAACTGAAAGTATAAGAGAGTTTTGGGAAAGATCTCTATGATGCCTACTCTAGGTGGAGTCGAGAGGGGCAGCCTTTCTGTCCACCTCGGTGTCAAGAACCTCCTGATAGAGGTTCTGTGACTCCTGTGACTGCCAATGGAGAGAGCTCCATTCAAGTCCAGGTAGACGTGCCTTCCTGTGAGACCTCACACTCAGCCAGAAGGGCGCTGCAGAAAGGGACTCTGGTGTCACAGTCGTTAACAATCGTCTGCCTCATCTCCTGTCCCAGCCGAGGCTGCAGCTGCTGCAGGGAGTCCCGGCACAGTGCGCCCATGATCATGCCCTCCTCTCTTATGTACACTTGTCCTCCATGACTTTTAAGATGATGGTAGAGAGCAGTGGCTCGAATCCAGATTTACTGATGCAATTTATTATGAACTTCTGAAGGGGTAAACAGAGGATTGTGTATGAGCTCACTGAAATCACCAGATTGAGTCTGTCCATCCTTTTTTTTTTTTAATTTCTGGTACATTTAAATAGCGAAGGCATGAGTAATATCTCAAGGTCTACGACTGAAGAGGTAAAATACAAAGCAGGTGTTTTCAGGTAGGCCACATGACGCTTTGTTTATATAGCATACATTTTTGGTTGTTTTATTTGAGCATTGTATCTGGAAAATATACTGTACACGTTTATTTTCACAGATAGGGGTCTATTTTCTTTGCAGAGCAGGTGCTTAACTCCCATTAGCGTAAATGGAAGTTATGTGAATTCAGCGAAAGACAGAGAAGACCCCTTTTATTATTTGGCTATAATTTTAATTCTATTCATGCATCTTAAAAGTTACTTAAATAGACAGTGGTTGCATGCACCATTTAAATTTTCTAAGATCTAAACTTGAAAATGAGCCTAGCTCTTGAAGAAGTTTCCAGGATTTTGCTCCCCAAACTGTGGGATGCAATCTGTTTGTTTTGGAGCTGTATGATCCCATTAAATTAATTGAAAGATGGGTAAGATAACAAGTCAGAAATTAACTACAAATATAACCTGAAAAGGTTGAGTGTATTCTTCTTCAGAATACACTCACAGAGACCTGTTCATCATTGTTGGATTTTTAAAAATGATGTGTGAACACACATACTCTTAAGAATTAAAAATAAAAATTACTCACTGCTGTGGCTCTTTACCGAATAGCGAGCTTTTCTATATATATACATACGGAGCTGATTTTACCAGCACATGGGCCAGTGAGTATAGAATTATTCACGTGTCCTGATGATTGACAGTCAGCCTAGCTACCTGTCTTTCTTGCAGATGTGTTTTATAGAAAGCCCGTTGCCATTTTTAATGCTTCATTGCTGTCACACAGATGCAGCTGTCATAAATATCCCCTAACAACTATGTTTGCTGCTTATCTGAATTAGTTAGAATGCTGTTTGCAGCACCAGTTGTGAAAGAAGCAGTTTATCTTCCACCTCCTATTATTTCTTTTTCCATTAACCTCTTCTAGAGAAGACTGTTTTCAGTTGTGATGAATACTCGTAAGTTTCAAATTGGGATAAGTTTCAAAATTGGGATAAAATTCCCAAATCATTTCAGCCTAAAGTAGAATCTGAAAAATAAAATGGCAACTTAAAAACTAATTTGGGAGATGAATAAATCTTATCGGCCCAGCTTTATTTGCTTGGTAATCCCATTCACTAATTACCTAAGGAAATGTGTATTAATCTTTAAAGTTTAACCCTGAGCTTTGGCAACATTTCATGTAGCTTGTTTGATATGACTCTTTGGGGCCAAAAGAATGGCAGTCATTTTATTACAAATTTTAATAAGTACAATAAATTTGACATATGTCAATGTGTTAAAAAGGCCTTGAAAATTTTTTAGAAAGGAAAAAGGCAGGAGAATACGAGAGATCAAATGCAACTGCTAAAACCGTAAGCATGAATTTAAATGTTCATTTTTTTAAAAGATTTATTTATTTAATTTATTTTTGACTGCATCAGATAGATCTTAGTTGCTAAATGTTCATTTGAATATATTTTAAAGCTGAAATTAAAAATTAGAATGAAACGTTTACTTGGATTCCCAATAGGAAAAATGACCTATGCAATATACTTTAGAATGATGGTCAAGGTATAATAATGTAAGAGGACTATTAAAATGTGCCTCAAACCATTCTCATAGCCAGCTAGAATAAGAATAAAAGCAAAGAGATTCCATGAGCCATTTTCCTTGCAGCTTAAATAGCAGTTCTACGTAGGAGCACCTGATAAACTGGAAGTACTGGGAGTCAAAAAGGGTTTGAGCAAGACACAAAATAAATAACAATACACGTATGGTTTTTAAGTCGATTACACTGAGGCAATAATTGTTTGTTTTGTGGAACGATTTCATGTTTTCCAGTAGGACAGTGCCTACATCAGTTTTCCACAGGAATTTGTGCTCTAAATAATCCCCCTCCGTGGGGAAGGGGGGAATGCAGAACACAAAATAAGTTAAACTGAAATTTGGGGGTTGATTCAAATAAGAGTTCCTTAATGAAAAAGAACTGCACTGGAAATCAGTCGATTTGATTATTGTGCTCTATGAAAGCCATTATCCCCTGCTGATGACGAGCCTGATAGCATAGCTGAGCTCTGGGAGCCTCCAGAAGAGAAGGGCAGAGCTAGGCTCAGCTTACCAGAGTCCAGTTATAATCACCCAAAACACTTGTGTTTCTCATTAAATGAGTGTGGCCATAAGTTGCTAGACTCTTGAAGGTCTTTTAAGCAGTAGCGTATTCTTCAGTAGATAAACAATATTTTTATCTTTTGCTGATACTAAACACTTCTTTTGGTTTTTCCCTCCATTGCAAAGACTTTGGCATAAACTATTCTGTGATGCCACAATCCAGATAAAAACTGAAAATCCAGATACTTGGTTCTGCCAGTAATATCTAGATATTTGATGACATAGAAGCAAAACATTTGGGATTTTTCAACTGGACTTTTCAGTTTTTAACCTGAATTTTTATTATCATAGCCACAAACCTGTGCAGTTAAGTCAAAAGCACAAAGGCATATATTTGCATGGGCAGATTTGGGGTGCTAATAAATATAATTATATAAAATAAGCTACTTTGAAACCATATATTCATTTCCATGTCATAATAAATTATATTTGAAAAAATAATCTGATTAAAATAGACGATTATAATTTTAGTATTAACTTGATTTCTTCTAGGAAAAGTAGTGTAAAAAGAAAAGTTATTCCAATTAATGTTATAATTATCTTATAGTGAATGTAGTCACAGTGGCTTTTATTTTGATAATTACATAATAAAAGCCCATGATTAAACTAATTATTATATACATAGTGTGCTTATTCAGGTAGCATTAGTGTATAAAAATGGATTTAAATATATTTTCAAGCCACTTTTTTTCTGAATTGATAATACTTAATGACTTTTATATATTATGGAGTAGTTGATTAAGTGAAAACACTAATATCTAATTTTATAAAAACCAGAGTAATCTGCAATATTCAATGAAATTAATATATTCCCATTTTGGTGATAAATGGTCTTTGAATATAAACCTTCTGAAACAGGTATCAGTTTGTATAATTAATCATCTTTATGATTCTTCTGTGGTTTCAAACTGTCGTCTTCAATAGCAGTTTGGATTTTGAAGCAGTCATTAATTATAGTGTTAATTTTTTTTTATGTCTAACAAAATTGTGTTTTAGAATTTCAAAACTGCTAAATTTTATCTTGAAAAATTACTGTTTAGAACGGTAGCCTCAAATCACAGCTTAGACCAGCCCGAGCATGAAGCTGCTTCCATCATATGTGAGTCTAGATTAACACTGGCCTGTATAGAAGTGAAGTTATTTGTTTCTTCTGCGAGTATGTGTGTTACTATTGGTATATCTAAAATAGAATGTGAAATCAAATATCTGCCTATACCTGTTGATGTATAAATATTTATATGCCATATAGGCTGGACTTGCAAAGGGAGGAAGTGAATGAATCATTCTATGCTACTTTCAAGGAAGGTCTGCATGAATTTTTGAGAATGTCAGCTATCAGAACATCTTTTCCATTTGAAAACATGAATTATTTATCAATCATTTAGGGAATGTCAGAGCTTAACATTGTAGAAGAAAGTTTGCACTCTTACTTTTTAGGCTGGCCGATAAAGCTGATCAGTGGTCCATTCCCCGAGCTCTTGGTCCTCATGGCCAGCCAGTACTTTCTCAACACTTACACAGGATCTTCTATTTTTATTTGTCTTGGCATTAAAGACCCTTAGGAAAAAACTGAACATCTTCTAGTATCCTAAGAACTGGGCACCCTTTGACTTAGGGGAAAAAATCAGTCTGGCAGCGCTCCTTGGGCTTATCACATTCCTCAGTAGCGTTTTTCTGATCTTTAGAGTGCCACATCCACAGAAACATAGGTACTTGCCAGTTGTCTATCTGAACAGGATAACCTGGCCTAGCACAGTGCCTGGTGCGTAACAGGCACTCAGTAAATAATTCGGTGAATGAATGTTTCACGTGTGAAAGTTGAAGGTTAAGGAAAAGCTTAATGGTGTGAAGCGTTCAGAGGGCAGTCTCCACGTTGGCTATAGATGAATGGACAGGAAAAATCCTTTAACTATATTTGCATGGTAAAAGATACATAGAACGTATATTTAGAAAAGAGTGCTTGTCCTTCTTCTCCAGTCTCTATCCCAGTCACTCTCCCCTCCTCTGCTTTTACCGTTTTTTTGTGTGGCTCCGGATGTGCAGGCTCAGCGGCCGTGGCTCATGGGCGCAGCCGCTCCGCGGCATGTGGGATCCTCCCGGACCGGGGCACGAACCCACGTCCCCTGCATCGGCAGGCAGACTCTCAACCACTGCGCCACCAGGGAAGCCCCTCCGTTGCTTTTAAGAGTGAGCAGTTGGTCACTAGAGGTAACAAAAGAGGAACAGTTTATTCAAATAGTCGTCAAACCACTGGAAAAATGCTTCTTTTTCATTTTGCTTTTTTTGGACACTATAGATATGGTAAATCACGAACTACGTTATAAAAATACCTCTTTTATGCCCAAACATTCAGTAGGAGGGAATGACATTTCTTTTATTACCTTGGTAAATGTTTTTAAGATGTTTAGCAATAAGCCTTCGTTTTGTCAAAACTGCTTAGATGCAGTGGTTGCTAGAAATTTACTAGAAAACCTATAGTTAATATCAGAAAGAGAAAGGATATATGTTTAGTCAGCTGGTATGAGAGATCAGTTTGAGTAGCATATGCTTTTTCATTTCCCTGTCAGTTTCTTGATCTTTTGTGTTATGGACAAAGAATGGTAGTGAAGTTTAAAAAGTTTATTTTCCATTGTTGCCCACCAGCCAAAGTTTTTAGCAATTTTTTCCACCTTTTGGACAGAGAAATAGATTGTTCTAAATAATAGAAAAATAATGCCGAAGACATTTCTAAAGAAAAGAGAGTGACAAGATTTTAAAACAGATGTGAACAAGGTCATCTTTAAGCCATAGTGAATTAACTCTTTTTCAGCTGTGTGGGTTCTTCCCCCCTCAGGTAAAAACTTCAGAATTTTGTCACGCTTCCCATGATGCTAAATTTTAACATGAAGAATAGTTCTAAATGTTCACTTTTTAAGAATAATGTTTAAAATTATTTCCTTCAGTGTTTGCTGGCTTATTGAAATTGATATAGACTCGTATTTGTTACTGTTTACTTTTGACTTTCATGTCCTAACTTAATTTTTTTCCTTAATTGGGTGGTAATGGATTTTTTAAAAGTATTGTTCTAACAAACATGCTATAAAAGTCAAGCACTCATTTAAAGATACTAGGAAGAGAACTTTAGCAGAAAGATCTCAAGCTTCATGGGTGGATAGAGGGTTCCCTTAGATGGGATTTTCAGAAAAAAGAAATTCTTTCTTAACCAAAAAATAATCAGATATCATCGGACTACCATAGGTAGTCTGATTTAGCATGATGCTAAATTTCACAGAAATTTTGACCTACTGACTGGTAACAGCAGATGCTACAGAATGGAGACTGACGTACCTTCTACTTTCTGGACTTCTCTAAATACTAAGTTACCACACAGTATATCTTTTCGTGGTGGAGCACTGTAGTATACTTATGCGCTCTGTATACTGCGCTCTGTATACTGCATTCTGGCTTGGAATTTTGGTTCGTGGTTTCATCCATTGTTACCAGTGATGCTAGACTCTCCCAAGAGTTAAATACAGTGGAGCTTGGTCTCGTTCTGTTCTGGCGGCTGTTTCATTGCTTCCCTCTGTGTGTGTGGCAAAGGGAAGTGTCCTAAAAAATATAGGCTTCCTCTGAACACAAATGTGTGTTTGTACACCGGTAAGTTTGCAATCTCCTGAATTGGGGTGCCACTAACAGTTGTACTTTTTAAAAAGCTTTTAGAGCTTAGAAGGGTTTAGCAGTTGTTCTGTGGAAACCCATGTTCACGTCCACGGTTTCTTTAAATGCATTAGCAACAAGAACAACAGAATCAGTGTGCATTAAAGTGAAAAGGTAATTCGTAAGATACCGTTTTAAAGAAAACTTTCGTTTTTAGGTTAATATAGGAGCTGAATTGTGTATCTCTTTGGAATCCATGGTTAACGTAATTGTCTCAGACTTTTTATTTTTAATGACTCCATTTAATTAAAAGATTACAAAGATGCTGCCGAACCACACATCCTGGAATATTCATCCTGAAACCTGGAGTCCTACTCATTTTAATTTGCTTGGTTTCTCAGATACGTTAAGCGTGGCATGCTGAAATTACAGAATGCCTTTCTGTCTTAATTATCCAAGATATTTTAAAAAAGTAACCTGCTTTTATACTAGGCAGTGCCTGAGACGGATACTTTTAACATAAAAAATACAGCATTGGGCTGGTAGGAGTTACTGCAGATAACGCAGCTATTTAAAATCAGCTGCTAGGTACTAAAACCCTTTAAAATTACTAACAAATGAGGGAGGCTTGACTGAGGACTGTTTAGAATGGTTAGCCATGTGCTTATAAAAAGGGACACATGCATGATATTTGTGTGCTTAACCCTGGTTATAAAAAGTCATTTGATTTTTATAACAGCATGTTCAGTGGTTACAAGGCCTTAGAACTTGAGCTAAAAATGTAGACTCCCACCATAGAAAGTGCCATGAAAAGGAAATAGCTTGGGCTTCCCTGGTGGTGCAGTGGTTAAGAATCCCCCTGCCAATGCAGGGGACACGGGTCTGAGCCCTGGTCTGGGAAGATCCCACATGCCGCGGATCAACTAAGCCTGTGCACCGCAACTACTGAGCCAGAGCTCTAGAGCTCACGAGCCACAGCTGCTGAGCCCACGTGCCACAATTACTGAAGCCCGTGCACCTACAGCCCATGCTCCACAACAAGAGAAGCCACCGCAATGAGAAGCCTGTGCACCACGACACAGTGTAGCCCCCTGCTGGCTGCAACTAGAGAAAGCCTGTGCATAGCAATGAAGACCCAATGCAGCCAAAAATAAATAAGTAAATAAATTTATAAAAAAAAGTTTTTTTTTAAATAGCTTGACAAAGCTGTATTGGTCATATTTGAAAAATGAAAAAGATGCATGTGTATATTTACAAGGAATAATTATACTTGGAATTTGATTTTTAAATTAACAAAACATCCTGACAGGATTTTTCTTGTGATCTGAAAGAACCCTTTCCCCACACCCAGTTCGTGAAACTCAGTCATACATTTAATAATAGCTGTCTAGGAAATGATTTGTATGGGTTTTTAAGAAAGCAAATATGATCAAACATAAGGTGTACTTCTAAAAAATGCAGTGCTCTATGTAGGTGAAAAGAAGAAAATGGAAGGAAGAAAATAGGTAAGGAAGCAAAAAAAGAAAAAGAAAAAGGAGGAGAGGGAATTAACATTAAGAAGGAAAAATATAGGGTGAACAACATCATTTATCTGGGGTTTATAATGTGCCAAACACTGAGCTTAAGCTTTTTATATTTGGGGGGAGATCTTGTTTAATATTCACAATGGTCCTAGGAGTTAGTGGGAAATTCCTTTTTCTCACAAATGAAGTGAAGATGTTAAAACATACATTTCCTAAGGACACCCAGGAAATTATTGGCAGAGCTGTGAAAGAAACCATATCATCTGGGTGCTGTCTGAGGTGGAAAAAAGTCAACCCTGGCTCCATTCTCAAAATCTAGTTATCGTGCAATCTGTGCCTCCCTTTAGGTACACAAGGAGCCCAGGAAGCCCAGGCAGGACACCCAGTGGTTAGCCTAATTAGTTATTTGGGCATGGGGTAGGGCAGGATCTAAGGGCATCCTCCATTCCATTCAGGCGGGAGGAGGGTGGGGGGCAGACTCATGACACAGCCTCAGAACTAGGGGGATGAAGGGGGAGGATGAAAACGATCAATTTTCATGAATTTTCCCACAACTTTTGCACTTTTGCTTTTTATTTCTGACCTTTACATCTTCCAGGAATCTTAGAAGATTAAAAATATTTAGAATCTTTTAGCAGGTGACTCACAACACATTACCTGCCATGGTATGCTGGCATTTCCTAAAGGGGTGAGGCTCCTGATTGCCCACACTGACATGCGGTAAGTTACATGGTCTTGAGCAAATCATTCAGCTCCCTGTCATTCTGTTTCCTGTCTGTCAGAGAGAGGTCTGCTTCTTAATGTCCTCACATAGCAAAATTTAGAATTAATTCTTAAAGCAAAACCACAAAAATGATATCGAATTGATACGTATGCCACTCACATATGTGATTTTTAGGAACATGTTCAATCTGAGTAACTGTTTAAAGAACAAGAATGCATGATTATTCTGTGTTGAACTCATAGTACTTTCTTCACTTAGATTACCTTTCTCATCCTCTCCACATCTCTTTTGATAAATGGGTCAGACACCATCATCCCCATTTTACAATTGAGGCAATGAGAGGTTAAGTGCCTGACCATGGCCAGTAACCAAGATGAAAGCAGGACTTAAGTTTCCTGTCCAAATCTAAGGTTCATTTTACCTCCTCCTTAGGGCCAAATTA
Source organism: Phocoena sinus (assembly GCF_008692025.1). NCBI lineage: Eukaryota > Metazoa > Chordata > Mammalia > Artiodactyla > Phocoenidae > Phocoena > Phocoena sinus. The sequence goes on from NC_045771.1 coordinate 59,856,411, forward strand.
CTGCTTCAGAAACTACCTTTGGCCTTAGTTCCCTTGGCTGTAAATGTATGGTCATATCATATCTATAAGAGGCACTTACTCTTAGAGCTAAGATTTTGTTATCTCAGGAATCAGCTCCCTGAGTGCTTTTGGCACAAAAATGCTTTATACATTTAGCAAAAAGTTAGAAAACAGTCATCCAGTTGCGAAGGGGGGTGGTAAACTGGCGAGTGGTGAACCCTGGATGAAGCAGTAGAAGAATCTGAGTCACCTCTGACCTAGGATGTGGACGTTGGTGGATGAATCTGAAGCCCCAAAATGTTTCCAGATCCACTTTGACTCAGGACAATACTGGTCAATTTTATCGGGCCCTTTTTTATGGTAGTCCCTTGATATAACTATGGGCTATTTCCTTCACAGTGCTTCTCAAATATGTTTTTTAAGTTAATTGAAATTGTTCATCACCATTAGACACTTGTGAATATTCTTCCTATCAGAAATGTAAATTGTTTGAAAATTATTCTAAACTTATTTTCAGGGGGAAAAAATCCATAGTGATGGTCTAGATTTAGCCTTAATGCCTTGACAGAAACCTGAAGAGATGCTGAAGCCATGTCATTAACATGCCATTTGCTTCCCTGCTACTCGCTTGACACACAACACATACCAGGAAATGTTGCAGTTATCACTGTAAGAAGGTAAATTTTAGGTTACTCTACTCACTTTCTGAATATCAGTAAAGTTTAAAAAAAAAAAAACCTACGCCAGTATTCACACATTTTGACCTAAGAAAACACGGTAATTAATATTTATAGTCATCATATGCCAAAATGATTCATCACTGTATCTTTAGTCCTACCACAGTGCCTGCCATATAGCTGGTACTAAGTCCATGATGACTAAATCAGTACTGAATAGATATATATATGCTAGATAGAAGGGCATGACAGCAGTCTTTCTCTTAATCAAAGAAACGAGCAGAGTTTTTTATCCTACTTAATGATTAAGGTAAAATTGGATTAAAAGTCTCCTAGAGAAAGTTTCAGATGCACTTACGCTCATGAACTTCTTTTCTAGACATTTCTAATAAGAGAGAACCAGGTGAGAAGAGTCAGGAACTGCCAAGGGTAAGAAGGACGCAGTTCTGTCCAAACAGATGCTGTTTACAGCCAAAGATGTAAAATGAAAAGAGTGGTGGCCTTGTGTGTTCGGATACCTGTTTGGTCTTACCTACAAGTAATTCAGATGCCAAAAATTATTACTTTGGGTGTGGAAACAGCCCGTGAGTACACATTCCCACATTCAAGCTAAGATTATACTTAAAGTGCTTCCTGATGGTGACATTTAACTCTAAAAATGGGGCAGTGTGCACCTCACCTTCTAACATTACGATGATCTTGGATTGTTTTTATAGTCAGCTAGATGAAAAAGTGTGATAGGATGAGGTAGATAAATTTAAGTTTCTAGAAGCAATTGTGTTCTCATCCTGTTCTAATCAAGAATTTTGTGTGTTTGAACCAAAACAAGCTAACTTTTCTGTGAAGTTTATGGTATTCTAGAGAGGAAAATGCTTGGCAGAGCAATTTAAAAAAGAAAACACAAACTTCTAATATTTTCCCCAACCTAAATGAAACTTTCACAGATCAAAAAGACATGTTAGAATACTGTGAAACATTTTGTGAGGGTGAATCTGTATTTTTAAGGACAAATATAGTACTATTATTTCCATCACCATGGAAAAGGTCAAATGTATTGCAGTAGTTCCACAGTAGGGTATAGTTTTATCAGAAACTTTTAAATTTGATAAAATTCATTCTTAGATTAATATATAGAAATCTGTTGCATTTCTTTACACTAACGATGAAATATCAGAAGGAGAAAGTAAAAATCCCATTTAAAATAGCATCAAAAATATAAAATACCTACCAGGAATCCCCTGGTGGTCCAGTGGTTAGGACTCTGTGGTTTCACTGCTGAGGGCCTGGGTTCCGTCCCTGGTCAGGGAACTAAGATCCTGCAAGCTGTGGGGTGCAGCCAAAAAAAAAAAAGTATATATATTTATTTTTTATATATATATATATATATATATATATATATATATATATATATAAAATACCTAGGGATAAACTTAACCAAGGAGGTGAAACACGTATATGCTGAAACCTATAAAACACTGATAAAGTGATTCAAAGAATGGAAAGCTATCCATGCTCTTGGATTAGAATATTAGAATTAATATTGTTAAATGGCCATACTATCCAAAGCAATCTACAGCTTTAATGCAATCCCTATCAAAATACCCATGACACTTTTCACAGAAGTAGAACAAATCCTAAAATTTACATGGAACCACAAAAGACCCAGAATTCTGAGGAAAAAGAACAAAGCAGGAGACATAACCCTTCCAGACTTCAGACTGTACTACAGATCAATAGTAATCAAAACAGCATGGTATTGGCACAAAAACAGGCATAGATCAATGGAACAGAATAGAGAGCCTAGAAATAAACTCACACACTTACAGTCAATTAATCTGTGACAAAGGAGCCAAGAATATACAATGGAGAAAAGACAGTCTCTTCAACAAGTGGGGCTAGGAAAGCTGGACAAC